>NC_089268.1:22598223-22906625 GCF_963930625.1 Muntiacus reevesi | reverse complement strand
CTCACACCTATCCTTAATTGCTTTGTGACATAACAATCTTAAGTGGAATTAAAAGTTTTATGGTTTGTGCCTGTTTTAATTTTCTCAAATTTTTATTCTGTTTTAATTTTTTTTCATTTATTTTTATTAGTTGGAGGCTAATTACTTTACAATATTGTAGTGGTTTTTGCCATACATTGTTTTAATTTTTAAAACTACTAATATTTCTGAAATACTTAAGTATGTGACTTCCCTTCCCCCTATACATTTCTCAGTCTATCTGAGAAAATACTGCTAGAAAACAGTATCTAAATACTTTAGAAAACAAAGACTCTCAAAGAAGGTGTTAGAATAACTTTAGAATAATTTTATAGCTCATATGATGAAATGATCCATCAAAAGAAGACTAAGATGACCTTTTAAAAACTTTTTTTCAAAATGAAGTGTTTTAAAATCCGAACATATTTAAATGATCTTTCTCAAAAAATTCAGAAATCAAAGTTACAGTAAAAGGTTTTGTGTACGCAAAATCTGTAACATCTGTGAAATAGTTGGAGATTCTCCTTTAAATGAACTTGAGGAAAAGAAAAGGAAGAGTGATGTTTCATATATTTTTATTGCACTAATCTTTATAACAAGATTGAAGTCTATGAGGAATAATAAAAGTTGAAACATGTAAAATATACTTATGATAGAAGATGTGATACTACTGAAGGAAATGACTTTCTTGGCATTCTATCCTGTAAGCAACTTTTTACCTTTGTAGATCCATATTTTTAATATGCAAAATTATCTTGCCTTCCATTAAACTTTAATAATTCTCTGCTGTTAACATCTGTCACCAAAAAATTTAGTGGAGTTAAAATAAAAATCAAAGGTTTGTCTCATTGCTGAAGCCAGTTCATGTCAGTTTTCTTTGCCTTTCAAGCATCTGAAAGTCAAGTGCACAATTTTCTTTGAATTTAGTGAAGCTTATTCTCAAATTTTATTTTGATAAATTCCCAGAGAAATCACAGAAGATAACATAGAATTACAAAAGAGTGCAAGTAGCCTCAAAGATTTTCTTAGTTGAACATATTAAGTACACGGGAGAGTACTGAACATACTAAGTAATTATTTGCATCATGATAACTTTATTAATATATTTAATCTTTTAGCATATATATGATTATGAATTAATATCATTGTTAATTATTTCTATTGGGTGGATTTATCTTTTAGAATTTATCAATGACATGAGAATTATCATGTGCATTTGTGTTGATATAACTCTACAAATAATACATTTGTGTCTATAGCATTATACTATCTTTGGACCCCTTTGTCACTCAAACTTCTGATAGTCCAAGGAAGCATAAAATACAAAATAGAAGACAACAGGACAGCAATCAACTAACAAAGCACTCTCTTATCACACATGTAAGCTGTTTCATTTGGCCTTCACAACTCATGGTATTGAAGGGGTAAGATTATGAACATATTCCTTGCCCAGTGGGGTACAGAGCATACTGTAATGAGAACACAGAGCCATACACCTTGGTTTTATTTTTAACTCAAAATTTTCTAAATAAATTACTGAAATTATAAGTGAGTCTTTGAGCAAATCACCTAACTTCTCTAGATTTGAATTTTCCTCTCTGTAAATTGAGAGGGTTGAATAAAGTCACTGGTTTTCATAATTGGCTAGACATTAAAACCACATGAGTCTCTTTAAAAAATTAGTCAAGTACAGATCCCACCCCCAAAGATTTTGGAATAATTAATCTGGGATAAAGATCAAGTATTATTTGAAAATGCTCAGGTGGTTTTTAATACATAGCTTGAGTTGAAAACTACAGAATTAGATGAGAGTGAAAGTGTTAGTCACTCAATAGTGTCCAACTTTGCAACCCCATGGTTTATAGCTGGGCATGCTCCTCTGCCCATGGGGATTCTCCAGGCAAGAATACCAGAGTTGCCATGTCCTTTTCCAGGGGATCTTCCCAACCCAGGAATCGAACCTGGGTCTTCTGCATTACAGGCAGATTCTTTACCATCTGAGTCACTGACAAACTCACTGAATTAGATACTAATGTCTTTTCAACCTCTAAGAATATTTTTTCATACTGAAAGTTTAAAATGCTTTTTTTTTCAACTTACATATTAAATGTTAAAATAAGCCTTTTTAACCACTTCATGAGACAAAACTACAGCATAGAAAAATATAGATTGTAGTTTCTTTATGTTTGTATATATATGAGATAGTTGGAGTTCATTAAACATATTTTGATAATTTCATGATGTATATAAGTCAAATCATTATGCTGCATACCTTAAACTTATAAAGTGCTTTATGTCAGTTATATCTCAATAAAACTAGAATAAAAGCCAAGAAACATAGATTATAAAATATACATAAGGGAAATAAAATATTTTATACATCTAAATGTATTTAGTAAGTTTTACTATGTAAAGTACAATTTACTTATTTTTGATGGTTCATATCTGTCTTGGGCTGAGTGGATGCAGAGGACAATACTTGAATATAATAGTCAAACACTCTACTGACATATGTCTGTCTGCATTTAAGCACCTGAAATACTTCCATACAAAGGACTTAAGGAGATTTTGCAAAAATGGATATCTGAATTGTCAATAAACACTTAAAAAGGCTTACCTTCACCAGCAAAATGCAAATTAAAACCTCAATGAGATATCACTATACATCTATCAGAACACTTAAGAAAAAAAAGGATACTGAATTAAAAATGTTGTGTAATAACCCAGTAATGTGCTACCAGTTAGCAGGTGATTTGGTACAATTTTAGCAAACTCTTTGACAGCATCTACTACAGGGGGCAGGAGAAGAAGGGGATAGAGGATGAGATGGCTGGATGGCATCACCAACTCGATGGACATGAGTTTGAGTAAACTCCAGGAGTTGGTGATGGACAGGGAGGCCTGGCGTGCTGCAATTCATGAGGTCGCAAAGAGTCGGACACAACTGAGCGACTGAACTGAACTACAGAAAAACATATGTATACAATTCTGTCTGGAAATTAGATTATATCTTATGAAATTGCCAATATTCATTCAACTGTTCATGATTTGCAAAGATGACAATTTCATATGGTTCATATACCCAAGAGAAATGCTTCCATATACCTACTGAATGTTATTTTTAAAGAATGTTTTAAGTAGTCCTTTTCATAATGGTCCCACCTGGAGACTAATGAAATATTCAACAGAGTCAAGTGTGGTCTATTCATACAGCTTACCATAAACCAGTGAGAATATATGACTTACAACTATGCACAAGTATATGGATAAATCTAACAAAGATACTTTGATGAAAGAAGTCAGTTGGTAAGAAACACTATATTATTGTGATTTTATAAAGTATGAAAATAGACAAAATTAACCTATACATTAGAAGTCTGGAGACTTATTACCTTTGTTTAGGTTGGGCAGTAACAAGGAGATCACAAGAGTATTCCTGGTGTGGGTGACAATCTGTTTGTCCATCTGGTGCTCAGTTCAGTTTGTAAAGATTTTGTGATCTGTATATTAATATGTGCAAATTCTAATATGAATATTATACTTCACTAGTTAAAATAATAACACTGTCCCCATGCTTATGAAGGTACATTTTGAAAATAAGTTCAAAAATAGAGAAAAAGTTGGCTTATTGGGAAAGTGTACAGATTATTAAGAACTGTTTATAGGAAAGCAATGCTCAAAACTCCCCTGTGTTTGTGAACCAGGACACAAAGTTTTCCTCAAGGAAGTGTTAGATGCTGTAGGAATCATGATGATGATCCTGAAAGCGATAACTCAACAATACAGATGATCAAAAAAGACTCTTTTTTGCCCTATTTGCTACAGTTTTGACATCAAGTGATGTCTGTAAAGACTGTTATGTTAGATATTTGCAAATGTAAATTGTAAGAGCAATTAGGCAAAGCAACAATAATTCAAATGTGCTCATAAACTTTAGCGTTATGGTTTCCTTTACCCAATAAAATGAGAGTGGATTTTATCATTTTATATCTTGTGTAGAGAGCTTTTATGGCATTAGTCACCAGCCTATAAAGGTATTCTCATTTCTATGGAGGGACCTAATATAATTGTATTTCTTACCTCTTGGCTTGCTTTGATAATCTTAGTGACACTTGAGGACATTTAATATTTTTGACTTTACTTACTTGAATGTAAATTCAATTTACTTGATCCACGCTTACTTCTCTTTGGTAGTTATAATCCAGTTGTTCATGCTTTTTTAGGGGAGATAATAAATATCTTTTTCTTAGAGTAATACATTACTTTTATTCAGACACAGCTGTGCATTTAGATAATTGTTCCATTTTTTCTAATTGAAATTTAGGGGCATCATTCGTTTTTTTCTTACATTTTATCCAGGTAAGGAAATACTGCTAGCAATGTGTTTACAGGTAATGATGAACATTGAAACACTACCAGAAATCCTAAAACTACAAATTGATTTAAAATAAGTATTACACTTAAAACGGGAATTAAATTTTCTCTCAGTTAAGATCAGACTTCACATCTCAAGTCTATGCTTGAACATTGGATTCAGAACTCAGGAATGGTTGGACTTAGTTCATATTTTAAAATAGATGGCAATAAGAGATAGCAATGATAATAACTCACCTTTGCATAGCAGTTTATCGATTTGGAGGCTGAGTGTCAGAAAGCTAAGTAATTTATCCATGATCATAAATTTAGCACATGGCCAAGCTGGGACTAAAGAACAAATTTCAAGATTGTTTGCTTAGTATTCTTTTCACTATACTCAAGCTTCATTTTCAAGACAAATTGACCAAAATATTTGTTCTAATTTAACTCAGATGAAAAAGGAAAAAAAAAGCAAGTCAGGGACAGTTTGTCTAACGAGAAGTTGCACATCTAACAAAAAGTCGGTTTGCAGAATCTCTAAGTATTAAGAAACAGTAGAAGAATGTAAAACTCAGGAAGGTAACTTGAGAGCTAGTGCCACTGAGGCATGGGTTTGTGCCTGGACTTGTTCCAAGGCTCAAGTTCTTTGGACCCCGTAACCCACATGAGCTAGAGAAACACAGGCTATTCCTAGACAGGGAAACTTGGCACTTTAGTCATACTCCCTTAGCCAGCTGGAGTGAGAGGGAAACACCAGGACAAAAATTAAACAAGTGGGAAGTCTTGTGAGACGATCACAACAATTTAAGTTTTATGATTTTAAGGAGTATGGAGCAATCTACTGAATATACAATAACAAATGATGGTAAAAGTAATACTGCAAGTATACTTTTCCTTTAACTTAAAGGCTAACCCCTAAAGAGATATTACTTAGGCATATAGAATTAGCAAATATATCTATATAATTTATACCCATATTGATATACTTATCTAAAATATATATCATCAATATCTTCCTATATCTGGATTCTTTACCACTAGTGTCACTTGGGAAGCCCTATATCTGGATAGATACATAGATGCTCAAATGAAAGTTAGAATAATATTCAAGACACTCATGTAAGCAGGAATGATCACAGTATTTTTATTGACTCAGACTCCATTTGCTTCTGAGGCTTCATCACATTCCTCTGTGCTCAGTTACTTCAATTGGGTCTGACTCTGTGCAACCCTATGGACCGTAGGCCCACAGGTTCCTCTGTCCATGGAATTCTCCAGGCAAGAATACTGGAGCAAGTTGCCATTTCCTTCTCCAGAGGATCTTCCCACCCCAGGGATTGAACCCAGGTCTTTTATGTCCCTTGCATTGGCAGGTGGGTTCTTTACCATTAGCGCCACCACTGAAATCTAAAGAGAATGGAGAACTTTTTTTAAATGAGCCATACAAAAAATACATTGGAGTAATAAAACAGTCATCTTTCAGATTGCTAGGACATCTGAGATGGTGGGAAATCCAGTCTTTGACAGTCAGAATTCTGCAGGGTTTAGAGAGCATCTTCTCCAGTGCCACCCTCATTCCGGACTGGGTCTTCAGTCCATACTGATTACTTGGGACTCTTTTTGCCCAGGTCAGATGTTTTATGCACCAGGGTCACTTTTGAGTGTGGTTTGAAGACGTGTATGGACGCTATTTTCCCTTACCACCCACACAAAACTCAGTTGGTAAAGCATCTGCCCGCAATGAGGGAGACCTGGGTTCAATTCCTGGGTTGGGTAGATCTCCCGGAGAAGGAAATGGCAACCCACTCCAGTATTCTAGTCTGGAGAAGCCCATGGACAGAGGCGCCTAGAAGGCTACAGTTCACGGCATCACAAGAGTCAGACACAACTGTGCACTATCTTTCTTTCTTTCCCTTACAGGACCACAAGACATTGACTTTTGAGGTCGACTAAGGGTACAAGGCTCCAGCTAGTGAGCAGAAGTGGAGGATTTGGGAGTGGAAGGGGTCATTATCTCTTGTGCCTCCTGACCCTACCAGTTTGAGGAAAATGTATCCTTTCATTTCTGTTGCCAGCATTTCATCACCTTCTCTCTTAGGTTAATTACTAAAGCAAAACAAAACCACCCTAAAAAGTGTAGGGTTCCACAAAACAGGCAGAAACTCAGGTGTTCCCAGACAGTTTCTATATTTCATTTCACATCTCCGAACTCTGCTGAGACAGGGGCCCCTAACAGCTGGTTACCTTTGGGTGAAGGGTGGAGATATAAGAACACAGAAATGAAGAAACCCTCATGAGATTCTGATTAGATTTCTCGTCACATGTAAAGCTATAAATACACAGTGTATTCATTTGGATTAGCAAAACCAATCTCCTATTGTGCTTAAAGAAAACTTGGCATGCGTCAATAACCCAGATACTTATCCTTATATGATTATATTGTATTTACTCTTACTGTTGTTGTTGTTAAAGTTCTATTTCGTTTGGGCTTGGTTTGGTTTCTTGTTGTTCAGTCGCTAAGTGTGTCTGATTCTTTGAGACCCCATGGACTACAGCATGCCAGGCTTTCCTGTCCTTCACTACCTCCCTGAATTTACTCAAACTAATGTACATTGAGCCATCCAATCATCCCATCCTGTCGCCACCTTCTCCTCTTGGTTTGGTTTAGATCAGATGATTTTCTTAGTTAATGGAGCCCTGGGTTAGCACTTAAGATCACTCAGGGTTTGCTTTTGGGGAGGAGAAGGACAGTAATTTATATGTAATGCTGAGAATTCTTTCTCAGAAGATCTCTGTTTTAAGTTTCTAGAGCTCTAGGCTATGCAAACTTGAAGAAACTCTGAATCTAAGATTTGATTCGCTTCAGAAGTGGCACGATGGCTGTCTTTGTTGGCTCTGTTCTCTGGCTATCGTGAAGTTCCAAGATGGTGGAAGGCACAGCCATGATGTCTTTTGAAGGAGAGCAGTTAAATAGACCTGAATGTTTTCGGTTTGTTTCTTTAACAAAGTTAGTCACCTCTCCCCTTGGCTGCAACCACAAATTGTTTCATAATATAACTATTTCATGTCCATTATTGTATACAGAGTTATTTTAAAACAACAAAAGCTTCTTAATATACCCATCTTTACCTAAGTTATAAAGTTACAAAATTGACAGTGTTCACTTAGTAACCAAACATCAGGCTTAAATCCTTGAAACTTCTTTAATTTAAAAGTTTGGAATGATTGCCTCCTGTTTTCATAGAATTGCCATCCTTTTGTTCCAAGGGCAAGGTTATAGCAAGGGTGAGCCTGAGGTTAGATTGACAGGAGTCTGGTTAGTGTCCTTTGAGTTCTATTTCAGTTTATTAGCTCCTCCTTTTAATTTTAAATTTAACAATTCAGTTAACAATTATATTTCTATATATTATATGAAAGGGAAACTTGCTCAGTCGTGCCCAACTCTTTGTGACCCCATAGACTATATAGTCCATGGAATTCTCCAGGACAGAATACTGGAGTAGGTAGCCTTTCCCTTCTCCCAGGGATCTTTCCAATCCAAGGATCAAACCCAGGTCTTCTGTATTGCAGGCAGATTCTTTACCTGCTGAGCCACAAGAGAAGCCCAATAGTACTGGAGTGGGTAGCCTACCCCTTCTCCGGAGGATCTTCCTGACCCTATTTTGCACAAAAGCCAGATTTTAGGGAATTTTATGGGTTGCTCCATAATTAAAAATGTAAACGAGCCTGAAATGGTAGGATATTTTTAACCAATGAATTTTAAAATTAGTGAATTACCTCAGGGAGATATATGTTAAAAACTTAAGTTAAATGTTTTGGGTGAATTTATTGCAGCTACAGGAGCTGCTCAAAGAAATCTGCCAGCCTAATGCAAGGTATCTTCCATATCTAAAGATTCATAATTGGTATTTGGTTTATCCGTGCCCTCCAAGTAAAGAAACTCCATTACAGCAATTTTTGATAAGCAAATAATGAAGTTGTACAATGTCATTCAAATTTCTCAAGGTAAAATTTGAAGATAAATAAAAATCTTTGTAATAGGTTTAATTGTGTTTAATATTGTAGAATAGTGATTCATTTTAATAAAATATTTCTCCATGAAATTCACATTTAAGAGCCACTCTTTCCTTTTTGAAGTTTTCCACTTACAAAATTGAGCAGCTATTTTCCAGTTTTTCATTGCAAAAGCAAAAATGCCTTTATGAATTTAAGTGCAAATTATCACTCATATATACTTAAAATCTGAGGTACTTCACTTAAATAAACTTCTGGCTAAATTCCATTTTCACTGTCCTGTGAATGCTAATAATCTACTAATATGTGTTACCAGTTTCATCACAAAATAAGTAACTGTACTTGAAAAAGACAATTTTAATCATGCAATCGTGCTAAAGAAGAAGTTTCCTGATGGAACTGGCATCTTTAAAGTTTTGGAATCAAAGCTCTTGTTCATGTGTGCGTGCTGTCACTTCAGTCATGTCTGACTTTTTGTGACCCCATGGACTAGTGCCATCAGGATCTTCTGTCCATGGGATTCTCCAGGCAAGAATAATGAAGTGGATTGCTATGTTCTCCTCCAAGGGATCTTCCGAACCCAGGAATCAATCAAACCGGCATCTCTGATATCTTCTGAATTGACAGGTGAATTCTTTACCACTGGCGCCACCTGGGAAGTTCTATTCTTGTTCATAGGAGTTTAATTATTCTGTATTACTAGATTTGTGTTGAGCAATATACTATTCTCAATCTAAAAATCTGCCTCTTACCTCTGTCATCTATGTTATGATAATTCTTGAAATTGTGTGTCTAAGCAACCACCTCATAAAGATATTGATACCTGAGCAAACAAACCCAGGGACAGAAAATATAAATGGAGAATAAAACAAGGGGTCAGTTCCTGGAGATACAGGACACATAGCTTAGGAGTGAAGGAAGATGAAGATGTCTTTGAAGGAAAGATGGTGAGTAAGGTAATTCAGTATCAAGTTTTGATTACCTTCAAATTACCTAAGACAAATTCCTTAGAAACTATACAATGCTTCTAGATTGATATATCCAAACTATATTAGATGATTAGCATGCTTTCAAAATGTAGAATTTTCGTGAGATTATGGTATTCCACCTTTGATGGAAACAGCTTATATATTCAAAGTGATATCTTAGTATGAAAATTAATTTTTATTATAAAAAAGGAAGATACACTTTAAATAACCTGTGAAAGTATCTATGAGTTATGCTACAGTATGCTTATCTTTCTAGAGTGGATTTTTTTCCCTTGTGTAATGTATCACTAAGTTCTTTCTTCTTTTTAAATGTCCCTTCAATAGTTTAGTTGTTATTTAGTCTTATAGGAGAATTCCAAAATACCTTGTCATCTTTTCAACATTTTTGTGCCTCTGGGAAAACTACAGAAACCAAGATTAGAGAAATAAATCTTGTTTTTATAAATATCTAGAATAAATCTGTCATTTTTCTATGGCAACCATAATACCTCTACCTGTAGACATTCCCCTTTTTAAATCCAAAGAGAGTTTGAAATAAAAGACTCGTAAAAGCCACAGTTTCTCTTGTTTTCAGCTGCCTGAATTTCCCATCATTTAATACAGGCAAATCTAACTCAGAGAAAAACTTTTATGAAAGTTTTGTAGGTCAGATTTCACCAAACTTATCCCAATCCTTCAACCTTATTCTTTTCTCATCCTTTCACTTACCCACTCATATCTTCTGAAAAGAAGTTTCTATCTATTAAAAGAAAGGCTTCCCAACTTTAAGACTTACTATAAAGTTACAGTAGTTACTAACTCCGCATTGCAAGCAGATTCTTTATCGTCTGAGTCACCAGGGAAGCCCAAATGAACTGGAGTGGGTGGCCTATCCCTTCTCCAGGGGATCTTTTCAACCCAGGAATTGAACCAGGGCCTCCTGCATTGAAGGCAGATTCTTTACCTACTAAGCTACCAAGGAAGTCCCAATGTAGCATAATATTGGCAGAATAGATAGATGAACGGAACAGAATAGAGAGTCAGACACAGATTCTATAAATATAGTCAACTTACCTTTGACAAAAAAGCAAAAGCTAAATAATGGAGCAAAGAATTAGTCATTCAGCCCTGTCTGACTGTAGCCAGCCAGGCTCTTCTGTCCATGATATTCTCCAGGCAAGAATATTGAAGTGGATTGCCTTTCCCTTCTTCAGGGGATATTCCCAACCTAGGGATCAAACCTGGGTCTCCTGCGTTGCAGGCAGATTCTTTACCATCTGTGCTATCAGGGGAGCAAAGAGACTCTTCAGCAGATGGTTCTGGAACGACTGGACATCCACAAGCAAAAAAGTGAATCTAAGCAGAGACCTTGAAAAGTGAAAGTGAAAGTGTTAGTTGCTCAGCTGTGTCCAATTCTTTGCAATCCGCATGGACTGTAGCCCGCCAGGCTCGTCAGTCCATGGAATTCTCCAGGCAAGAATGCTGGAATGGGTAGCCATTTCCTTCTCCAGGGGATATTCCCTACCTGGGGATCAAAGCCCTATCTCCTATTGTAAAGTAATTAGCCTCCAACTAATAAAACTAAATGAAAAAAAAAAGAAAAAGAAAAGAATTAAATGAACAATAATGTAGTTGAACCCTCAAGGAAGGACACTTTGAAAACTTCTATCCAAAATAAACAGCTAAGCTAGCAAGAAACAACAACAACAACAACAACAAAAAAAAAAAACAAAGCCCTATCTCCTGCAGATCCTTTACCTTCTGACCTTAGACTCTTCATAAAACTTAGCTCACAATGGATCATAGGTTTATATGTAAATCATAAAGCTATAAAAAATCCCAGAAGATAACACAAAAAGAAACCTATATGACCTTGGGAATGGTGATGCTTTTATAGATACAATCCATGAAAGAAATAATTGATAAAACTGGATTTCAGTGAAATTAAAAATATCTTCTTGGGGGAAGATAATATTAAGAAAATTAGAAGACAAGCCAAAGATTGGGAGAAAATATTTGCAAAAGATGCATCTGATAAAGGATTGGTATACAAAACTATAAAGAACTCTTAACACTCAATAATAAGAAAATTACTACCTAGATTGCTGGTCTTCACTATTATGATTCAGAATTCTTAGGCAAGCTAACAAGAAACAAAGAAGTTTGACACCATCAGGAAATAATATAAAGCAAGTGATTAATGGTCCAAAGATAATTAAACCACATACAGCTTAAAAGAAAGAGTTCTTTTTAATCTTATAATATTCTAATCTGATTATATGGAAATGAAAATTTAAGAGGCCATTTTGAAGATGTATAACAACTCACATGCATTGTGCAAGGAACCTGAGCACAGACTAAGAAAAGGTCTTTAGACTTTAATTTTCTATCTCTGCCCTCTGTACGGTTATGTATAGTATTTTTTACCCTGTAAGGAGAAAAATGTTATTAAGTTTGATAAAGGCAGCAAAAGCAAGTAACCATAGGAAGGATTTATTCCATTTTCATCAGTTTTACAGCTCTGGACTTAGGAGTTGAACTTCTCAAAGTAGAGAGCATTAATCTGAGTTGACCAGTTTACATATTATTAAACTGAGTCTTTTGATCCATGCCAAACTGAAAAGAGAAATGGTTTTATATTCTGAGAAAATAAGTCTTTTTCCCTTTAAACTAGCTTTTGCCCTCAAATTTCCTTGATTTAGATGTCTTACTAAGGATGCTATTGAAACTTGGTTGAAAAACTTATCTTCCAGCTGAGTTAGCCTATATCTATACATAAAGGCCATAATGTCTTGCTAAGGGATTATATAGATATATAAACACTTAGTAAGACATCTGTATATTACAAACAAAATATTCAAAATCATTTTTCCTGTTTCAAAAACATTTGAATATGTTTCTCTAACCAATATATTCTTAAATATTATTTTAATTATTTCCACTAAGTATTTACAAACTGGAAATTTGTGTTTTTTTTCTGCTGTAATGATGAACTACTGTGTTCCTGAATAAGAATCCAATATTTAACCATTCTGTATGAGTTCAAAGTTTCCTTATGTTGTACCTTAAGAAAGAGCCTGAAAGAGGCCAGAAAGTCACTGGTCCCATGTTGGCACTGGGTATTGCTGCAATGATCTCAGTGTCCTTCAGCTTCTACTGCCAAAGAATGATGTAATCAATTTGATGCCATCATTTGGCCCTGGGGCATTCAACAAGATGCCCTGAGTACACTGCTACTTAACAGACATTTAAAGTTGGTCAAGCTGATTATTGCTGGCTTGCCCAGTTCTGCATGATCTAACTCTGGTTTAACTGGAAGTGCTATCAATGAAGAGAAAAATTGAAACCTAGATAACTTTTAGAGTCCAACAATGTTGCAAGGAATCTTATAGATTCCAACAATGTTGCAAGATTCTATAACAATGTGCACCTTTCCTCCAAAAGTTTTTGTTGTAGTAGATATCCATTTGCTAGAGACTTGTTTTTCCGTCTAAAAAGCTGGGATATGGTCAAAAAGTCATGCCTCTTTAGATATACCTATGCATTTTTACAGAGTGATTTAACCAGCACTTTTGAGAAAAACATTAAAATGGCAGTAACACTTCTATGCTTCATCTTGGCTATACTATAAGTTAGTTCTACACTATGGCCTCATCTCTGGATTTTGTTCTTCTTTTGCTGTTTTCTTATCTCTAAATTCCCTCAAGGTCTTCTCTGCCTCCAAAAATTCTACAAGTTTATGACTGGCTATAAAATCAATACTTTAGATGAGCTATCTTGATAAAATGAGGCTATTAAAAATATAGGCATATTCAACATATTTTTAATTTATCAACATTACTGCTCCAGAATCAATTTCAAGAAGATCAGAGATCAAAATAATGAATTTTAATGCTTACTATCACATAAATCTTCATCTTATATCAAGGCAACTTTTGAATGTGTGTTAGTTAAGGTTCTTTGATTTCAAATAATAGAAATCTATTTGATCTAGTTTAGGCCAAAGGAGGTGGAAAAGGCAATGGCACCCCACTCCAGTACTCTTGCCTGGAAAATTCCAGGGACAGGGGAGCCTGGTAGGCTGCAGTCCATGGGGTCGCTAAGAGTCGGATATGGCTGAGCGACGTCACTTTCACTTTTCACTTTCATGCATTGGAGAAGGAATTGGCACCCCACTCCAGTGTTCTTGCCTGGAGAATCCCAGGGACGGGGGAGCCTGGTGGGCTGCCATCTATGGGGTCGCACAGAGTCGGACACGACTGAAGCGACTTAGCAGCAGCAGCAGCAGGCCAAAGGAGGACTTAAGACAGAGAAGCATCTGCCAGTACACAATGGTAGGGAGCACTCTGGACACTGGAAACACAGCCTGGACAACCCTCAAGATATTTGTGACAATCAATGTTTTTCCCTGTGTGGTCTGGCCTACAGATAATTAGCTTAAAGAGCTCTTTTTCAGAAGAGCTTTGTTTTTGCCAACTTCCTCCAATCTGACAGCTCTTCTCCTGTTTTAATTCCTCATTTCAAATGTATTTTCTTCCTTGGTACTTAACAGAATGTCTTTTAGGCATTTACTATGTGGAGGCTTGTTCTTATTTATCTGTTGTGCCTGTCTCACTTTCAGGCATGGATCATAATGACTAGATTTTTTGATGTTTCCCAAGCAGCTAGCACAATGTCCATGTAAGCAGGTTCTCAGTAAGTGACCATTGAATGACTAGAGCCATAGGGTCCCTTTTAACTTTACTACTCTCTGTACTGCCAGCTTCATTCTGCCTCCTCCACCCCGCTTCTCTCTCTTTATGTGTGTGCATAGAGGCAAGGTTACTGGTTTCTCCATACACATGGTTGTCAAAGTGATCATTGATCACCTTCCTATAAATCCTGATTTCAAATGCCATCCTGGAGATCATCATGGTGTAATAATAAGGTCTAAGGATGGGAAGTGCCCCATCTGGCTTCATTAAAATAACTAATTAAAAATAAAAAAGATCTCAGGACACAGTAAAGTAGAGATGCCAAGATTATAATATACACCTTCCTCCCCTAAGTAAAAGTGTATTCTTGAAGCAGAGACAGTACAGGATCACCTGGTCTTTCTTGAGGGTAAAGAACACTGAGTCAGATCAAGCAAAAGTTTTTAGTTTCTATTATATTTTCAGCACTGGTGCTGGGTTTAGAAAGATGCAACAAGATTTCTACCTTATAGGAACCTAGACTCTAACTCTGAAGCCAAGCTCAACACAGATTAGACAGTCATGAATTAAACAGAAAGATCACTTTCTAGCATTTAACTAATCATGATCTTTTCCCCTTTGGAAGATTTTTGATTTATAAAGACAAAATCCTTGATAATACATACCAATTCTGTGGAATTATGCAAAGTGTACATATGTATATACATATATGTGTGTGTGTACACTATATGAAATAATATTAGTGAAAATAAAGTGAAAGTGAAGTTGCTCAGTTGTGTCCAACTCTTTGCGACCCTATGGACTGTAGCCTACCTGGCCCCTCCATCCATGGAATTTTCCAATCAAGAATACTGGAGTGGATTGCCATTTCCTTCTCCAGGAGATCTTCCCAAGCCAGGGAGTGAACCTGGGTCTCCCGCATTGTAGGCAGACGCTTTACCAGCTGAGCCACCAGGGAAGTCCTATATACAGTAAAATATTTGAAATTTTCAAAAGAATATATTGTGGATCTCTCTATGATCATTTTTTACCTGCCATATATATAAGAAAGAAAGCTTAGAAGATTAAAAAATATTAATTTTTTTATTTCTTGGTTTTGTAGCTTAGCCAGAGACTAATGAGGTACAAAAGATTGAAATAGAAGCTACTTTTTTTATATAATTAAGTGTGAATTACTTGACAAAGAATTGACAGTAGGCTATTTCTTCATTAGAAGAGATGGCTATTCCATAGAGTAAGGCTAGATACAGCATTTCCTGTCCTAATCTTTTTCAGAATAATTCTTCCTTGCTAGCCCATCAAACATTATTGCCATGAATTATGTAATCATCTAAGAAAATAGTTTTGTGGAAAGCAATTTCTAACGATATTTGCTACAAGGATAGGCCATTATAAATAAAAACCACTAATTAAATAAAGAGTGTTTTGCATTTCTTCCTTTGTTGTCATGATGTTATTCATAGTCTTTCAATGCTTCTCCTACAACTATATTTAGTTACTTGTCATAATTAGTATTCCTTTTACTTGGTTTTTTTATTTAGAGCCAATTAGCGTAAGAAAATTTGTTCTGTTTTCTGTAGTCTTTGCCTTTGTTCTCATGGAAAATTTCCCCATTATTTGTCTTTTAGCATATGTAGAATCAGAAGATATAATAATGACATCTTTGAAAGAAATGAGAGGAAATAGTGAAACTGAAAGCCACTCAGTCGTGTCCAACTCTTTGTGACCCCATGGATTATACAGTCCATGGAATTCTCTAGGCCAGAATACTGAAGTGGGTAGACTTTCCCTTCTCCAGGATCTTCCCAACCCAGGGATTGAACCCAGGTCTCCTGCATTGCAGGCTGGTTCTTTACCAGCTGAGCCACAAAGGAAGCCCAAGAATACTGGAGTGGGTAACCTATCCTTTCTCCAGTGGATTTTCCTGACCTAGGAATTGAACTGGGTTCTCCTGCATTGCAGGTGAATTCTAAGACTAACTGTAAAAAGATGGAGAAATGAGTACTTGTAGACATGTTGGCATGAGATATAGCATAAATAACAGAATCAAAAACATTGACATCTTTGTAGATTTACTTTAGATAGGTAACGACATGGATGTTCCTGGAGGACATTATGTTGAGTAAAATAAGTTAGACATAAGAAAGAAAAAAATTTGCATAGCTTTACTTTTGTGGAATCTAAAAAAGCCAAATATATGGGACAATTGCTACACTGGGCAGAATATAGAGGGACCGCAGGCATAAATCATGACTCACCTAGGAAAACATATGCAGTCATCCTAATGATAATCTTGGGAAAATACTGGCATGGAGTGGAGACTGGACTTATGGAATCAGGTCCAGTGCACAAAAGCTGATAAAAGAAGTTGACTTATATGTTGAGCAAAGCATTTAAGGCACATGGAAGAGAAGATGGGGAAGGGTTATATCTCACTTCATTCAGCCTGCTATAATAGAATCCTAGAAGCTAGGTGGCTTGTAAACAATAGAAATTTCTCGGAGTTCTAGAGACTGGAAGTCTAAGATCAAGGTGCTGGTAGATTAACAGGTCAGGACCTGTTTCCAGGTTCATCAACAGCTGTTCTTACTATGTCTTCACGTGGCAGAAGCGGACAGAAGAACTCTCTGGGGCACTAATCCCACTCATGAGGGCTTCACCCTCTTGACCTAGTCATCTCCTGAAGATCCCACTTCCAAATATCATCACATTGGGAATTACATTCCAATGTGTGAATTAGGGGTTGAGGGGGAACATTTAGCCTAAAGCAGGCACCAGTGGAGTAGAAAATGTTAGTGCTCACAGAAAATAAACCCTTATCCACCCAGGCTTATTTTGTCTGCAGAGTCACTTCCAGGGATTATGTATTAGCCCCAGGATGGCATGGCCAGGTTTGGTTCTGATACTCACTCTTGCTGAGATAAAACAACCATCCTCTTTTCCATTTCCCTGGGAATACTTTAGAGGTTGGGAATCATTTTCAATAACCTCCTCAGAACACAAACCATCCTAATGTATGTTATCCCCTTTTCCTAGAAGAAAGCTCATCCTACACATCTCAATATGGCTACCACAGATCCAGTTGTTCTATCTCTCTTTCACTTTCTAACAGAGGTTGCCCTTGGTGAATCAAAGACAATTTTTAGGTACTCAGGTATTGTCTGTGTTGAGAAGAGGATGAACGCAAACAATTTAACCTCTAATGAGGTGCCTTAACAAAAACATAGTCATTACAACTGGAGCCTTAAAATGAAGTTCAGCATATGCAACTATTTCTGCTATTTCCTTATTCACGATCTCTTAATAATTAATTCATGTCCAGTCGAGCTCATGTTGATGCATTTCTCCTGCTTCTTTGTTTATTGTACAAGTTAAATAAGAGCCCAAATTAAAAAATATACACAGACTATAAAAGAAACATAACTTTGTGCTGACGCAAGCACACATTTGCCAAGAGTACCTTCTGCCTTCTGGCACAGAACATCATTTTACTTTAGACAAATGAGTTCTTGTTTGACAAGAGTGAAGCAAATGATCATAAATCAAATCAATGTGGGAAAAAATATTAGACTTCAACTGAACTGTATTAAATCCTGGGGCCAAAAGTACCACCAGTGCTTTCCAACACCCAGGGTGAGTCACTTAAAAAATGAGAGTTTGGGGCCCTAACAAGGAGTTAGGTAATCATCAAAGTTGAAAAGAACCTCAGAGGAAAATGAAAAGGCACAAAAGCCAAAGGCAGCTCCACTAGAGCAGTTTCACAAAGATACACTAAGAGGGTATAAAAAGTGTTGGAGTAGGTCAAAGCTAAAAAAATAGCATCTCTAGCCAAATACATACAATAACCCAAAATAGAAGACTCTTTGGATATGAGAGCCCATAGTGAGGGGATCTGGTCTAGGGAAGTTTGAGAAGGAAGATAAGCCTACAAACGAAACATTAAGTTTCACTAGTAAAAGCAAAGAGACCACTGTTTCACAGATGTCAAAGAAACCCAGTGTTTCAAGGAGATGGAATAACAGTGAGTGCTGCTGTGATATAAAGAAAGATGAGAGCAAAACAACAACAAAAAAATTCCATTAGATTTAGCAAAATGAGATCCAAGTTGACTTCAGTTCAGTTCAGTTAATCAGTCATGTCCAACTTTTTGCTCTCCCATGAATCGCAGCACCACAGGCTTCCCTGTCCATCACCAACTCCAGGAGTCCATCCAAACCTATGTCCATCAACTTCGTGATGCCATCCAGCCATCTCATCCTCAGTTGTCCCCTCCTCCTCCTGCCCCAAATCCTTTCCAGCATTAGGGTCTTTTCCACTGAGTCAACTCGTCGCATGAGGTGGCCAAAGTATCGGAGCTTCAGCTTCAGCATCAGTCCTTCCAATGAACACCCAGGACTGATCTCCTTTAGGATGACTGGTTGGATCTCCTTGCAGTCCAAGGAACTCTCAAGAGTCTTCCCCATCACCACAGTTCAAAAGCATCAATTCTTCGGCGCTCAGCTTTCTTCGCAGTCCAACTCTCACATCCATACAAGACTACTGGAAAAACCATAGCCTTGACTAGATGGACCTTTGTTGGCAAAGTAATGTCTCTGCTTTTTAATATGCTGTCTGGGTTGGTCATAACTTTTTTTCCAAGGAGTAAACATCTTTTAATTTCATGGCTGAAATCACCATCTACAGTGATTTTGGAGCCCCCCAAAATAAAGTCTGACACTGTTTCCCCATCTATTTCCCATGAAGTGATGGGATCAGATGCCATGATCTTCGTTTTCTGAATGTTGAGCTTTAAGCCAATTTTTTCACTCTCCTCCTTCACTTTCATCAAGAGGCTTTTTAGTTCCTCTTCACTTTCTGCTATAAGGGTGGTGCTGTCTGCACATCTGAGTTTATTGATATTTCTCCCGGCAATCTTGATTCCAGCTTGTGCTTCTTCCAGCCCAGCGTTTCTCATGATGTACTCTGCATATAAGTTAAATAAGCAGGGTGACAATATACAGCCTTGACATACTCCTTTTCCTATTTGGAACCAGTCTGTCTATGTCCAGTTGTAACTGTTGCTTCCTGACCTGCATACAGGTTTCTCAAGAGATAGGTCAGATGATCTGGTATTCCTATCTCTTTCAGAATTTTCCACAGTTTATTGTGATCCACACAGTCAAAGGCTTTGGCACAGACAATAAAGCAGAAATAGATGCTAGTGAGACCCAAATAAGGCACATGTATTTTCACTGTTTGATTTGATCCGAGAAATTACACACCATGAAAGTCACAAAGGACAGCAAAGAGCAGTTAGGAGGTATTGATTTTGTTATCTCAAAGTTATCTTGGAATTCTGCTTCCTCCTCTTATTATATCTGTGATTTTGCAGAAGTTTATAACCTCCTTGGTGGTGGTTCAGTTGCTCAGTCATGTCCAACTCTTTACGACCCCAAGGTCTGTAGTCCACCAGGCTCCTCTGTCCATGTGATTTTCCAGGCAAGAATATTGGGTTGCCATTTCCTTAAGCCTTCATGGCTTTTATCTACAAAGTGAGGATAATACAAGTCCTACTTGTAACATTTATTGGGAATATTAAATTAGATGATACATGCGGTAGGTCAGCCACTGCCCCAAGACCAATGGTAGGAGCTAAATATAACAGCTACACACAAGCAATTTCAGATGAAGTTAGAAATTATCAAAATAATTGATTATTCATTTTGCAACTTTGACTCTAACAAGATGGCTACTTTAAATATAGGTAATTCATCACATCATTATATTGAAGAGAAAGAAGGGAGGTAGTTTTTTAATTCTCTCTCACACAAATTAATTGAGGGGAAAAGAGAGGACTTCAGAGGAATGAATATTAAAAGAAATTTCAGAAGAATAACTCTTTTCCTTGAAGCAACATTTCAATCTTTCCCCTCAGGCACATGCAAATTTCTACTTTCAGCACTGAGAAACAAAAGACTTTCCTGTATCAGATGCCAAACCCTTTGAGGTAGATGGAGACATGTGTGAATTGAAATCATCTTTGAGCTTCCATTTGAAAATAAAACCCTAATTTCAAATATTATAGTCCCCCCTGCATTTAGTATTATAAAAATATTGTCACTCTACAGAAGACTTTGAACTGACACTTCACAAAAGATGACGACCAAAGGACAATAAACAAATAAAAATGTACTCATCAGACTTCTGATGGTTTTAATTTGGGAAAAGCAAATTAAAACCACAAGGTACTACCACATATATATCAGAATAGCTTACATTTAAATAATGGAAAATACCAAGTGTTGCTGAGAATGTGCAGCATCTAAAAGTCTGACATACTCCTGGTAAGACTATAAATTAGTACAACCATTTTGTTATTATTTACTCCAGTAGTCATACGATCCAGCAATTCTCTCCTTAGGAAATACCCAATAGAAATTCATATATACACACTAACCAAAAGATACATGCTCTAATGTTTATAGTGGCACTATTTGTAATAATCTTAATGGAATTAGAACAAATGTCCAACACTGTGAATGGCCCTCACAGGCAATGCTGAGCCGAAGAAGCCAAACACAAAACAGTGTATACGATACAACATAATATGACTAAGTAGATAAAGTCTGTGCTCTGCTTAGTCACTCAGTCGTGTCCAACTCTTTGCGACTCCATGGACTGTAGCCCGGCAGGCTCCTCTGTTCGTGGGTTTCTCCAAGCAAGAATTCTAGAGTGGGTTGCCATGCCCTCCTCCTGGGGATCTTCCCAATCCAGGGATTGAACCCAGGTCTCCCACATTGCAGGCAGATTCTTTACCATTCAAGCCATCAGGGAAGCCCAGACAAAGTCTAGAATGAGTTAAGACTAACCTATATTTTAGAAGTCAGGGATAGTAGAATAGAATATAAGAAGGGAGATTCTGGGGTTTTGGCAATAATCTGTTTCTTAATCTGCGAGTTGGTTTCAGGGATGTGTTCAGTTGTGAAAATGTGGCAAGAAATGTGGCAAGACATACATTTATGATATGTGCATTTCTGTTTATGTATACTACATTTCAATTGCAAGTATAAAAAATATTGTCAGCATAGTCATGTAATAAAGTCAATTTCTTTGAAAATGTGTGTTAAACTTTTAAACAAAATTTTTAATGAAGATAAGAGACTTGGGACAGAATAATTTGGATTTAAATCTCAGATATTGCCCCTAACCTCAAAAGTCTAATTATATAATGAGGGGCTAAACAGAAATAGTTAGCGTGGATCGAGTATTTATTCTTTACTTTTACCAAGGGTAATGATCTTTTGTTTCCTAGTTTCATGATTTTGAATTGGCAGCTTTCTCATCCATTGTTTTGACAAAAAAGACACATTCAGTAAAGTGCCTATTTTGCAAAACTTATTTTTGCTTTTGGAGAAGGAAATGGTCACCCACTCCAGTATTCTCAATAGGGAAATCCCATGGACAAAGGAACCTGATGGGCTACAGTTCATAGGGTCACAAAAGAGTTGGATGTGACTTGGTGACCAAACAACAACAAATTCTTCCTTGGATACTAGTACTTTATTAGGGCAGCGTCTCTACTTATGAATATTTTAGGTTCTGCAAGTCTAGATCTAGGTCTATTCTGTAAGGTGACACGGTACACAAGTATCTACTAAACCATCGGTGAATGCTAGACAGAGATGATTTATCTTTTGCTCTGTAAGATTAGTTTTGTTTATGTCTATGATATTTCAGACATTGAAAGGTTATAAATAAAACATTTTATTTAACCAAGAATAATGTGCTAAACATTATTTTCCCTAATTAATGAACTGTTCTGTCTAATTAATTAACAAAAGCATACAAAGGACAACATCATCAAATCCTCATTCATCCATCTTGCTTTAAAATAAGAGAAGATGAGCTAGGCTCACCACCAGTGAGAATCTTTTAAGTTACGGCTCTGAAACCCCCTCTTTCAGGGGATTTAAGGTGTTTTTCTTTCTTATGCTGTGGCTTAAGGAACTCAGTTCTGCCTCTTGCTTATTTCTTCTGTTCCTTACAATCCAGACAACATGTTTAAGGTGTGACTTCATCAAATAACAAGGTTTTGTTTTTCATTTTTGATTCCAGAGTCTACTCTTTTCCATGCTGGCTTCATCTCAGACAGAAAACCTCTGGTAAATTCAGCAAACAGAGGAGACAGAATCTGGGAAACCGGAAACAACAAGCATAGATGCAGCCATCTGGATAGAGCAAAACTTTTCATATTCATTACACATTTTTGATTAGTCTGCCAAATTGTCCTATTTTAGAGCATTTTACATTAGTTACATTTGATACAGGACAATGCCGAATGGTTATGATACATGAAAGTGACTTCGGGAAAACAGAGGCCATCTGTAACACTGGTATAATTAAGATTCTGTTACTCAAGATATTTCACGGACTCACAGTATTTTGGAATTCATTGTATTTGCAAAGGCATCTTTAAATAATCATATCGATTGTTAAAAAGGAGTTGAGAGAAACTAAACCTCTAGAATCACTAACAGCTGGACTAAAAACAGAGGCAGAGATTATACTGTCATGTTTAATAGCAGCACTTCCGTGACACAAGACTAATTTTTTTTCTCTAATTGTCATCTACCCCCTCACAAAAGTTCTTACTTTAAAGAAAAGGAGGAGTTGGATTTCTGCAAGCAATATAGAAAGAAACTTGAAACAACAAGAATGAAATGACCCGGGACAGTCCTTAGCTCAGAGGGAAAAGAAAGAACAGCAACAAGGGCAACAACTAAAAAAATATATATATCACCTTGTCATCAGTTGCAGCTCTGGTGCCTTGACTATGTCTGATTGGAGCCAAGGGACATGAAGTCCAGCCTGTCAACATGCTATACTTTCATGGCAAACCCAGCACTTTAATGGCTGTATTTTTGTAGTTTATTATTTGATTGATTTCTGAGGAAAGCGTATAGTGCGATGTTGGTGGTTTCTTCTCATATGGAAACTACTCAAGAACTCCAGTTACAGATTAAGTTCCCAACCTCCTCAATCACCTTGCACCAGTGTGCAGCATCGATTCATAAACAACAGAAATCACTATTTTTTTTAGTATAGTGCTCTGAGTGAATTTTCAAGATTTAGACTTTTTCGTGGTTCTTTGTATACTCCACCAGAAAAAGTCTGGTAGAAACTAAGTAGGAAAGCAAAAGCTATCAATGTTTGCTTTATTCTTTTTTTCCCTTCAGTGTGGGTGGGCATTTATATAACAGACACTTCTGGGGGTGCTGTGTTAATGCAAAAACAAACAAACAAACAAAATAACTAAGCTGTCAGTGATCGATGCCTCTCATATCACCACCCCACTTCATGATACTGTTCTATTTCCTAATGCCTGGTCTCTAGGGTCTTCCTGCTAACCTCTAACTTCCTGAAAAACTTAAGAACTTATTCCCCATCCTCTTACCAGGAAGCACAAATTCCCACCCAATAAATGAAACAAATTTAGATTATGTTTCTGTATCTTACTGGAAATTTCTTTCAATGTGCCCAACAGCTTGGCCTTTGGATCCCTTGATCTCTTCACCATCTAAGGATTTTTCTTTCATCGCAGGTTAGCCATTTGCTACTGTTACCACATCTTGGGCCTTATCACCATCAAAACCTCTTCTGCAATCTCAGATTCAAGGATCAAGCATTTGGGAAAACACTTATACTCTTTTGGCTCATTCAGACGAATACTCCAGTTTCAGCACTTCTTTATCTTCAAAGATCTCAAGTTTACTGACTCACCCTTCATGTGACCTCACTTTTCCCCTTAAATTGTTTGGATCCCATTTTGATAATCCTCCCTTCAAAATGTCTTTAAGTCCATTGTTCTCTTCTCTCTCCATTTTACTCATCTGGAAAATATCTAAACTTAATACACATACTATTTACCTACTCTGCACTGACACTCAAGCAACTAAAATTGTTAAAATGTGCATAGAGTATTTACATACATACACATGCACACACATTTATTCATGCATCTCAATTCCCAAAGTGGCTATTTCACATTTAATTGTCTACCAAACTCCTTTAGCCATGTCGCCGCCAAACTCTTGCCTCCTACTTCATCAAGAAAATAGAAGCAATCAAATACATGATAATTCCCTTATATTTTTACTACTTTATTCAGTATAATCACTGAATCACTTTGCTGTAAGCAGAAATTAACAACATTCTTCAGTAAAAATATTGTCTCTTATACATTTTCTGAAAATTCTAACCCAGGACAGGGAATTGGATAAGAAAACAAGCTCTGGGACTGGCAGACCTGGATTTGAACCCTGGCTCTGCCACTTGCTAGTTTTACAATATTTTAAGGTTCCTATTCTATAAAAAAGTTAATAGCACCTTCATCTTAAGATTTTTATGGTAATCTTAGTATTAGCACAGCACCTGCCACATAGTAAGAACTCAAGAAATGAGGTGCTAACATTATAATAGTCAAGGTGCCCTACATTATGAGACCTCAATTAATAATTTCCCACATGAGTTACATACTCTATTTCATAGGTTGACATCTGTCAAATGGGAACCATTAACCTTTTATCATAAAGAAATGGAAATTTATAGATTTTTATCCCATTTTGTCTTAACTGCAAAATCATTACCATTTACATAAATTCTCTTTTCCCTTTAATTTTTTTCCATAAAATTCCTTTTCCCATTTTTTAAACCACAGAAGTATAGCTTTGTAAGATACAGTCCCACTTTTCATCAGAAACAAAAACTAAAATGCATCTTAGATTATCTGCAGTGTCCATTAATGAGACACTGTGTAAGACCAGTGGCATCTACAAAAATAAGTTTAGGAGTGCTCAGAAGGGCAAGCATGTTTAACGCACTGGGTGAATAATAATAGCAGACTATAAGTCCTACTGGAAAGGCAAAACTTTGTAGAGCTGTTAATAATTATAGTTCCCATTTTAATAGGAATGTGTAGTAGGATAAATTTTGGTGGGGGTTGGGTGAGAAATTCCAAGGCATAAGAAGCTTGTCCCTGGGAAAGTAAAAGAACCAAACAGGAGAAAAAATATTCATTCCCATTCATTCCCCAATATTGTCCACAGATGGCTGCAGCAGAAGAAAGTAAATAAACAGATTATTATATTGACGTAAAGACTAATTTTAAAGGGCTCCTATATTTAAAAAAAACTATAAATCTTAAAAATGAAAGCTCACTTGCATAAAAATGTAATATTATCTACTTGGCATTAAGCTCCTAATGGTTACAAAGATTTCAGCTAAACTCTGTTGCCTCCCCTGTGTCATAACCACTACTACCAAATTCTTATACCAAAAGTAGAAAATGAGTTTTTCTTTGCATGTCCCTGATCATTTGTTTTGGATACACATTTTATCGTGGTTTTAAGAGAAAAGCTGCAAAGATACTACGGAGTGCTCATCTTCTCTGGTCCTGATTGTTTGTGCCTGACATTTCCCTGGAGCCTTAAGGTGACTATGTCGCTTTAGACTTGAATAATATGGCTCCCTTCTTAGAATGACCTTTAAAGGTAATAACCAACCCAGCATTTTGTTGATTTCTCTGTGGTGTTTGTTCTGTATGGAAGTCATAAGAAAAAAATAAAAGCAACAGTGAATGAGGCCTTTTCAAGGTCTAATCAGTTTAACAGGCCTTATTCATAGGAAAGGTTATGTGAGTAGGTTGCAGAAGAAGACACTGCTTCTCTTTCCCATATACTTCCTGAAGTCTTAATCCCCTCTTTCTCGAAATGTCTTTTCCCTGCCCAAGAGACTTATCCCTGGAAACTGAAGCCTCAGAAGAGACTTATCCCTGGAAACTGAAGCCTCAGAACTCACATGACAACTGCCTTCACTTCCCGTTCTTGATTCCAGAATGACAGCTTCAACTCCATCCTGTGAACCGTTTGGAGGAGAGAGGGACAGCAGTAAGAATGGAATAAAAAAATAAGTGCTGAGAAGCAAGTCTGTAGTATAGAGTCAAACCAGAAATATTTCATTTGACCCATAGCCACAAGGTCTCATCTTTTCACTGAGATCCCTTATTGGTGGTAAGGGGACTTCTGTGTGGATAAGGCTAGTTCAGCAGCTGCTTCAAGCTTACAGATGGTGGCTTTGGCAAACTTCAGAGAAGACAGCTGAGGCTCTGTGCTGTCTCTGCACTTCTGGCCTTGCTCATGTCCCTGAGATGAAATTACACGGGGCCCTGTGCTTGTCTGCAGAGCCTTTAGAGTCCTGTGAGAAGCAGGTGATGTGCAAGTGTGTTTGAAACTTAAGGAAGTTCAGGGAGCTGCCTAATGAAAGCTTTCACAACCCCTGTCATCCTGAGAAGACGCCTACCTCTGTGCATTTGATAAATAACTGGAAAGTCAATCAGCTACCGATCTTAAGTGGGAGAGGAACTTTGTGGCTGTTGTTATTTAGTCACTAAATCACGTCCGACTCTTTGCAACACCATGAACTGTAGCCCTCCAGGCTCCTCTGTCCATAGGATTATCCCAGGGAAGAATGCTGGAGTGGGCTGCCACTTCCTTCTCCAGGGGACCTTACTGACCCAGGGACGGAACCTGCATCTCCTGCATTGCAGGCGGATTCTTTACCACTGAGTCCCCAGGGAAGCCCAGAAGAGTATTCTTCCTTTACTGTAATAGGAGAGATCAGTAAGAAATCAGTGTCGAGTTTGGATGGTATATACATTTTATCGTTCCTTTCATTTCAGTTTTGGTGCTTTTCCTTATCACTGTCTACAAAGTTAAAAAGCTTCATAATGTTACTTTGGCAGGGAAACTCTAAGAGATACATAAGAAACTATCATAACAGCTTTTGATATAACTATGAATTATATTTTTCTAATATTGTATGCAATCAAATATGTTTTATTTGCAGAGGTTAGAAAACATTAAAATTTGTCCTAGATTATATAACCTATGTAAGCGCCACAATTGATAATAAATTTTTTCAATATTGCAATATAGAAATCTAAGGCTAAAAGATTTTCATTTTTACTGAACAGTCCTGTAACAGCATTTCCAAATATATATCTTTATCTATACAGCGAATAAATCTCTTTATTAGCAATAACTTAATTTTTCCGATTCAAGCAATGCTTATTTTATAATATACTTCTATTTATATTAAAATTCCTAAGGGAAACAATTAAGAGAAAGCACTTGTTCTGCATAATTGATGCTTTATAGGTGTCTAGGAAAGTTGTGCAATTAGACCCTAGGGGTTCCACCAGTGATTCATCACCATCTGGAACATAAAGCTCTAGATACTGCTATGGTTTGTGTTTCTTTGGTTAAAGTGGCAAGCATAACTTTTTGTTTTTTTATCTTTTGTCAGAGGTAAGTGTTTAAAATTCTCAAAGCATCTTGTGACTGCATACATGCATAAGATGCAGTGCAGGGTCAGAATGGACCCTGGTCTCCTCTACGAGGATGCTAAAGGGAACAGATTTTTTTCCTCCACAAGGAAAAATCACAGAATTATAAAAACAAAGTCATAAATCTTCGGAGACCATCAAAATCGGTTTTTTCTTGGGAGTTGACTTTCATTTCCACTAGGTTTGCCATGAAGAAATTGCCTTATAAAAGTCTCTGGTTTTAGGGACCAAGTTAAAACTCAACTTCAAGCACTCTGTTACTCTCCTATGATTTCTCCTGCTTCATATGCCTATGTTTTTTATTTACTATATGATCCCTTGCCCAAAGAAATCTTTATTTGTTTTATTCAAAATTTTATGCTAAATAATTTCTTAAATATTTATATCATCTAATATTTATATCATCTAGCCCAGGAGCATAGAATAATTTACAGTCAGTACACTTTTTTCAAATAAATGAATTTAAGTTTTTAAATGTTTCTGTTTTGTATAAAACTAACACAATATGTGTTGAGCAAAATATCAGGTTCTCTATAAAACAGCTACAAATTTAAAGGAAACATTTGGTTTGAAGGAATTAACAGTTGAAATTCAAGGTTCATCAGGCAGAAAATAAATATGGAGATTTTATGCAGATTTGTGTCATCAACTTTGGTACTTTTCCTTATCTTTATGGATAATAAAGTTCTAAAAGAAGCTAGAGAAGAGAGGGGAAGCTTAAAACAGCAAATATGACCTTTTCTTTTATTAATTCAAGGCAGGAAATATCAGGTCTCCCCTGTTGGAAAGGACAATCAAAGGCCATTTGCAGATTACTTTTAAAGAACCATATGAAACAAGGATCCCCAAATTCCTGTAAACACAGGGTCATTCCTATTTATAGGAATAGGAAAGAATAGCTCTAAAACATTCTTTCTAAATCAGAAGAATTACAGTAAGTTAGGATTATCAAAATCTGATTCTATAAGGAGCCTGGAGAAGGCAGTTTGTTTGGAAAGCTGGAATAGGGACTTATTTTGAAATTATTTTTTCGTAGCAGACATGCTATAGTTATTAAGCTTATAGATCAAATTTTAGCGGCTTGGGATCAGACGGATGATGGAAAGTATGTTCAAGAAGAAACATTCTTCCCCAAACCACTCCTTGGCCTTGATACTGTTGAAACTTTGTGAACTCACAGATGCAATTGTCTGATATAATGAAGAATTCTCATAGTACAGAGGAGTTTATAAAGCATTGTGCTTTTTTCCCCCTATATTACATAACCTATTTAAATATCAAGCTATTTAATGACTGTATCAAGATTAATTTAGGAAATATTTATTTTCTTTAAAATGACAGAAGAGAACTGTCTTTTTTTTCACCTAATTAATCATGATTATGAAAAATCAGGATAAACTACAAAAAGCTGTAATCAATACATAACTTGGTTTCAATGTAAAGCACTTTCTTTGGAAAATAGAAGACTATAGAGTGCTGATTCTTAGCCTTGACTTTACACTAAAGTGACATGAGGAAATTTTTAAAAGATTAGATGTCTAGATTCACCCATAACGATTTCAATTTAATTAGTCAGTAGTGGGGATGAGCATTATATTTTCAAAAACTCCAGGTGCCTCTAATCTACCATCAGGGTTGGAAAAGCCTGCCAAAAAAAATTAACCTCAAAACCCTAATTGTGAAAGGGAATATTAAATTACAGTTTGGAATATAAAGTGGATTACAAAAAGTCATATTCTGGCAGTTAAGAAAAATTGTTCAAGCATTCTTCTTAACATTTAGGAATTTAGGAAGTGTAGAGGCATAAGTCAATACACGTATGTATAACTGAATCACTTTGCTGTGCACCTGAAACACAGTAAATCAACTATATTTAAAAACTTTTTAAAGACCATTTAATCTTGATTGATTTTAATTTAATCACATCTACACAGTTTTCTTTTCATTTAAGGTAATATATCTACTGGTGCCAAGGAGTATGAACATTTGGGGGGGGGGGCATTATTCTACTCACCAGACTTCAGATCAATTTTATTTAAATATTTCTACTTATATGGTCTTTTGGCCCAGTTATTATTTTTCCCCACCAGCTGTGTAATCCCTTGATTGCATTTCCACCCTCTTTATATAATTTCAGCTTTTCTGGTTGTGAAGGATTTATAACATCCCTGTTCCCCCAACAACTATACTACCTAGCATTTGCCCTCTACTCAGATATGAGCTCTGGATTGAGTTCTTCTTAGACAAGTATTCACAGGCCAGTACTGACATGTGCATTTTCTTGAAGTGATCTCTGATCCTAGTAACATAACCTCCAACTCATCCCCTTGTCTTATATTCTATATGTCTTTCTGAGGGATTACTGTGGGTTAACTTGAGTCAGACTCTGTGGTCTTACCTGGATTTTATCTGTAACGTGTGGATAATATTGCCTACTTTATCTGACAGTCTGTAGAAACAGACCAGAAACACATTATCTTTTACCAAGTAGATACTTCATAAACGTTTGTATCCTTGTCTGTCCTTGTTTATTTTCATCCATTGTTAGACAGGAGTTAAGTTAATGTTTAATTAATATCAATGTTTCCTTGCTCCCTATTCATTCAGGTGCATATTTAATTCTTAAATAATAGCCATTTTTAGCAAATAACCAATCTGCAGTGCGTTGTATGATACATGTTCAATAATCTATACAGAATGTTTGTTGACAGAAAGAGTTTTATCTCATAGAATAAAATATACAATTCAAATCTATCTTGTAAATAATCAAGTATTTAGCTACATACTGCATAGGTAGTCTCTTGATTGTTTCAGATGACTTACATAATACAGAGTACATTCCGTTACTTTAAATGGAGACCACATGACTAAAAGATGAAACAGAGAAAAACATTTTCTTAATCTTTAGAGAACTCTTGTCTCCTAAATATATGTTAAAATGGAAATTGAAAACTTAAAAGTTATTAATTTTCAGAGTTTCCTCAGCCAGCCTCCTTTGTTTTTTATTTTTCTGTTTCTCTTCTTCCAATCTGTGGCCAGGGTCCCTATGATCTGAGAATTAAAATCCATGCCTCCAGCTAACAAGTTTGACTGACCACCTTCTTTGCTTTCTGACTTTCATTGCCAAACCATCTCACATCACCTGTTTCCCTTTCTTTGACTACCTATCAAAGGCAAATAGAGTCTGACTGAAAGATTATATGCAATAATTAACATTATATGCAACCTTCCCCTAATTATTGTGGTCTCCCTCTGCACTAGCCATGGCCCTAAACATATAGCGTTTCAAAACCCAGATTCCAGAGACATTAGAAACACGTCAAATAGAATTCAACAGATCAATATGGTAACAATACGGGAGCCCTAGAAAGGGGAAACTTGTGGCCTGAGAGAGGGAGAAGGTTGGAGGGTGATGGGGACACTCTTGTAGAGAGTCAAGCAGATTGATTCAATTATAAGTTCATCAATAGGAAATTTAAAAGATGAAGTCAGCTAGGCCCAAAGCACTAAGAGTAGAAGGCAGGAGACAGGCTGGGATGGCTGAGAGACACAGCCTCTCCCCTCTGACAAGACTGCTCTTCCTTGTTATTGGGCTGTACCCATAACTGAGTGTATTGTGGACACTCAAGCCCCTCTGTGTAATGTCCAACAGAAGAACTTTCATTCATGATGAAACAACTCATGATGTTTTGCAAATAAAACTGCCAGCAAGGGAGTTGGGGATGCTAATATTGCCTGTCAACAGTAGATAAAATATATGAACAAAATTAATGCTAATGTTTCAAAGTTTAAATTATTTTTCTGATCTCTATCGTCTTTGGAAACTGATGCTTGGATCGTTGTATTATTCTGATCTCCATATGGTGCTGCAGCTGCAAACTTGTCACTTTAAATCACTGACTTTGAAAATATATTTCTTCTAATGTGATTTATCTTCTTCAGATTCCAAATGGTGTTACCAATTATCAGTGTAATGAAGCTATCCATTTCCAGAAAGGAAGCCATTTTACTTTGACTTAATTAATCGTTTATCATTTGTTCCTATAATTTTTGCATAAAGTATACTTCTTTCTTTCTTTCATACTTAAAATATTAGTACAAAAAAAAGAAAAGAAAATTGACAGTAAAAACAAAAAATCCCCATGTCATTGTCTGCCAAAGAAATCAATAGGATAAGACTTCATCTCACCTAGGATAAATCCTTCCATTCCCCTATTAGGTCTCAGGATGACTCACCCAATCTGTTTGGAGTCATTCAATTTCTTCCCTGCAGCCATGGATGTTAATATTTTCAAGTTTTCTCTCAATGGACTTAGAGAAGCCATTTCCTGGTGGCTGTCAGATGACAAGGGCAGACCTCAGTACAACACTGGTCTTGATTGTGTTTCACTAATGTCTGTCATCTAATTTCCTCATTGTCCTTCCTCTGCTATACACCTCTGTTTCTTCTTTTTCTATCCACTTGGCCTTTGCTGAGTTGCATCACATTTGCAAAGATTTACAAAACAATGAAATTGAATTTTTTAAGTTTATTGAGTCAAATTTCTTTGTTTTCCACACAGTATTGAGTTGCTTCTCTTTCCAAACTCTTGATAAAAATACAACCAATTGTTTTCTTTTCCAACATGCACAGTTAATTCAGAATTCTAGTTTTAGTCACAGTATTTCCTACCCTTTGAAACACTTGCTATGCACATATATCGGAGATCTTTTTATTTTTATTTTTTTTTTTAAATTTTCTGGTCAACAGTGAAATCTGCCTTTTCTGTGCAAAGAGCAGAGGTTTCTGTGATAATAAGTGTTCTCTAAAGAAACAGGAACAGTAGGATGGATATGTGGGTATGTATATACACTCGTCAATAGACAGAGAGAGATGACTAGAACTATTGATGTCTATCTACTGAAATTATATGGAATTATGGAGGATGACAGAGCCTAAGTGTGCCATCAGCAAGTTGGAGACCCAAGGTAGCTGGCGGTGTAGTTCCAGTCTGAATGTCAGCAGGCTCAGCACCCAGGAAGAGCCAGTGTTTCAGAGTGAGCCAGAAGACAGGAAAGAACTAATATCTGACCTCAAGGCAATGAAGCAGGATGCGCTCCCTCCTGCTCCTGGGAGGGTCAGCCTTTTGTTCTGTTTAGGCCTGCAGCTGTTTGAATACAGCCCACCCATATCAAGGTGTGTAAGCTGCTTTACCCAGTCTGCCAATCCAATGGTACTCTCAAAAATGACACAAGAGAACTTACATGCAAACAGAAACAGAACAACAGACATAGAAAACAACTGTATAGTTGCCAAAGGGGAAAGGGGGAGAGGAATATATTAGGAATTTGGGATTAACACAAGCACACTATCTACATATAGAATAGATTACCAATGAGGACCTACTATATAGCAAAGGGAACTGAAGTCAATATTTTGTAATAACCTGTAAGGGGAGAGAACTTGAATATGTATATATACATATATACATGTGAATCAGTTTGCTCTATGCCTGAAATTAACAGAATATTGTAAATCAGCTATACCTCAATAAAAAAATCAAATAAAAAATGTTAATCATGTCCAGACATACCATTACAGTCTTACCCAGAATAATATCTGACCAAGTGTCTGGGTTTCTTGTGGCCCAGTCAGTTGACATGTAAAAATTACCATCACAGTTCCCTATTACAGTGGACCAGTTTGGAAACGAAAACATCACCATCCTAGTTGTGAAACCTTGTGCACCTCACTTATACTCTCAGCTTCCAGTTTTCCCCTGGAAGGTAGTAGTGTGAAATGATTATTCCAAACTGAGTACAATGAATACATCCTAATCTCACTGCAGACAACATTCCATAGTTTAGGTAAATTCTATAACCCATTTAAACGCTAAAATTCTCTGCTCCCAAATTGGTAGCTAAAGAAAAGGAAAAGTGATTTGGAGGCTGCCACAAAACCCTTCTGTGCAGAGGGATCACGAGAGCATATTCTCATTTCTAGTCTCATTCTCATAATAATCTGGAAGAAGAGTGAATGAAGGTTTTGCTCAGACTCTCTTATTAATTTTTTTTCTTAATATACAAAGTGGAAGGGATGCTTCTTTTAGAAGAAGAGCTTGGTTATGACATTTGCATTATTGTTCTTTATTAGTTCCCTAGCACTGGTGCCTACAAAGTGTAATTCAATTTATCTTTTTCAGAAGCTGTGTTTATAGTCATCCTAAGCATGACTATAAATGAAATCACACTTAAGAATTATAATATAATATATTATAATCATACTTAAGAATTATGAAACTGACATACTATTAATATTTGAAAGTAGGCATAGAGGTTTCAACCTCATAATCCATAATCCATTTTATCTACTAACTGCTCTCATACTCTCTTCTTTCTAGCTTTTGAAAACATACTACCCATAACCATTAGAAAATAGATAGAATTACTACACACTGATGGCTTCACACCCTCAGCAGTTTCTCTCAACAAGCCCTCCACTTCACTCTACATACCTCCAAATGCACACCTAACAAGCTCTTCACAGTTTACCCATAGCATTACCATTTGACCAAAATTGAAATTGTTAACCATCCTTAACAAATATGTGTTTTCATGAAAAATAAAATGTCAATGTTTCAAGAAATAATAGTTCAAAAATCTGTCATATTGATCTTTCATCATAAACTTATCTAGAATCTGATCATTTTTTGCAAAACTTATTGCAAACATCCTCATGCAAGACACAGTCCCCTGTTATGAAGATTATTGCCAAAGCTTTCTAATTACTCTTCCCTTTTCCATCCTTACTTCCCTAGTCAATTCTCAAAACAGCAACCTATGTGATACTGTTAGGTTATCAGTGAAACCACGCTGCTTATCTTCTCAAAAACTGGTCATGGCCCACATTTCACTCCCAAATGGGTGAGCCCCAAATGGGCATCTTTGAGCGCCTACGCTATTTGTTATAGCCTCCTTCCCTCTGTTCTAACCACTTCGCTTTTCTTGCCTTTCTTTGAACCCACAGGCATGCTTCCACATCAGTGGCATGGCCAGGTAGCCTGAAACGTTCTCCCCCAGATAGACAATGGCTCCCCTTCTTCAAGAGTTAATCTCTGTGCAGGCAAGTTCAACTATTTCACCAACTGTTTCACTCACTCACACATTCCTCTGTTCTAGTTTTGCCCCCATAGTACATGCGAGCCTCTTACAGACCGATTTAATTAGTATGTTTATTATCTGTCTTCTTTATTAGTATGTATGCTCCGCAGAGGCAGGTATTTTGTCAGTTTTATTCACTGCTTTATCCTCATCATCTAGAATAGTTCCTGATATAACATCGGCTTTTAAAAAATAATTGTCAAATGGATGAGTGAAACAAGCAAAAAAAAGAAAAAAAGATAGGAACTATTTTCTACTTTATCTGAACTTTATTTATACCAACATATATTACATGTATGTTGTTAATACAAAATAGAATTTTAACCTAAGATGTTTAACCTAAACAACAGATGAGACATTTTAGCAAAGTTACAGATTAAATAAGTATTGGCATTAAATTTTTAAGAGAAACATGTTATTTAAGATTTTGGTTCTCCCATTAATTAACTGGAAACATTTGATTCTCAAATTATTTTAGAGATACCAAAAGCTAGATTTCTATTTTCCTCTGATTTTCACTAGGCAGTTTCCTCTTTTTTTTTAGGTTTTGTCTTTGTGTTTGGTTTAATTTTTAATTTACTTCACATCTTTGACCACTTTTGTCTTTATATAGAAAATATATCCGATTAACCTTAGGGGGAAGAAGTAAATAGCCAGTTACCCTTAAGAAAAGATTGAGTGGGTTATTTTAAAAAGGCCTTTCTCTTCTATATCTCAGGGTTCTTTTATATCACACAGAAAGCTTGGCTCTCCAGGCTAAGGAAAATGTTTGCATTTTAATGCAAAACTTTCAGAGTAATCCGGGTTTATTAGCCTAATCTTGCAGCACTGCTGCAGATGGCCTGGATGCTGGTGGAATCTGGCAGGGAGGTGAGGGAAGGACACGCCAACGTGGTTTACACAGTGTGGCTCTATGCAGGGTGCTTACACTTCCAGCCCTAATTATGTCCTGGGGGGCAAGGCTTTCCAGTTAGCAAAAGAAAACTTCAAGGCCAAAGAAAAACCACATTCTGAAATATCCTGCTCATGAGAGAGAAAGCATGGTTAAGAATTCATAAGCTCAGCTCCTCTGGTTGTTGTTGAAGTAAGAAGTAATGATTTGTCTTGAAAATGAGGGAGAGGGTGTTTATGATGTCTTTGGGTTAAGATAAACATTTTATTTAGCATTGTAAAAGATTTGGGGCAAATGCCTCAGTATGATTAAGGATTCGGGATGTTTCAATTATTTTATTTTCACATATTAATGCTTTTATATGTGTATTTCTAAAATATCTATTGAGCACCTACTTTGGGCCAGAGACCATGCTACCGGCTGAGTTACAGCAAGCACAGAGCATGCATGGGTCCTGCTCTCTGGAGCTTACTATATGGGATGTGTTAAGTCACTTCAGTCGTGTTCGACTCTTGGTGAGCCCATGGACTGTAGCCCTCGAGGCTCCTCTGTCCATGGGATTTTCCAGGCAAGAATACTGGAGTGGATTGCTACTTTCTTCTCTAGGAGATCTTCCTAACCCAGTGATCGAACTCAGTTCTCCAGCCTTGCAAGCAGATTCTTTACCATCTGAGCCACCGGGGAAGCCCACTGTATGGGATGCAAACAAAAAGTTAATGTATAGAGTAGTGAGTTCTAGATTTTAGCCAAATGAAGCTTCTTAGTGACTTACTTAATGACTTCTAATTTCCTCGTGATGTTTTCTGATGATGACGAACCTGAGCAGGACCCTGCAGGGCCTTCCCGGGGACAGCCCCCACTCCCGTGTCCCCCACTCTTGTTTGTAGAAAAGCTTTAGCTTCCCAAGCCTTCCTAGAGTTCCAAAAAGCAAACTTAATTGGTGAAGTGAGAAAATGCAGAAACAAAGGAAAGCAGTCAAATAAGACAAAGCAGGTTAGCCATAAAACAAAATCAAGGACACTTAGTTCCTCCTCAAGGGCTGTAGTTAGTATTCTGAGCCATATCCTTGAGTTGTTTTGCAGATACTAAATGCCCCCACCCCCTCCCACCAGGTAGAAGAAGTTAACTGCATGTTGACCAGCAGCACATAACCCCAGACTGGTTGACCAGAAGGTCGATGGCTGAAATTCCAGAAACGCATCATCCTGTTACTTCACCATCAACCACCGATCAGATAACTAAGCCTAAATTAATCACACACCCCACAACCCTCACTCTCATCTTGCTTTTAAAATCTCTCTTCTGAAAGCCATTGAGGATTTCGGGTCTTTTGAGCATGAGTTGCCAATTCTCTTTGCTTGGTGACCACTTTGGGCAGCTTGCAATAAATGCTATATTCTCTTTCATCACAATTTGGTGTCAGTAGATTGGCTCTGCTGCAGATCAGGTGAGCAGACCTGAGTTTAGTTTATTAGTTTAGAGAAAATGATGAAGGGTTAGAAAATGGTATTTATTTGGTTGAAGCTTTGAAGAAAACATGGAAGGTTTAAAACAGTAACATTGCAGAGTTAGGTGGCCAGGAAAAAAGAAAAAAGAGAGAAGGTGTGGTGTGTTGAACAAGGCTGAATAATCAGAGAACACCTGAGTCTCTAGGTTATGTTAGAGCCACTCTATAAGGTTGTATGCTTTTCTTTAGCAGATTTTAACATTTAAAGTTTCATAGAAGGCATATAATTGAATTTGTTCATGGTTGGGACTTCTCTATTTGAGTAAAAAAGAAAGAAAATGGAGCATATATGTTGAAGTCAGATTAAATGATGAATTAGAGTCTTAGCTACAGAGAGAAAGAAGTGAGGTCAGATTGGAGTAGAACAGGTTGGAGACTGGACATTTAAGGTGATCAAGGAGAAGGTACAGCGGGCGTAAAAATCAGAAGACGGTGGCCAAAAAAGGTCAGGTGCCTGAAATTAATGTTTCAGATGAAATGTCTTCTGTGTAGCCATGTTGCTAGGAAAAAAATGAAGACAGAATTCACTGCCAATGACAGGTCAAAGAAATATAAACCTGCAAGTTGGATGTGGCAGTCGCTAAAGTGAACCAGTCCCACAGTGAACCAGCCCTGTGGGAGACCAGAGGGCTCTAAGTAGGTACCACAGTCTTCAGAGAACGCAAGTGAGTGAGCAAGAGGTCAACACAATACCACGATAAGAGTTTTAACAGGACAGTAGGAGTTTTAACAGACAGGAAGGGGAGTGATGCTGTAATTATCCAAGGGAATGAAGAGGTCTCCAGTTCTACTTCCTTCATGGAGTGGGGGCTAGGGACAGGTCTCAGAGAATGAGCAATCCACTTCACCTGTTGCTTCAACTATTATGAAGATATAGAAGCTCTGATCCCAAATGAGATAATAGAAGTGAGCTAATTTTGAAAGACATAAGGTAATATGATAAACTAGATGTTTGAGGAAGCGTGTGCTGGACAGTTCTGAGACAGAATAAAACAAACATTTTTTAGCAGCACAACTTGATATTTTTCTTCCAGTTTTATTGAGATGTAATTAGCAAATAGCACTGAATACAGTTAAGGAGTACAGCATAGTGGTTTGATTTACATACGTCATGATGTGATCATCAGAGTAAGTTTAGTAACATCTGTCATCTCACACGGATAAAAAATTAAAGAAATAGGAAAGTATATTTTTCTTGGGATGATTTAGTCTCTTAAAAACTTACATGCAAAACATACTGCAGTGTTAATTATATGTGTTGTACATTACATTTCTGATACGTATTTATCTTGCACTGAAAGTTTGTGGCTTTTGACTCTATTTATCCAATTTCTACCCTCCCAACCCTCCCTCCCCACCCTACCATGCCTCTGGTAACCACAAATCTGATCTCTTTTTCCATGAGTTTTGTTTGTTTGTAACAAGTATCTTTTTAACTACTGAATTCACTGCAAGTGAGAGAAATCCTCAAAAGCCACAGTAAAGAGAATGCAGGAAAGCAGAGCTGCAAATGACTCTTAAAACCAGAGCAACAGCTAAGACTTTTCCAATCCTGGTAAACATGCAGCCTTGAGTTTTAAATGCCTCATAGAAGATCTCAGGCTTGCACAAGGTGGAGATGTGAAACTATAACACTGAAATAAAGTGAAGTGAAGTGAAAGTCGCTCAGTCATGTCTGACTCTTTGCAACCCCATGGACTAGAGAGTCCATGGAATTCTCCAGACCAGATTCCTGGAGTGGGTAGTCTCAAGGTAGATTACCTTCTCAAGGGGATCTTCCCAACCCAGGGACTGAACCCAGGTTTCCCTCATTGCAGGCAGATTCTTTACCAGCTGAGCCACAAGGGAAGTCCAAGTAGTGGTTAGCCTATTCCTTCTCCAGTGGATCTTCCTGACCCGGGAATTGAAGAAGGGTCTCCTGCATTGCAGGCAGATTCCTTACCAACTGAGCTATATATTCTCAACCCCAAATAATTGGATTCCCACAGAAAACCTGCCAAAGGCAAGACAGTTCAAGTCAGGACTTTCATTTGGCAGAATTTTAGTCAAAATTCCTCTCACTCCCACTGGATTTTTCTCTTTCCCACTGGATACTAACTTAGCAGAATGTGGCATTCCTTCCCCACTCTCTCTTTACAAATTTCTCTAGAAGAGAGGGAAAAGCAGATGCTCTCCATCTTGGACAGACAACAAGCTTATGGACTCTCTCAGGACCCTCAGTTAAAAACACCACATCATCTCTATTTTCTGCTGTGGTACAGAGAACAGACTAGAATCTTGCTAATTTCTCAGCCCCTCCTGGATGCAAGGCATAGGTGTCCTCTGCTCCCAGATTTCCAACCTACTTGGGAGGTGGGGAAACCATTATTTTCTGCTGGGAACTTCAGCTCACAGCAGCTTCTTTTATACCTTTGCACTGTGTCCTCACTGCAATTTTTTGTATATCCTCTTTTTATAGAGAGAAAGACTTTGACCTTTGATACACATTAAAAACACGCTTTTAAAACTCAAATGTTTTCTCTCAAGACTACTGTGTCTGCTGTTAAAAAATGCCACCTTGGGTTTCAAATGTCTACTTAAGAAAAACAAATCTAAATGTCACTTCTTTTTTCTCTGAATTTCTCTGAGAGCCACAGAAATGAAAAGCCATAACTGAGTGGATGTAGGGCAGGTCACACACAAGGTTGTCAAAGATTTAAAAAATAGAAATCCATGCCTGCTAATACCTCCCAAAATATAAACTAATAGTTGTGCAGATGTTTAATCTTATGTGCCTTTTACACTCTACTTCAAAGCTTTTGCTGAAGATAAACAGGATATGGATGAGTATAAGTTTATGTGGAGACAATTTGGTGAGAGGATAGGCGAAGTAGAGAGTCTTCCCAGGTGACTCCAGGGGTAAAGAACCTGTCTGCCAATGCAGCAGACATAAGAGATAAGGGTTCGATCCCTGGGTCGGGAAGATCCCCTGGAGAAGGAAATGGCAACCCACTCCAGTATGCTTGCCTGGAGAATCCCATGGACAGAGGAGCCTGGTGGGCTACAGTCCGTGAGGACTCAAAGAGTTGGACCCGACTAAAGTAATTTAGCACACATGCTCATTAGGCCAAATGAGGGGCCACCTGTTAAGATCAGTTCAACTTGGTTGTCTATGCTTTAGCCACACACATACCAGAATCACTTTATAAATCTTTGAATGAATATGTTCAGTTTCTCCACGTCTTAAAATTATATTGTTGCTATGTTCTTTCCCGGATTGTTAGGTATTATTAAAAGGAGACATGCCAACATGAACTGCATGATGGCTAATATTCAGTAATTATCATGGATTACATGGATTTTTTAAATGTAATTATTAAAAAAAAGACTCGTTCAGTTATAAGTAGATAAGAAAACTGACCAAAATTTATTTAAGTAAATACGATTTCTTTTAGATTCATACAGAGCCAGCAAAAGATCTTGTTTCATTTTCCTCATCTGTTAAAATCTCAGTCAATGCATGAGTACTAAGTTGCTTCTGTTGTGTCTGACTCTTTTCAACCCCGTGAGCTGTTGCCTGCCAGGCTCCTCTGTCAAAAGGATACTCCAGGCAAGAATACTGGAGTAGGTTGCCATGATCTCCTCCACTGGCTCTTCCCAACCCAGGGATCAAACTCACATCTTTTATAACTCCTTCACTGGCAGGAAGGTTGTTTACTGCTAGCATAACCTGGAAAGCCCATCAGTCAATGATTTGAGTCTATTTTCAAATAGGATCCCTTTTGAGGTCTCAGCGCCACTGTGAACAGCATCCATGGTTGCAGTCTTCTAGGTTCATGTCTAGTAAGAAGAAAAAATAAGAAAGAGTCAAACGAAATCTTTGGCCTAAGTCTCAGGGGGCAGGGTTGGATGTTATGCCCATTCCTGAAGGAATCTCTTAATGGAATGTGATGATAACTTAAGCCAACCCAGGCTTCTTCTGGAGTTAACAGGGAATTACAACCAAAGCAAGTAACCTGAAAGTGGAGGAAAGATAGCTCCCCCAGGAAATTCAGAGGTGTGTTTCTAGGAGAAAAGTGAGAAGCTAAAAAGTCCATGTAGGTCACATTTTTCTCTTCTTTTCCCTTAGACTCTAGATGAACTCAATTCATGCATCTTTTCAGAAGTTCTCAGATGTAAGGAATAATTATGTTCTAAATTGTACCCTACAGATCATGAAAGGCTCACTTTGTTGAAATAGTTAATTTTGAAATAGCAGAAATATCAAAAAATGCTACTTATGATTCAATATTTATTCTCCTCTTCTTCCTTAAAACTGAATGTCGATTTTATTCCAGGTTCTTTTTTATCCAGCTGAAAGAATTAATTTCCCATCCTCTCTTTAAGCCAAGCATGGTCAGTTAACATCTGACTAATACTGTTGAAGTGGAGTGTTTTATAGAACTTCAGTAAAGACTTCATATAAGAAATTCACTTGGGAAGAGCACTTTATGCTTGGATGAAAGCTCCAGACTAGGATAAAGGAGCAGTAAGTGGGAAGTAACTTAAATGAGTGTCTCATGATCATGAAGTCACCACAAAAGTCCTAATCTGTTTATTCCTGAATTATTTCTTGCAGGGAAGGAATAATGTGTAGCTTGAACCATTGCTACTTGGAATTTTCTGGTATATATGCATTCAAACCTAACCCAAAGACATTCAAGTTTATAACATTCATGTTCCAGGAGACCAAAGACCTATTTATAATTTCTGGAGGCCGCTTGCAACATGAAGTTATTACTATTTTATGTCAAGAGCCTCAGCTTTGCAATTTCCCATATACTTTGGACTCTAAATCACTGGTGTTCCAAATGTCCAGATTAGAAGCTAGGTCATTCACCAGGAAATATATATTATGCCTGCAAGCCTAAAAATCTGCTTGTTCTAGACACTTGCCCTGTAGCCACTTCAACTTCCTGATATTGTTCATTTTGCTACTACATTTAAATCTGGAACATTATTTCCAAAAGTTTCCAATTGCAAAAATACATGTAGAGATGAAACAAAAGAAAAAAAAAATGAAGAAGAAGACTTTCTTATATATCTTCTAGCTCTCTCATTCCTTGTTTTTATAAGGCCATCTTGAATGCTTTTTTTGTAAACATGCTCACTTATATCTATGGGTCCTAAACAGAGAATAAGTACATAATGATCTCAGTTCAGTTCAGTTCAGTTGCTCTGTCATGTCCAGCTCTTTGCAACCCCATCCTCTGTCGTCCCCTTCTCCTCCTGACTTCAATCTTTCCCAGCATCAGAGTCTTTTCCAATGAGTCAGTTCTTCACATCAAGTGACCAAAGTATTGGAGTTTCAGCTTCAACCTCAGTCCTTTCAATGAATATTCAGGACTGATTTCCTTTAGGATGGATTGGTTGGATCTCTTTGCAGTCCAAGGTACTCTCAATAGTCTTCTCCAAAACCGCAGGTCAAAAGCATCAGTTCTTTTTTTTTTTTTTTTCTTCATTTATTTTTATTAGTTGGAGGCTAATTACTTTACAATATTGTAGTGGGTTTTGTCATACATTGACTTGAATTAGCCATGGATTTACATGTATTCTCCATCCTAATCCCCCCTCCCACCTCCCTCTCCACCCCGTCCCTCTGGGTCTTCCCAGTGCACCAGGCCCGAGCACTTGTCTCATGCATCCAACCTGGGCTGGTGATCTGTTTCACCACAGATAATATACATGTTTCAATGCTGTTCTCTTGAAACATCCCACCCTCACCTTCTCCCACAGAGTCCAAAAGTCTGTTCTGTACATCTGTGTCTCTTTTTCTGTTTTGTGTATAGGGTTATCGTTACCATCTTTCTAAATTCCATATATATGTGTTAGTATACTGTAATGGTCTTTATCTTTCTGGCTTACTTCACTCTGTATAATGGGCTCCAGTTTCATCCATCTCATTAGAACTGATTCAAATGATTTCTTTTTAATGGCTGAGTAATATTCCATGGTGTATATGTACCACAGCTTACTTATCCATTCATCTGCTGATGGACATCTAGGTTGCTTCCATGTCCTAGCTATTATAAACAGTGCTGCAATGAACATTGGGGTGCACGTGTCTCTTTCAGATCTGGTTTCCTCTGTGTGTATGCCCAGGAGTGGGATTGCTGGGTCATACGGCAGTTCTATTTCCAGTTTTTTAAGAAATCTCCACACTGTTCTCCATAGTGGCTGTACTAGTTTGCATTTCCCACCAACAGTGTAAGAGGGTTCCCTTTTCTCCACACCCTCTCCAGCATTTATTGAAAAGCATCAGTTCTTTAGCACTCAGCTTTCTTTATAGTCCAGTGGTCTAAACCTATTGAAATCAGACTCTAAATAATTGAGGGTATAATTTGAGAAGGAAAGTTCTGGGCATTGACCTCACAGAGGGGTGTGATGTTGATTTGTGGTATCGAAGAACAGGTTTCTGGAATAGAGAGAAAAAGTCCTGTAAAAGGAAATGAAACATTAGTTTGGGTCCTAGAGCATAATCTGAGTTTTAAAGTATTGTGAGACTGATATAATTACACAGGGTGGAGCAAAGAAGGAACTTTAAGATTTACCCAGAGTCAAAGGTAGACATAGAAAGAATGAAACTGTAAGAAAAGAGATTTCAATCAAAAAGGGGTGAGGCCCAGGATGAGAAACAAACCCGGAGCTCAGTGCTTTCAATAAAATGCAGTAAGACAATAATTAGGCTCAAGTAAGTAAACTAGAAGAGAGGGCTGTAAATATTTCCAAAGGTGATATATTAATTTTTGATTGCTGCCTTAATAAATTTCCATAAACTGATCAGCTTCAAACAACCCTCATTTATCTCACAGTTCTGTAGGTTAGAAATCTGACATGTGTCTCACTAAGCTAAAATCAAAGTGCTGGCAGCCTCCTGATGGGATGCTCCCAGGAAGAACACACTTCCAAATTCAGTCAGGAGCTGTCAGCCTGTATTTCCTTGGCTATAGGACTGAAGCACCCATTTTCTTGCTGACTGTCACCAGGAGGCCACCGTTATTTCCTAGAGATCTTTCCCAGTCCTTAACTGTGGACATCTTCAAGCCAACAGTTGCATCTCAAACCCTCTAAAGATGGAATCTCTGATTTCCCTTCCACCACAGCTCTCTCTGGGGGCTTCCCAGGGAGCTGAGGGGTAAAGAATCTGGCTGCCAAGCAGGAGACATGGGTTCAATGCCTGGGTCAGGAAGATCCCCTGAAGAAGGAAATAGCAACCCACTCCAGTATTCTTGCCTGGGAAATCCCTTGGACAGAGGAGCCTTGTGGGTTACAGTCCATGGGGTCACAAATGAATCAGACACAATTTAGCAACTCAACAAAAAAGCGGCTCTCCTCGTCTTTCCTGCAGCATCTCTCTGGTCACAGAGACAGTTTCGGCTTTTAAGGATTCACATGACTAGATTATGCCTATCCAGATAATCCTAAGTAAACTGCAAAGTTATTTTTTCAGAGATTACAGAAATTAGGGTGTAAACATCTTTGGGAAACCACCCTGCCTGCTGCAGATGCCAATACATAAAAGAGCCAGTGGATTTGCTGCAGTTATGGAGAGAATTCAGAGTTTCCATTGTTTTTCTGGTACCATTCTGACAATATCCATTATGTAATGGAATTCAGGGAGGTGAATAGTTATTTATCACATCCTTTACTCTCTGTTCTCAGATTTTAAAACATTTGGTCATCTCAGACAACACCTAAATTAACATAATTAACACAAAGTTAAATATAATTACACAGAGTCCTAAGAAAACTTGGTAACACTTTTCCCACATGAGAATTTAAAAGAATTGACAAAATGACCCGCTGTGAAGTATATCTCTTTCAGTCTCTTATTCATCTATGGTCATGGAAAGCTATCATGTTTCACACATAACGTTATATTTTATTGAATACCATTTATAAAAGTGCACAAATTGATAGAGATTGATTCATTACATATGTTGAAGCAATAAGACTTTTAGGTGATAAGTATAATTAGCAAGAGAATACCACCAAAAGTGCTGATATGCTATAATTTTATGCATTTATCATCATTATCTGTACAAAATAACTCAAGTTTAATATCTCCAATTTTCATAAATTCAAGTGATTGTAACTCAGAGCTCTGCAGTTTCTCTTTGTTTGTTAACTGAAGCCCCAAGAGCGTCACTGAAGTCGGTGTGATTTCTGACTGCTTTATTGGGATATAAAGATTTAACTGATCAGCCTAAATTTTATAATTATAACAGGGAGTACATGAAATCATTCTCAGTGGAGAAGTGAAATATGGGGGAGCAAAAGATGTTTTACTTATGTAGATTTAATTAACTTTTAATGATTAATATTATTCAGGAGTTCTCTCCTTTTTAATAAGCATGAGTATTGTTTTAAAAAACTACTTCAATCAAATATCAAGAAGTGATATTTGAAATTCAGGAGAGAGGGAACATAGGTATATATATATGGCTGATTCATGTTGATGAATGTTCATATCATGATGGCAGAAACCAACATGATATTGTTGACCAACTATCCTTCAATTAAAAACAAATAAATTTAATAACAAAAAAGATCTCTAAAAAAAAAGAACTGATATTTGAATGGATATCAATACCTGAAAATCCGCTTGGAAATTGAAAAGTGAAATAACTCTTGGTTAAAATTCAAAAGTAATTCGACTCCCCACTGGGGGTTTCGTAATTCTAAACCATTGCTTCCCTCCTTGGTGTTCCTCACTGGCTGCCAGGAGCAATTTCTTTTTGGAGCCTGTAGATAGGCAGAGGGCTTCCCAGGTGGTGCTAGTGGTAAAGAATCTGACTGCCAATGCAGGAGACGTAAGAGACATGGGTTCGATCCCTGGGTCAGGAAGATCCCTGGAGGATAGCATGGCAACCCACTCCAATATTCTTGCCTAGAAAATCCAACAGACACAGGAGCCTGGTGGGCTACAGTCCAAAGGGTCACAGAGTCAGACACGATTGAAGTGACTTAGCAGGCACTGATGCTCGCAGATAGTCAGAGACCAAGGACGTGACTAAAAGCAAGTGGCACATTAGGTGGTGAGTGAGTTGTGGACAAAGCCATCATGGCGAGTGACCAGCAGCCAAACTGGCTGGAGAGTAATAGACTGGCAGCGGTTCTGGCATAGGTTCCATGAGAACTGTCAATCATAGCATTGAAGAGTTGGGGAGGAATCATTGAATGATTGCTGGCTGAAATTCCTCAGCTAAGTAGTCAGGTTCTTCTGTCCTTCCCTTCAGTTGTATGAGAACACTAAAATCAGCTTTAATTTTTTTTTAAATTTATTTTTATTAGTTGGAGGCTAATGACTTCACAACATTTCAGTGGGTTTTGTCATACATTGATAAAATCAGCTTTAATTTTTAAAATGATTAATCTATATTAGTCACAGTGTTTCCATGGTGTGTCCCCAGGCACACCTGCATCAGAAACTTCTGAGTTTTAAAATGCAGACTTCTAGACCCCAATGCATACTTGTTGAGTAAATCTCTGAATGGAGATACAGGAATCACTATATTTTAGCAAACCTCTGTGGATTTCTTTCCACATTGAAAATTTGGTTCTACATGTAATATATTTTTCACAATAAATCATTATTTTTATGTCTACCCAACTTGAGAAAGCTTCAAGAGATAGGATGTATAGGAAGAGGATGATAAATTACTCTAGAGTTAAATATGGATGATCTTAAAAGTCAGAAGTCATACCAAGGGACTTCCTTAAAAACTAAACTTCCTAAGTTTGGTTGGGAAGGAGAAGGCTGTGAGACACTCACTCACTTTGTATCTGTGGACTAATGCTTCCAGCCTGATATACCGCCAAGAACAAATATAAAAGAGAATGGCTTGATGAAATATAACCATAGAAACTATTTTAAAATAAAATCCTATAGACAGAGTTTATTATTGATTCACATTCTTGAATCTTTCAAAAAGTTGTTTACAATGGCCATTAAATTGCACTGAAAAACTCACTCAAGAAAGGGAGGATCAATAATAAAACACTTAAGTGTCACTGTGTCAAGTCCCTGGCTGAGAAAGAGGATTCATGGGTTCTGGACCCAGACATCTCACTTAACCTTCCTGGGCCTTGGGTTCCTTCTCCTGTGAAATGAATATCCTGGGCTCAATGAGGGGCTTCCCCAATGGCTCAGCGGTAAAATAAATCTGCCTGCAATGCGGGAGATGTGGGTTCAGTCCCTGGGTTGGGAAGATTCCCTGGAGGAAGAAACAGCAGTCTGCTCCAGTATTCTTACCTGAGAAATCTCATGGACAGAGGCCTGGAGAGCTACAGTCCAAAGAGTCACAAAGAGTCAGACGCGACTGAACACACTACACAGCCTAGCACAGGGCTCAGCGATCTCTGTTTAATGAAAGGATTTTTGCTTTTTCTCTTCCTTGTCTGATTTCTTTATGAACAATCATCTGAGAAACATTAGATGAGTCAGAGGAATGTAGCCTCCATGAAGACACAAATAAACATGAAGTACAAACTGGATTCAGAATGGAATATTTACATTCTTCCAAAGTACCTTTCCACAAAATACCTGCTACTGCTGCTGCTGCTAAGTCGCTTCAGTCGTATCCGACTCTGTGCGACCCCACAGACGGCAGTCCACCAGGCTCCCCCATCCCTGGGATTCTCCAGGCAAGAACACTGGAGTGGGTTGCCATTTCCTTCTCCAATGCAGGAAAGGGAAAAGTGAAAGTGAAGTCACTCAGTCAAGTCCGACTCTTAGAAACCCCATGGACCGCAGCCTACCAGGCTCCTCCGTCCATGGGATTTTCCAGGCAAGAGTACTGAAGTGGGTTGCCATTGCCTTCTCCAACAAAATACCTACTGATTACCAAAAAAAAAAAAAAAAAAAAAAAAAAAAAAAATTGAATTAATTTGCATGGGAAAAGCCTGGTCAATCCCCTTAATGAAGTAATCAAAATGAACATCATCAATAACAAGACAGGTCAGCATGAATGCCCAGGTGGAGGCAGAGAAGGGACCACAGCATCAGTCCTGTAGAGAGGCCTGCCAAATATATATCATATGAATCTAATCATGGGAACACATTAGACAAATAAAATCGAGGGGCATTTTACAAAATAATTGGTTTCTAATATTCAGAAATGTCAAGATCAATGAAAGCCCAGAAAGACCAAAGCATTGCTTCAGACTGCAGAACACAATGCAATATGTGACCTCAAGTTGTATCCTTTTGCTACAGAGGTGTGGTTAAAACAATTGGTGAAACTTGAATGGATGTGAAGTGGTAGTAGCTTCTTACATTTAAAAAAAATAAAAAGGCTGACACCAAGTGAAATGAAACCAAATTTTCCTTCAAATAAATATTATTAGATTCTAATTCATCCAATCCTTTTATTGGTTTATTTTAAAAAATAAAATATTATTCAATTAATATAATTCATATTACCCTTCCTTATTTGTGGATTACATAAATGTCACCAGGTCTTGACACAATGTCTGGACTTCTAGCTGAGTATAAACATTTTGCATTAATAAATGTAAAAAGATATTAAAAGACACTCTGAGTTGAAACAATAAGTGAAAACAGTAAGTGTTAGGTAATCACACATTTTAAAAACACATTCATACAGGACTTGTTATTAGGGAGTCCAAACCTATTGTAGACTGTAATCAATGTATCCCAAATAATCAATGCAGGAAATGTGATGGCTTTGATGAGTATTTAGTGAGAAATAAAATTTGTATGAAAGATCTTTCTGGGTCTTAGGGTAACTGTTCCTTGATGCAAGTCCAGTAGGAAGATTCAGTGGAAAGTTCAAGCTTAAAACTTGAAAATAAGATTGTTTGAATTATTTAGAATTGGAATGTTAATAACTTAGAATGAACTTTTGAAAAGTGAAAATGTGTTAGTCGCTCAGTCATGTCTGACTCTTTGTGACCCCATGGACTGTAGCCCACCAGGCTCCTCTGTCCGTGGAATTCTCCAGGCAAGAATACTGGAGTGGGTTGCCATTTCCTTCTTCAGGGGATCTTCCCAACCCAGGGATCAAACTGGGATCTCCTGCATTGTAGACAGATTCTTTACCATCTGAACCACTGGGGAAGCTTTTAAAATAACAACAATGAGAAAAATCTGATTCCCATATGAAATATCCAGGAGTAGGGAATGGAAGAAAGAGCATTTCCTATTTGAAAAATAGTATTGTTGAGACTGAGCAGAACTCTGCAGGGCCTTCACAAGGACACGTCCCCCACCTCCTGTTTATCCTCCTAGGCCTTTCCTCCAGTTCCAAAGAGTAAATTTAATCAGAGAAGTGAGAAAATGCAGAAACAAAGGAGAGAAGTCAAGCAAGACAAAATAATAGTTTAGCCATAAAACAAAGGGAAGGACCTTTAATTTCTTTCAAGGGTGATAGGCAATATACTGAGCCAGATCTCTTAGCTATTTTGCAGATACTGAAACCTCCACCCGGTGAAGAATGGTAACTGCGTGTAGACCGCCAGTAGATCCTAGATGGGTTGGAACCAGAAAGCTGACGATTGAGATTCCAGAAACATCACTGTTTTCTCATCACCAACCTCTGAGAGAATTGTACATGATCTCATCACACACCCTAAGACCCCCTCTCTCATACTGTTTCTAAAATTCCTTGCCTGAAATCAAGGCTCCCTCTGTCTATAAAGACTTTTCATTTTGTACAACTCCATGGAGGGCCCTTCTAGTTGCTAGAAGACATGCTTCCTGTTGCATGAATCACCTAATGAAGGCAATTAGATCTTCAAATGTATGTGGTTGAATTTTTTTGTCTTTTAAGAAAAATTATATCTGATGTGAAAAATTCAAGATTCTTACAGGTCTAAAACAAAATATCAGTCTTGAGGAATAGGCACATAGAAAACTAAATTGTTGTTATGACTTAGTCCATGTGACTCCATGGACTGTAGCATGCCAGGATCTTCTGTCCATGAGATTTCCCAGGCAAGAATACTGGAATGGTTTGTCAATTTTTTCTCCAGGGGATCTTCCTGACCCAGGTATCAAACCCGCATCTCCTGTATTGCAGACAGATTCTTTACCACTGAGCCAAGTAAGTCCTAAAAAGTAAATTGCTAGATCCCAGATTAAGGAAGGGATTGTCTTATTTCAGAAGAATCCTATCACAAAACAAAATCCCTTCACTGGTGACCTCTACTATGAAGTTTCAAGCAGAGTGAAATAAAGTGCCCTGGAGAAAAAAATATTACATCACCTATTCCACTAGAGGGAGGAAGGAAGGAATTTAAATTTTTCCTCAGTAACCCATGGTGCATATTTTTACAGGGATTTATATTAACTCAGGTTGTTATTTTTCTGCAGGTTGAAAAAGAGATTAAAAATAATTTTAACAACACATTTACAGCCAAATCATACAGCTCTCAACATACTAGAGCTAAGACATTTCCATTACCTATAAAACGTTAACATTTTTTAAAGGACATGAATAAATATAAATAGAAAATACATCCTAATAATGGTAGCCTTTTGCTATAAACTGGGTTTTTCCAAAATGATAATCAACTTTGTGTCAAAATCAGTTTTGAATGTTAAATATGCCTAAAGCAAGGCAATGCCATTAAAAATCAAGTTCATATATTTTCAATTTTATTTAACTAAAACATATACATTAAATTTACATATGTTTTAAAATCAGTTTCTCATGTATTAGTACTTGCTTGGAGGCATATTTAAAGTTAATGCTTTAACTGAAGTCCTATTTTTAAAATCCCTTAAATCTTTTTTTCCTATTGTTCATTTGTTGAAATTTTTGCAACTCAGCTCATTTTTAATAAAGGATAAAATATATAAGCCTAAATTTAAAATAATCTCACTATCATTACTTTTCTTATCCTCTTGATCATGTTATTTAGTTTGCAACTTACTCATTGGTATAACCAATATTTACCACGATAATAATAACTAGATTTTTTTAACTTTATCAAGTGGTAAGGATTTCCTTGTTTCACACATACCAATATATACCTTCCTCAGAGAAACTTTATGACATAGTTATTAAAACCATTCTTCTTTTAAACAGGAGAAAACTGGCCTTTGAAGAGATTAACCAGTTACTAATAATCACACAGTTAACAAGTGAAACAACAAGGATTTGAGCCCAGGAAGCATGATTTCTGATGGGGTTTTATTACTATCTTATTGTTGGTGTCACCTAATCACACTGAAATCATTACCTGACTCTCTTATATAATAGAAATATCCTGAAAACCATGGAGTTTTATCAAGTCTGATAATACATTGAATTATTTTAAATATGTAGTCCTACTGAGAACAGAGCAATTTTCCACGGATTAATATGAGTCTTATGCTTACAAAATTGTAATGGTCTAAAAATTACAAACTTCTCCTGCTATGAAAAACATAGCAAAGATTGATAAAATAACTCAAAATGCTCTCTCAAATAACTAGATGACCTTCAGAAAGTAAAGGAAAAAGCTCAAACTGGACATAATCAGGGGGAAAACATCATGAAATTAAGCTAGCATTATTCCTTATCCTGCCTGCTGTCTGCTGCACATGGGGGCTGCTGCTTCACGAGCTTGCTTCTGATGTGAAAGGTCCCCCATCCATTAAACCATTGCTATCTCTGTTACTGACTCAGGACTTTATTTTTGCTCTAGAGGCTGGGAAGTACAAGGTTTACCAGCCTGTGGAGTGCAGACCAACAAATGACTACAACAGAAAAAGACACTCTATAGAGGCAAACGGTGAAGCTAGTGGTGTCATGATTAACTTGGCTTTGGCACTAAGTGAAGGTTTTTTGTAAATAAGACCTTCATTGTGATGACACAGTCAAAGTCCGACTATAGATGTTCTGTTATCTAAACCTACTATGTGTATTCAGTTAAAAACATATGTCAAGAATGGCAGTTTATATCGAACTAAGTATATTTACATGCAATAAAAATTCTCCTTGGAAAAATCAGTAACCAACACACAATGTCAACAAATATGAGCTCTGAATAAAAAATCATGCCAAACACAAAGAAAAGCATGCTATCATAAATGAGAATAGAAAAAACAATAATACCAAAATTTTTAAAAATCAGATACCAAAAATGTTTAGAAATGAACACTAAAGAAGTATGCTTAATTAATTAAAGAAAACGAGAAGGAATTGAAAATATACTAGGATAAAAAGACTATCAGAATATAAAAGAGGAAATTAGATATATTTAATAAAAGATTAGAAAAAAGTTATAGGAAAAATGAATATTATTAAAATCAACAATTTAATGAGTTGCTGAGTAACGGTTTCAAAGAGCTAGAGAGAGTTGGTAAATGGGAGAAAGGTCAGAAGAAACCACAAAAAAATGTTGCAGAGATAAAGAAATAAAAGATATTAATATAAAGGAAATGTAAGCGGCATGGAGGATAGAGTTAGATGATTCAAAATATGCTTTAAACAGATACTAGGAAAAATAATTTTGTAAATGATATAAAAACAATATTTAGAGAGGTAATATCTGAGTTTCCTAGTATTGAGTAAAACGACAAATGTAACATTTGGAAAACAAGGATTTCCAAATAACCTATGTTAGAAGAATTCCTAACTAAACAAATCATGGTAAAAATGCAAAGTATAAAGATCTTTACAGCAGCCATTAAAAAAAAAATTTACAAAGGCATGGTGATTAGAATGACAAATTCTAAAGAGAAATAATGTAACAATAAAGAGTTAAACATACTTCAAAATTCAGAGACAAATTTTATCTACTTTTATTGGTTACTCAGGAAACCTATTTTCATGCATGAAAGTGAGCAAAGGCATTTTCAAATAAATAAAAACTCTCAAAAGAGCTTCTGAATGACCCGATAGAAGAAGGAAAAAAATTACAGAAGGATCTGAAATGGGAATGATACTGGTGAGCAGAAAGAGTAATCATGCATATATATTCAAAGATAAACCAATGGTGTAAAAATAATCATTATCATCAATAGATTTGACTCACACAACAAGGCTGAGTTAAAATATCAGACAACAATTGTCTGTATTGTTTGAACGATTCAGGTTCCTGAATGTCATTCAGTTCTATTACTTAAGCCCTTTGCCTCCTTTCACTGATTCCAGCTCTAGTTTTCTATCGTCTTTGTTTGCTTCTACCTCAGAGGGAAAAGGAACATTTAAGAGTTAAAGTCATCCTATATCCTTGTATTACTGCAGTGGTATGTAAAGAGGTTGGCTTTATTAAATATTCATTTAAATGTTGAGGGTAACTACTAAAAGAATATAAAGCCTCAAATAAAGTAGAAAGGAAAATGCAAGCATTTTAGAAAAAATGCAAGGCAAGAACTCTGAGGAGAGAGAAGTAAAGCATGATAAATAGAACAGCGCAAAATGAAAGTGTCAAAATTAAACTAGTCAGTAAACTTCAACAAATGACCAAATAATATAAAATAGCTGTGTCTTTAAGAAGACCTCTTCTCTCTCCTTCAGGTACGCGCACACACACACACACACACACACACACACACAGAGTTATGGGATGTAAGGAGAGCATTTTAAGTGCCCTTGAAGGGAGAAGATGGACTTTTTAACTTTTTTCTTCTCCTTTCTGACTGAAAGGAGAATATGATGTTGGAGACATCTTGAACTATGAGGTGGAAGCAATACATTGAAGATGACAAAGCAACAAGATAGAAGGCATCCAGTTTTCTCACAACACGGAGTTGCCTCCCTGGGTTGCCTCCCTTCAGGTTCCATCTTTTTAGGTTGTGATCTACATTTGGGAGGAAGTCCTGCACTCTCCCGGGAAGTGTGCTAAAGGACATTTGTAGGGAAACACCACAGTCCTGAAGACCTGGAACATGGTCTAGAAAGGGTGTCATTTCTGGTAGACGTGTCCACGTGATTAGAAGGAAAACCCTGCTAGAGGAAATCCAGAGCAGACCCTCTAAAGAAGGGTGGTCCAGGACAGATCTATGGTACTTGAACCAACGAGGTGCCAAGAGCCCCCACATACTTTTGATGAGGGATAAACGAGGTAACATAAAGGAAAGGCATGACTCAGTCTCCAATGCAGAGGAAGTGCTCAATGACTATAAGAGTCAGTAACAATTCTGTGTCAGGCATTGTGCTGAGTACAGAGCCAAGACTGACTCCTGAATTCAGTTTCCATTACCTAGGGCCTTTCTCCTCCTCTTCTAGTGTTCCTTGCTCTAATTCTTCTCTCCTCAACATTTTTGTTACTGTTTAAGCCTAAGAGAGCATTGTCTCAGCCTCTCCTAAGAGTGGGTTCCCTTATAGGACAACATGGTAATGTAACCGCAGGAAACGTTCACCTGTACAAAGCATGTAACCTATTCCAAACTGAATCTCCTCTGCATCAAACCTAACACGGTGGAGTTTACAGCTCTTCAAAGCCAACTCAATGAGCATAAACTCTCAGTTCAACCCTAGACTTCCAGGAGTGATTAACTACAGTAAAATATGAAGATCAACAATGAAAAAAATAAATCTGTGAACCTTGGTCCTGCAAATTCAATCAGGGACAAATCCTCAGGCTAAACCTTTAGATCAAACTGGAGTTTTTCGAAATTGCAATTTGTGAAGGATGGCTCTTGCCAGTTGCCTTTAAATCCAGTCAGCCAGCTAATTAAATTTCCAGTTCCCAAAATGTTTCCAATAAACAGAATCCAAAATAATAATACACTTTCATATTTCCTCAGCATTCTACAGCAAAACACATTTATAACCATCTCTTATGGCCAGCAATGGTTATATAAGTTCTGACTAATATCTTCATGTGACAATAACACACTGAAATTATTTTATCACTTGTGGTGTTTTTGTAAGGATTTATAGATGCTATAAAAGAGATATCTTTACAGAATTTTCCATCAACAAATATTTCTCAATCTTCTTGTGGGAGGAATATTGTAGACAGGAGCTAATTTCATCCAACTTTTGAGAAGCAATCAATGCTTATTAAATGGGAGCCGATTTCATCTAACTTTTGATAAATAATCAATTCTGGTCTGTATAATCTTTACAGTAGTTACTGCAATATTTGCTAAAATTAGAAGAAATACTCAGGGACTCAATTCATAGTGAAATTTGAAATCAACAAAGGGCATGACATCTTCTTTTTGGAAGCCACTTTGGCTCAACAGAAAGGTCATAAATTCCCCATAGCTGGAGCTTCAGAGAGTGAATTACCACATTGGATGGCATGTGGGATTCCTCCCTAGAGAGATGATTATTAAAGCTATACTGTCCCAGTCTTGGGGATTTAACAATTTATCCATTGTCTTCCAGATTCATGGGATGTTAGAAGTGGAGACAAACTTGAAGACCCCTCATCGAGTAGTTCCCAATTCTCATGGCATAGTAGAACCATCTAAAGAGCTAAATTAAAATATCTAGGAAAGGTGACTTAACACTGGTACATATATATAAAGCCCTCCATATGATTCTTAATATGCAACCAAGTCAATATTTCTTTGAGTTTTAGCCAAATTCCTCAATTTACAGAAAAGGAGATTTATTAATTCTAGGGATCGGTGGATGGTAACAGTTTCATCTTCTTCTTTCTTCTGTCATTTAGCCAATGGCTCTGTGTCTAGAAATTAAAATTCTCTATCACTCAATACATCTGCATCCTGGAGAGGCATCTCAATTCCACTACATAAACAACTTCATGCTTTAACTAAACATGAGGTCAGGCTTGTGAGTACTCACATTGCAAGTCAGCATGCATCTATTTAAAACATTAGTAGATTCATGAATTAAATAGAAAGTTATCCTAGGGAGCCTCTAAAATTCCTTTTTAGTCTGTCTTTGTTTACTTTTTTGAGACTCAGCTCCTTTCATAGTGAGCTGATAGGGACCACAGTTTAGCAGTGGGAGAAATTCCAGTCTTCCTATTTCCCTTGGGGGGACAGATACAGCCCTTGCTCTTCTCATAAATTAACATATAGGTATTGTGTACTTCCAGGCTTCCCTGGTGGTTCAGCAGTAAAAAATCTGCCTGCAATATAGGAGATGTGGGTTCAATCCCTGGATCATGAAGATCCCCTGGAGAAGCAAACAGTAATTCACTTCAGTATTCTTGCCTGCAAAATCTCATGGACAAAGGAGCCTGGTGGGCTATTGTCCATGGGGTTGCAATGAGTTGGACATAACTTAGCGACTAAACAACTACATTGGGCGCTTTCAGTGGACAAATCATATTATTGGATGTAATCTCTATGTTAAAAAAAGCATAGACTATCACTGAGTGTATAAAACAAATGAGAGTAAGTTAACTGGACTATTTCAAATTTATTGAAGATGCTCAAAATAGCTTACAGTGATTAAGTTGATGACTAATTATAGCTATTGCTTTTCTAATTGTTCCATATTTAATGATTCAGGTAATTTAAGAAATGTAATTGGATTGTAATATTAGATTTTTCACTCCCTCGCCCAACAAGATTTCATGTCTAACTTCTCTTGATTAGTAGCCTATTTTCTCGATTGTTCTATCTAGACATGGTGGAATAGGATACCAAAGCGATTTTCTTCATTCTGCTGCATCAGTCTTCTTTTGTTAGTTTACCATAATGTCAAGTTGTGGAAATGAAGCAAAACTTGGATTTCATGGATTAAGCCCACATTTCTCTTTGACAAGGAGAGGAGATGCCCCAATTCTTTATTTGCTCTAGAATTCTATCAGAGATCTATCACTGTTGTGTGGCCAGTACCCACAAGCCACCTTTCTATCCTTTCATTGGGAAACACATACCATCTGTCAAGTAGGGATCCTATAAGATCATTTCTGCTGCTCCAGGAAGTGTCTGCATGACCATGGTCATTTTACAAATGAATGTTTCCTGTGGCAGTTTACAGCAGTTGATTTTACAGCAGTTTTGTCAACCTCTACAGAGAAATTATCTTACTGACTGTTGGAAAGTGTCTCAAGCAATCTTGAAGCCTGGGCTTTTAAAAGTAGGGAGTGCAAGAGAAAAGATAGTCCAAGAAACTTCTCCTGGGAAAGTGGCTTTTGATTCATCCTTGGAGTTTTCACTCAAAGATGCCTTAGGTTTTAAACAAGTAGTTGAATACTATGTTCGGGTAAGTGTCTTGCCAATTATCTTAAGAGTCAGAAGTCCCAGCATAAAATATTCAGAACAAATAATGACAAAAGGAATTTCTTCAATGACCAGGAAATCCTTGTTCCCAAAAGAATGAGAGGCACATTTGAAAGTACCTACAATACAGAAATATATCTAAAGAAAAAAATTCTGTAGAACCCCACTTACAGCCATATTCAGACTTGTGTGTATATCCTGCATTTGCATTTGTTGCCTCTGTTGATGACTTTCTATCAAATGTTTACCACCATTTTGGAAATTGTGATACACATAAACAAATTGCAGAAGAGATAATTCACTTCAGAAACTAATTTCCTTTCCTGAAAATTACATGAATCGCTGTATGTTTGTTCACTTGCTATTCAGCAATCATTTATTAAGATCTAGCATTACAATAGTGACATTAGCACTAGATTTGCAAGATGCATACCTTTGCTTGATTAACTTTTCTTCTTAAAATATTAGCTTCTTGTTTTTCATTTAATTACTTAAAGCATCTTTATTCCCTACAGAGAATAGTCAAATTTAACTTGAACCACTCTGCCTTGGTCAACATTTCTAATCGTAAGCCCTGTCATCACAATTCATGAACACATTCCCTCATTAATCCACCCCACTTTGTTCGTTTCTCTAGTCATATCTTCATTGTCATTGCTCTCTGAAATGCCATGCCCTTTTCTTTCCACTGTCCAATCTCTCTTCATTCCTCCTTGACAGGTCTGACACCCACCTCTCTATATAGTTCATTTGACTACCCAAGCAATCCAAATTTCTTCTTTGAAGAACTTCAATGGCACATACTATCTATTTTTACTGTTTTGACATTGTTACAATTTAATTGTGAAACATCCTACAGTGCCAAGTGTTCTGCCTTGTGATGGTAATTTTGTGACCCAGGCTCTAAGGCCTATACACGTGTCAAGAAGTGGAAGATCAGTGAAAGATGTTTATGTTCCCATTTGTTTCAAACACAGATTAAAAGCAGATGTTTCTAGATGTAAAATTCAGTGCTTCTTTGAACTTGGAATTTGTGCCAAGGGCATTTTTGGCAAGAAGCAGAGAAGTGATGAGTTTCTGGTGAGTATTTCTAACTTCCTTTTACACTTGATCTTAGCCAAAAGGCCGAGAAGTGATCTAACTTCCTTTTAATAGAGGCAGAAGTGAAAGGCAGCAGCTGTTTATCATGCTTTATTGAGACTACAAATTTGGTCATTTAAACGCTGAATTGATTAATTCAAAACAGTGCACTGAGTATGTTTTCTGGAAACTGATGAATATATAAATAGGATTTTAGAGGAGGTTACAGTCCTCAAAGTAATTTAAGAGGAATTTGTTTGTCTACCAATGTATAACTGTCTAGAAGGTCTTATACAGATATAGATATTTAAGTCATTACTGATGCCTGAGGGTAACATAATCACTGACCTACCTCCCATAAACTATTGCTTTTCCAGTAATAATGTGCACACAAATCACCAGAGGATCTTGATAAAATTGCAGATTATAACCGAGAAGTCCTAGGATAGAGTGCAGAGTCTGCATTTCCAATAAGCTCACAGGTAATGCAGATCACACCTTGAGTAGCAAGGCCCTAAACCACCTTTCTCCCACTGCCAAGCAGTACACAAGCCTACCAACTTGAAACCAACCACTGCTATAGCTAGGAAGGTGCTGCCAAACGTCAAGGTAAAAAAAGGTGTGCTTTTGTAGCACAAAATCTCTTTCAATGCATTTCCTTGGATATAGAAGATGAGTATGTGTAGTTGCATAATTTGGTCCATTTTATTTATTCTTTCAAAACATTTATTGAATGTTGTCTGTGTGAGGCATAAAAAAGGAAGATAAATAGAATCAAGCTCAAGGTTATGATGTTAGCTTATTTCACCTGCTAGGTTGTAACTCAAGAATCCACAGCATCATAGAAGTATGTGAAAATCAAGATAGCAAACTTTTACTAGAGTAAAATAATGAGTAACATACTTCATCTACATCATTTGTGAATTCATAAGGAATCAATTGCTAATGCCAGGAATAATACCCGCCCTCCTCCTCAAAGGAAAGCAAAACACTTGGAAAAGAAATTCAAGGAATACTGGTAATAACTATATTTGTAATGGAAAAAGAAATCACCATAAATCCTAATCCGAGAAGTCCTGGAAACCATAGGCCACCCCAATTTTTTACATTTCCTTGCAGAATGTTAATGTTGCTCATCCATTTACCCGTTTATTCTCTGAATCGCCAACACTGACTATGTGACAGATAATTTTATGGGTTCTGGAAAGATCATGTTGAATGAGACAAGATCTCTAACTATGTGGATCTCTGACTATGTAACACTTAGAATAATAAAAAAAAAGTATATAATAAATGAACAATTAAATAGATAAGAAAACATCTGAGTTGTGAATATGTTGACAGTTACCTGACTATGGAGGGTATTATTCTAGAACTTGGGGGATGGTTTTTTCCTATCTCTTTTGTTCAAGAATCTTAATCCCAATCTCCTGAATGATTAAACCTTTTCATAACCATTTTCTCCATGTCATCCTCAAGTAAACAGACTCATAGCAACAGTTTAAAAATAGTTATACAGTTAGTATTTTCTCCTTCCCCGAATAGCTGACTATATACCTGATACAAGATGATCGGTTTTGAGTGATAAGCAGAATACAAAGTCCTATGGAAACATAAATAAGGCCAATGGCAGTTTCTTAAGGGACACAAATTGGGACTGTGAAGATAGGATACTGACCTTGGACCAAGACAGACAGACAGACTTTTCATAAGAAAAATGATAGAAACATTCTGGACCTCAAGAACTTGTGGACAAGGTCTTCAAAAGGAAAGGAAATAAACATTTGTTGGATATCCTAGTGTGTTGGTGGTGTTGCTTATATGCTTATATATGCCTAATTCAGGAACCCCCATCTTCTATATATAACAATGCTGTTCACCAAGAGAATGAGATACACGACTCAAAGAACTTGGAATACATGTTGGTAATGGTCCAGATAACATGAATATATTCTGAAAGAGAAGAAGAATCACAAACATGAGGGGAGGTCTGTGGTTCCTCAGAGATTTATGACCAGTAAAAATGCTATCTATTCAAACGTACTCAGCTATTACATGGGTTCCTACTGCCTTACTTCCTGGAAATCCATTTCGGATTTCCTACCAAATTTTCTTCAGAAATCTGGTCCCTAATCTGCTTTGGTATGCTTTGCAAGTGGAATAATATCTGATCTTAACTGCTTGGTATGCTATGCAAGTAGAATAGTATCTGATCTTACTAATTTAGCTCACTCTATAGCCACACTCAATGGACATGAATTTGAGAAAACTCCAGGAGATAGTGAAGGACAGGGAAGCCTGACATACCGCAGTCTATGGAGTCACAAAGAGTCAGACACAACTTATCAACTGAACAGCAACGATGCACCACACTATCTTTTAAGTATATGAATATTCCGCCATGTCTGCTCATTGCTTTTCCTATCCGTGTCTTTCCTTTGTCCATTAAAAGTGACTCACATTATAGCAAAACTGGAGATACAGAGGTAAGTTGGAGACTGAATACATGTGAATTGATTCAGCTCTTAGGTAGATATCTAGAGGGCTAGTTCAGTTCAGTCACTCAGTCATGTCTGACTCTGCAACCCCATGAACTGCAGCATGCCAGGCCTCCCTGCCCATCACCAGCTCCCGGAGTTCACCCAAACCCATGTCCATTGAGTCGGTGATGCCATCCAACCATCTCAACCTCTGTCGTCCCCTTCTCCTCCCGCCCCCAATCTTTCCCAGCATCAGGGTCTGTTCAAATGAGTCAGCTCTTCACATCAGGTGGCCATAGTATTGGAGTTTCAGCTTCAGCAACAGTCCTTCCAATGAACACCCAGGTCTGATCTCCTTTAGGATGGACTGGTTGGATCTCCCTGCAGTCCGTGGGACTCTCAAGAGTCTTCTTCAACACCACAGTTCAAAACCATCAATTCTTGGGCACTCAGCTTTCTTTATAGTCCAACTCTCACATCCATACATGACCACTAGAAAAACCATAGTCTTGACTAGACGGACCTTTGTTGGCAAAGTAATGTCTCTGCTTTTTAATATGCTGTCTAGGTTGGTCATAGCTTTCCTTCCAAGGAGTAAGCATCTTGCAATTTCATGACTGCAGTCACCATGTGCAGTGATTTTGAAGCCCAAAATATAAAGTCTGACACTGTTTCCAGTTTCCCCGTCTATTTGCCTTGAGGGCTAGTACTGTTTATATTTTCTTATTCTCTTCAGCATAATTGAGAAAATTAAAACAAAATTTATACTTGAACTTTCAATTCACAAAGGGCACTGGAGTATTTTTTTAAAGCTTCAAATTCAAGGATTTGCAATAAAATGATAGCTGTCCTCTCTATGAAAGGAATTGTTCCTAGGTTGAAAATTCATATATAAATATTCAGAAAATGACTCTCTGTAATTAAATATGATTTTCCTATAGAAAACACTTACTAAATCATTTTAGATTTTTAAAAATTCAACAATAATGGTCCATATCTTCAGCCAAAAGTTATTATTTCTTTTCTGCTTAAAGTTTTCAGTGTTTGAATATTATTTGCATACAAATAGAAAAGAACCTAGAGCATGTAATTTGTTAAATAATTTAGAGATTAAGCTCTTTTTTTTGGTACAGAACATCATTAGTATTATTAGTTTTAAGTTAATTGATATGTTGGGACTTCTCTGGTTGTCCAGAGGTTAAGAATCTGTTCTTCCATGCAGACAGTGCAGATTCAGTCCCTGGTTGGGAAACTAAGGTCACATATGTCACGTCGGCACAGGTAAAATTAACTAATTAGCTAATATGCAATTTTGCTATTATTTACAGTAATTATAATTCTAGAATGACCAAAAAATAGTAGTGTCTAAAATAATAACACCAGCCCTACCTACCTCAAAGATACACTCAAGACTATTCATTTATTTGCCACTTAACAAATATATATTGTGTGGTGATTATGCACCAGGCACTGTGAGAGACTAATTTTCTCACAGGTTTATACAAAATTGAATGAGTCATTTATGAAGTAATTAAAATTCTATACTCATTGATTAGCCAGCATTCCCATAACTTTCCATGCGACCTTTCAAAGTAAGTATTATTCAAGTTTTGCCAAGTAGGAAACAGAAACTCAGAAAAATCAGGATGTTTGCCCACATTCACACAGTTCATAAATATCAGAAGTTCCCCTGGGTTTGTTTGAACGCAAGTTTTTCTTTTTCTAAGACCCCTGCTCTTTCTGCTTCACTACACAACCTCATGCACTTTCATCTGTGTGACTATTTTCTGCCCCAGTAGAAGCAGTTTTTTATTATCATCCTAACTGCCCTCTGTGCTGAACCTTGCCATTTCAAACTTGGTCATCACAATAACTCTGAGAAGGTTGGTAGAGTATAGTCACTGAACTTAATATTAAACTCTTCATCATACTTACTTCTTTGATGTTCAATAATCTACTCCCTCGTGTCAGCCTCTTGCTTCTTGAAGCCAAGGTCTTATTTATTTTTGTATCCTTCTACCTAGAATAATGCTAGGCACACAAAGGTGCTCTCTAAGTTGAATTGAAATCAATGTTTCTGGGGACTCCCCTGGTGGTCCAGCGGTTAAGACTTTGCCTTCCAATGCAAGGAGTGTGGGTTCGATCCTTGGTCAGGGAACTAAGACCCCACAAGTCTCATGGTCAAAAAACCAAAACACAAAACAAAAATAATATTCTAACAAATTAAATACTTTAAGATGGCCCACATTAGAAAAAAGAGAAATGTTTCTAGAATGATTTCCACATTTAAGCAATAATGCAAAGTTATAGTAAAAATTTATATTTATGTCCAATATTTTCCTGTGTAAGAAATTTGTATTTAGTCTGACATAGATTTCCATCAAAATGAGTAAAATAAAATTTAGAGGTCTGTGTTTGATGGAATTGGCCTCAGATATGATGGTATGTTGACAGAGCTTTGAAAACTGTAGAGTCTTTGCAAATATAAAATTCTGTTATCTCTGAAAGATATAGAACAATCCTATCAAAATTGTTTCACTTTGTTTTCAGACGGTGCAACATTATTATCTGTCACATGTTTCCTACACTAGGTTATCTTTTACCATACATTGAAGACAGCTCTTAAACTATTAACCTCAGAACAATCTGGTACAATGGCAAATCTTTTACAAAGCAATTAAAATTTGAGCAAATCAGAAGGCGGAAATGACAGTAACCAAATGAGGAGAGAGCAAGATTAAATTGTGCCATAAATTATAAGCAGCCTGTTATATTGGTTTTCTCTTCTGGAGAAAATGCCCGCCCTCATTACCGCATTCCAGCACACTCACCACTCAAGTTTACCTAATTTGACAACTTGCCTTTTTTATGCTTCTGAAAATTATTTAACTGCCCTGTAGAATTCCATAGTATTTTTTTCTCAACAACCAACTATCTCAGGGAAATATAAGAGTTATAGCTCCTTCACACATAACATTTAATTTCTTTCTCATTAGTAAGACCAAGTCCATAGTGTCAGTCTGGTTTCTTTGTTTCAAGCAAGGGGAACCAACTATAGCTGATTTAAGCAGAAGAGGGCTTCCCTTGTGGCTCAGCTGGTAAAGAATCTGCCTGCAATGAGGGAGACCTGGGTTCAATCCCTGGGTTGGAAAGATCTCCTGGAGAAGGGAAAGGCTACCCACTCCATTATTCTGGCCTGGAGAATTCCATGGGTTTGCAGAGTCAGACTTGACTAAGCAACTTTCACTCCATTTAAGCTGAAGAGAAACATGTTTAAAGGGTATTAGGCAGTTCACAAATTACCAGAAGATTGGGTTATATCTGTGTATATTCAGACAGTAATGATTTTCAAAATTATGCTACTGAACTCACCTCAAGAGGAGAACACGGTGGCTAAACACCATTTGCAAAACTAATGCCACTAGTGTGAGACAAAGGATGCTGTCACAAGCACTGTTGCCATCACCGGCTCTCATATTCTTTCCTGGTTCTACCTCCTTAAGAGTGCATTGCTCTTGATTGGCTGAGTCTTAACTCATGCCTTCATATCATAGCTGCAAACAAAGCCAGGAAAGCAAGAATCTTGTTTTTGTTGTTGTTTTGGGGTGAGGTTTTTTTGGGGGGGATGGATGACGGTGGTGTTTGTTAATTTATGTCTATTATTAGTTAGTTATTTATTTTTATTTAATTAAGGTTCTAGTTTTTATGTCTGACTCTTACCAAGACCCACTGGGTTTCTGAGGCTGGGCTGCCACAAAGACAGACTGGTTTTTTCTCAGGGAAAGACTTAGATGATCATTTATCAGAGGAGGAGACAGTGAGTGATTAAGATATTACTTTAAACAATCTCAACTATGAGCATACACGGTAGCTTTAGGACCCCAAATCTCCTAATTATCAAAATAACCTGATGGAGCAATTTTTTAAAGTAATACCCCAGAATCCCTCCTAAGACTTTCTGATTTTGGATGAAACCCAGGAATCCTTAGAATCAGCCCAGATAAGAAAACTGTTAGATGTGATTATCTGTAGGAAAGAAGAGAAGGGATTTAGAAAAGATAGAATATGTTTGTAAAAGAGCACTCCAACTCATGTTCATAGTTTTCTTTTCACTGTTGTGAAAAGATGCAAGCAACCCAAGTGTCCATTGATAGAAGCATGAATAAATGTGGTACATACAATAAAATAAATTCATCCTAAAAAGCAAAAGAAATTCTGACACTTGGCTACATCATGAATAAACCTCATGGACATCATGTTCAAAGAAATAAGCCAGTCACAAAGACAAATTCTGTTTTATTTTTATATAAAGATATCTAGAAGAATCAAACTCATAGATACAAAAAGTACAATGATGGTTGCCCCAGGCTGGGGGAGATAGAAGTGGTTTAATGTGTATAGAATTACAAGATGAAAAAGTTCTGAAACTTGTTTACATGACAGTGTGAATATACTTAACACTACTGAAATCTGCACTAAAAAATTGGTTAAGATGGTAAATTGTATGTTATCTGTTATTTTACCACAATTTTTAAAAAAAATTTTAAAGGGAACTCTAGTGCTCAAATAATTTTTTGATTCACACTTTTGCTGTGAAATTTCACTGTGAAAATACGACACTCTCTATACAATAAGCAGTTGTTATCACAGCAAAATTGAAAGCAATCCTTTCTAAATTGTCATTATGGCCTATCTCCCTTACAGCAGTAGACCCCTAGGGAGATGTTCTATCTTAGGGCTAATCCTTCAAAGGGAAGATGTGAGTACAGGTCAACTTAATACGACTCTGGATCAAATATGCATAATTAGAGGAAAATCCTCTGATCTGAATGATCAAAAAGATCCCCAGAGTGCACACAAAACTAGAGTGTAAAAATGCATGAATAACCTTGTGGTTTATCATTAACTTTATTCAACATTACATCTCATACATGTGATTTCTTCTCTCAGATTAAAAAATAGAGCTCTGAACCTAGGTACTGACTCACTCTCAGGATCCAGCAGCACCTTACAGAAAAAGCTTTGTCCTGTAATTTATCATTACCTCTCTCGGAGCTCCCAGCATGTTTATAGTTCCATGATTCATAGTTCCTAAGCTTAGAGTCTGCACTGGGTAATCAGTTTATTCATTAGTCTGTGTCACAGTGCCCTAGATGAACTAAACTGAGTTATCAGCATTTGAAGCAAAATGAAAGAGAAAATAATCCCTGGAAACTCATCAAACATAATCCTGAGTATACATGATCATGGAAATTGCTACTTTGATGAACTGAAAAATTCACATCTCAAATGAAAATATTAAATTATTTCAATTATGAGAACAAATAGAGAAATCATAAGGCTGTGAATATTGACCATGCATACAGGAATGCCCTATGCAATTAATAAACCATAAAGATGCATGACACTCTTCATAATATAGCTTTCAATTCATGGAGCTCCCCAGGTGGCTCAGTGGTAAAGAATCCACCTGCCAACATGCAGACACAGTAGATAAGTGTTCGATCCCTGGGTAGGGAAGATCCCCTGGAGTAGGAAATGGCAACCGACTCCAATATTCTTGCCTGGAAAATTCCATGGACAGAGGTGCCTGGCAGGCTATAGTCCATAATAAATCATAACGATACATGACAGTTTTCATCATATCACATAGATAATAGGTTTTTATTTAATTTACTTATATAGGAAATTGAGAATATATTTTCAGGAACTTTTCATTTTTTTTAATTCTCGGAAGTCCAAGAAAATAAATAAGAATGAACGATTACCCTTAATTTCCACACTCTGAACTTTTCAGATTACTATTAATTCAATTTAATAAATCTTTATTTGCCTACCTATAAAGCACTGACTGCATAAATAAGTAAAGTCACTGTCCCCAAGGATTTTGTCCTTTATTATAAGAAGAGGCACATCAGAATTTGTCAAACTTGGTTATACATTAAAATTGCCTCTAAGCAACCAAAAAACAAACAAACAAAAAGAAAGTAGCTGCCTAGTCTCCAGCCCTAAAAGTTTTGGTTTAATTTATCTGACTTTAGGCCTAATATTGGAATTCTTCCTTAATTCCGCAGATGATAACATGCAGAACATATAAGCAGTTTTTCATAAAGATTGGTTCAAAATAGGGTGCTTCTAGAGCCATGTGGCTGATTACATACACTCAGTTTCTGCCCTCCCTTTCTAATAATTTTATGAAATGACAGAAAAGATATACTTCAAAAAACAGCAGTGTTAAAAAAAACAAAAGAGGGTGTCATGGGAAGATCAAACTTCTGGCAGAATTTCTAGAAAGCAAATAAAGCTATTTTCTCCTTGACAGTAAGAGAGTAGAGAAAAATCACAGCCCAAAGCAGACCAGAGAGAACCAGGGTCCGAGAAATTTTTCCCTAGATCATCTCACAAAAGCTCTCAGGTTGGAATCAGAAGTAGAAGGAGTATGTAAAGATAATAGCTGTGCTTTTTTTTTTTATTCAAATGCATCCAGAACACGACTATTGTGCCTGTGCTTTCCTGTGTATAGAGAGGATGAAGACTCCCAATTAAAGTAAAAAGAAGGATTTAGAAGTGTTCTGCTGGGAGTATCAACACCTGAGACCCAAGGACTGGACTTCAGTGTACCCTGCACCCCCTCATCACATGCAAAGGGGGGATAGAAACAAGCAAATCAATTGAGGCCAGATAGCTCTGCTTGAATGAAATAAACCAAAATATTCTCCATACAGAGTAAAACCTTTCTTATTTTGATAAATATAGGAATCTCCAAACTGTCTGCTCACATATCCTATGCGGAAGCAAGGCTGTTGGTATGAACAATTCTTACATCACAGTTAACTTGCATTGAAGGGAGACGCCTCTAGAGAAAAATGACTTACAAAAGCACTAAGAAAATCTGTAACTCTGACAAGTATCCATCAACCTGGTCCTTAATTTATAACTATGGATGGACAGCTAAAGTTTAAACTAGCAGTATAAAATACAAGGACCGAAATGAATAAACCAAACAAATGATCTTGAGAGAAACAGTTTATGTAGTAGGTAAAAAGAGAATTTCCAAAAGGTTTACTTGGTATATATAGGATTCTTTGAAAGGAATAGAAACAGGTTGCTATAAATACAAATGTCTCATGGAAGAAAAAGCATTGGCCATCCTGAGAAGACAGCACCGCTAGGCCACAACTTGACCAGAGCCTCTGCCCAAATGCTGGAATTACCACCAAGTGAACGAGAGGAGGGGAGAAGGCAACGGCACCCCACTCTAATACTCTTGCCTGGAAAATCCCATGGACGGAGGAGCCTGGTGGGCTGCAGTCCATGGGGTCGCTAGGAGTCAGACACGACTGAGCGGCTTCACTTTCACTTTTCACTTTCATGCATTGGAGAAGGAAATGGCAACCCACTCCAGTGTTCTTGCCTGGAGAATCCCAGGGATGGGGGAGCCTGGTGGGCTGCCGTCTATGGGGTCGCACAGAGTCAGATACAACTGAAGTGACTTACCAGCAGCAGCAGAGAAGAAGGGACAGAGAAAAATGAAATAATCTTATGGGATGCTCCATACGTGAAAAGTGGGGTTCTTTGTTTTAATACTCTAATTGAATCAAAATCATTGACTAATATTTAGAAATATTTCTGAAAAATGCTGTTTCTGTATATGGGCGAAACTTTACTCAGCACCATCTCTAGACCATAGAAAATCCTAAGCATTACCTGAGACCCATCGTTTGAAGCCCTAAAGTCCTACAGAAATGCTGTAGCTGACTCTTTGGCCTTGAGAGGCTTGTTATTCTTCCTTTCTTTTGTATCACCTCCCTGATTTTCCCTCTATTTATAACTCTTCCTCCTCAGTCACTTTTCCTCGAGATAGATTGCTGTCATTTATCTTGATATCCTCTGAATAATTCTTTTGAGTTTTTAACGTCAAAGGAAGTTAAATCTGATTTTCTTGTAAATAATTAGTATTTTTATTTTTTATTGTTAATCTGTTCTACATCAACATAAGCCTTATTATTTATCCATATTTTATGATTTATTTTAATACTGAATTATCAGATTTCTTATAACAGTAAGACATTAGCATTTTAACTATTTTCTTAAACATTTCATTTTATGTGATAGTCACTATATTTTCTTAAAAACTCATATGCAAAATTTTACAGTTACTTGGTACTGGTGGGGTAAGATAAAAAGCTTCAAAGATTTTACAGAAGTGTACCATGCTGGGAAAATTAAACTGATGAATTCTCTCCCCACATTGAGATATACTGGAGAATTTGTACTATTTTTCTTATAAGATAATAAAAAGTATAAGTAATCTTTAGTCATTATGGAATTATTAGTAACTAAATTGTTAAAGTAACAGCTATAAATTTATTAAGTATTTCTTTTATTCCAGATGCTGTACTAGGGTTTTAAACATGTCTCAGTTGACACTCACTCCAATTCTCTAGGTAAGTGCTAACATCCCTATTTTACAAATGTGCTTGTGAAGAAAGTCAATTAGAAACCTTAAAAATTAAGTCAGTGATTACTTCTCCAGGTGATATTATTATTTATTATTATTTAGACATGGTGTATCCATTGAAGTTGATTAGATTAATTATTAATCAACTGAAGAGTAACAATGATGTTAGGCACAGGTAGTAAAGGAGTAGCATGCTAAGTGCAATGGAAGAAACATAAGACATTAAAATGTATATCCTAACCTTGAGGCATTTGCTCTTTTATAGAGGAAACAACAAATAAAAATATTCTATTTAATGAATTCTTCTAATTTTTCCCTTTCATCAAATGTTAAATTCTATATACTTCATTGTTTCTTTTTGTTCATTTTTAAGAATAAACATGAGAAATCATGAAAATATAATTAATGATAACAGAATAATACTTGCTTGTAAAAAAAAAACAGAATTGATATCTTTGAAGATACTGACAATAAATACTTGATAAGATAAATACTAAATAATAATATTGCTTAACTCTCTGGCCACTTCATATATAAAAAGAATGCTAGGATTAATAATTCTGACAAATACTGAAGGTGAACATAAGATGAACATTTCAAAGATTGTCAAAATCATAAGGTTTGTTGTTAAAAGAACAGTGTTTTTAACACACACTTTGATAGCCCCAGTTATTCATAGCACATACCACTCAATTTAATTGATTTGAACTGAACCATCTGCTGTTTAATTGCCTCATAGCCAGTGGGATTTATGTAAGTAAATGAATATCAGAGATAGAAAGAATACTAATGTGAAGTCCATGTTTCATTAAAAATGTCTACTTGCTCACCCACAAAAATTAGAGACATTAAAATATAAACATAAAAAATAACTTATTTTTAAGATTTCAACTTTTACTAAGATGGAGTAACATGGAACAGAGATATCCTCCTACCCAAACATCAACAAAATAGACAAAACACACAAAACAAATGTTTTCAAGACATTGGACATCAGCAATAAAAGAAGGATAAATGAGAGATAAATAAACAGGGTGAATCCTCTGTTTACCTAGCACATTGCCTAGAGAGGGCTGCATGTCAATGCAGCAGAGGAATGAACCAGATAGAGTCCATCCATGGCTTGAGGGGACATAAGAAGGAGAGCAGGGAGGTCAATGTTGATAGAGTTTGCAATGCAGAGTACCAGAGAGGAGAGAGTTAGACAGAGCACTCCAGAGATCTGAGTTCTCCTTGAATCATTAGTTGAACAAGAATCAGCAGATGCACCGTGGAAAACAACTTGGGGCTGGGAAAATAAATGCATGGACAAATTAAAGGCAACAATGCTTTGAGCTCACACAGGGCTGAAAAAATACATATGACTCACCACCAACCTGAATGGAAATGTTAATAATTCACAGGGTATCAGGTAGAGTACTCAGAAAATTTTGCCTCAATTGTGGAGCAAATTTGCCACAGACTAAATCCTGCTCTGGTGTTGCCCAAGATTTAAAGGCAGTAATGAGACCAGAACTGCTAGAAATGTTAAAGAAATTCCTCGGGCAGATGGAGATTAATGCAAGGCAAAATTAGGGATCTACGGAAAGGGATGATTTCACTCTTCATTACAGGTCACATTTTTCTTCTTTGCATGCCATAGGATTTTACATTAGACGATGGACATGGCAAACCACAAGTCGTGAATGTTCTTCCCACTGTTTCCAATTTCCTCCTATTTACCTCTACACTCCTGTATATTTGGTGTCTCCACCCAAATTAAGTGGAGAAGTTGATTTGCAAACTAGATTCCTGCTTCTCCATTCTTTGGCTATTAAATAAAGCTTGTGGTGTTCCAGTCTCAGTATTGGTTTCCTTGTTAGTATGTGAATCTGATTGGAATAGGAACCTCTCTGACTGAGACAAAGGGTCTTGGCCTGAACTAGGATCCTGGCACAGGTCTGGTTGACTGATTCAGTAAGGGTATTGCATTGATGATTTTCATTCTTTTTTTTTTCATGTCACAAACCATCTTTAAATTATGCACAGCTAGGTTATTTGAATCATTTTCAAGTCTTTCACATCCTTCTGCTTATCACCTTTACTTTCTGTCAGAGGGATTGACAATTAAATGAAATTATTGGTATAGACCTAATTGTCCAGAAAAATAAGTATTAAACAGAATCATGAATTCTGAAGAAAATTTCTTTTTCAGAGGTTAAAAACCCATAATTATATGTCTTAACATGAGTCTAGACTGGGGTAAAAACATAACCCACACAAGGAATTATAGCCATTATCTTGTAATAGCTTTTAATAGAGTATAATCTGTCAAAATAATGAATCACTGTGTTGTACAGCTAAAGCTAATGTTGTAAATCAATTATACTTCAACTTAAAAATTACAACTTCAGCTTCTAGCCATGATGTAAAAAGGACTGTATTTACCTTCCTGCTGTAACCATACAGAAAACAAAACACAAAAGCAAACACTTACAAAAGGTATCTTAAGACAGAGATCCCTGAGAGAAGGGAAGCAGGTAAGGCCTGGCTTATACCTGGCCTGGGTAGTGGCTGGGTACAATTTCAATCACACACACACAGAGGCATAAATGCAAAAGAAAGCTAGTGAGTTGAGGAATCTAACTAGGGAATAGAAACAACTGCCACATGACCCAACAGTCCCATTACTGGGCATATATCCAGAGAAAACAATAATTGAAACATGCATCCTAAAGATCACTGCAGCACTATTCACCATAGCCAGGACACAGAAGCGACCTAAATGTCCTCCAACCTAAAAGCAACGGAAGAGGAATGGGTAAAGAAGATGCGGTACATATCAACAATGGAATACTGCTGCTGCTACTAAGTCGCTTCAGTCGTGTCGGACTCTGTGTGACCCCATAGACAGCAGCCCACCAGGCTCCCCCGTCCCTGGGATTCTCCAGGCAAGAACACTGGAGTGGGCTGCCATTGCCTTTTCCACAATGGAATATTACTTGGTCATAAAAAGGAATGAAATTGGGTCATTTATAGAGACACAAATGAACCTAGAGACAGACAGTCATACAGAGTGAAGTGAGTCAGGAAGAGAAAAACAAATATCTTATATTAATGCATATATGTGGAATCGAGAAAATGGTATAGATGATCTTATTTCCAAAGAAGAAACAGTGACACAAATGTAGAGAACAAATATATTAATATCAAGGGAGAAGGAAGGGTGGGAGGAGTTGGGAGGCTGGGATTGACATATATACATTGTTGATATTATGCATAAAATAGATGACGGACCTGAACCTACTCTATAGCACAGGGAATTCTACTCAGTGCTCTGCCGTGATCTAAACAGGAAGGAAATCCAAAAAAGAAGGGATATGTATATATATATGTATATATATGCATATATATATATATGCATATATCTGATTCACTTTGCTGTACAGTAGAAACTAACAACATGGTACAGCAATTCTTATTGTACTCCAATAAGAATTAATTAAAAAAAATAGCGACTAGAAAAGGCTGAGACAGCTAGTTAGGGGAGGCAGAATTCTGAAAAAGAGAGAGCTGTGCAGAAAAAGAACTTTAGAAATCTGATTAGCCTCCAATGAAAATAGCTAAAATTATACTAAAAATAAATAAAATTATATTAGAAAATAAATAAATTAAGTTGATCAATCCAAGTAAAAGACTGTTAAAAAGCAGAGGATGACATACTAATGGAGGAGGGGAAGGAAGAAAGCGTTTATTTAACACTATAGTTTGTTTTTTTTTCCCATTTATTTTTATTAGTTGGAGGCTAATTACTTTACAATATTGTAGTGGTTTTTGTCATACATTGACATGAATCAGCCATGGATTTACATGTATTCCCCATCCCGATCCCCCCCTCCCACCTCCCTCCCCAATCCATCCCTCTGGGTCTTTCCAGCGCACCAGCCCTGAGCACTTGTCTCATGCATCCAACCTGGGCTGGTGATCTGTTTCACCCTTGATAATATACATATTTTGATGCTGTTCTCTTGAAACATCCCACCCTCGCCTTCTCCCACAAAGTCCAAAAGTCTGTTCTGTACATCTGTGTCTCCTTTTCTGTTTTGCATATAGGATTATCAGTACCATCTTTCTAAATTCCATATGTATGTGTTAGTATACTGTAATGGTCTTTATCTTTCTGGCTTACTTCAATCTGTATAATGGACTCCAGTTTCATCCATCTCATTATAACTAATTCAAATGAATTCTTTTTAACGGCTGAGTAATATTCCATGGTGTATATGTACCACAGCTTCCTTATCCATTCGTCTGCTGATGGACATCTAGGTTGCTTCCCTGTCCTGGCTATTATAAATAGTGCTGCGATGAACATTGGGGTGCATGTGTCCCTTTCAGATCTGGTTTCCTCAGTGTGTATGCCCAGAAGTGGAATTGCTGGGTCATATGGCAGTTCTATTTCCAGTTTTTTAAGAAATCTCCACACTGTTCTCCATAGTGGCTGTACTAGTTTGCATTTCCAGCAACAGTAACACTATAGTTTTTAAATAGAGAAATCTCATAGTCTGGTAATGAGCATTTTGTCTTCTTATGGTTATCAATAAATATTTAAGCTATTTGTAAAAAAAAAAAAAAAAAAAGAAATCTGAATAAAGGATCCTTTGCCTCTTTGGTAAGTGCTCAGATACGCAAGTATAGAGTGAAACAGTATGAGTCTTGATAAAAAAATTATCTGTGAGGTCAAAATTCCCAGACCTCACACAAAGCAAGCTCTAAGAAAATACTCTGAACACCAGCCAGCCAGAATGAAGAGCTTTTGGTGATCCTTTAGCATATTCAAAATTATCATCAGAGGACACAGTATGTAAGTGGGGCGAACTATCAATTGAATGAAATCCATTCCAAATCTGTACTTGCAAAGCTTTAAAAATACCACAAAGGATGAAACTGATCTGCAAGTAATTTACCTACAAATAAAACCTAAAACTTTTTTAAAGTGTTGGGGGAAAGCAAAGGAAAAAAAATCTAGATTCTTAGTAACAACTAACCTATAATCCTTATCATAAAATAAAAAAATTAGTGCTTATGTTAAGAAATAGAAAAATGTAGCCCAAAGCAGGAGAAAAATAATACAGTAAAAATAGAATCGTAAGTTGCATAAATGATGTAATTTGCAAATATTTAGTGACCCCAAGTTTGTGTGCCCAATGCAGAGTGAGGTCAAACAAACCAAAATGCCAGAGTTTGATGCAGAGAACATAGACAGATGACAGATGAAGATAACAGAAAGAGAAAGAAAAGACATTGAAATCTTAGAAATACCGGTCATAATAGCATCAAAAACATGATGCTCTTAGATGTAAATTTAGCAAAATATGTGCAAACCAAAATTATAATAAGCTACCCCCACAAACCCCATAGAATGGCTACAATTCAAGACTGACAATACCAGTGTCACCAACTGGTTACTTATACATACACTGCTTGTGAGAATGCAAAGTGACAACCATTTTGAAAAGTCATTTAGCCTCTTCCTATAAATTTAAACACATCTACTCTATACAGCAGCAATTTATTCCCGATGATCCATCCAAAAGAAGAAAACATGCCCTCACAGAGACCTGTACACAAATGTTTACAGCTTCTTTGTTCCTCATAGCCAAAATATGGGAATAATAATAATTATTTATTTGCCAAATATAGGCAAATAAATAAACATATCAGTACATCATACTGAAAGCTGAATCAGCAATAAAATGAAATTAACTACTGATGTAACTCCCCAACATGAAAGATCTCACAAGTATTCTTTGGAGAGAAAGATTCAGACACAGAGGAGGAGATACTCTGAAGTTTTTATTTGTGTGAAACAATAAAAAAAAAAAAGAGGATTACAGTCTACTTTCATGAAAAGCAGATAAGTGATTGTCAGGGCTGAGGTTGGAGAGATGAAACTGATTGTGAAAGATCACAAGGAACTTTTTGGGGTGATGAAAATGTTCTATATCTTGATGGTGGTGGGAACTATCTAGCTGTGTGTGTTTCTCAAATTTCATCAAAATATGTACTAAATTGGGATGCATTTCATTTTATCTAAATTTTACCTTGATAAAGTTTATTTTCACAACAGCCACCAAATAAACCTTTTAATTCTGTTGTGCATCTATTATAGAAAAGTCAAAATCCCCCAAATAAGAAATGTATGTGTATATTTTCATTCTGTATTCAGTCCACAAGCAGTATATACAAATATTATATTTATGTATGTTTTAATAATTTGATTTCATATATTGAGATATAATTGAGAAAGCACTAGGCTAACACTGAGGATCTCTAAGTTAGATTCCAGTTCTGCTTATTACTGGGTATAGGATTTTGACTAAAGCCACTGAACTTCTCCATGCCTCAGTTTTCATATTTAATAATGGAGATTACAACATAAACCCAGTTGATCCTGGTAACATTCAAGTAACCTTATAATGTTGAAGTCCTTATTTTAGAACTTTAAAACACTCTATAAAGATAGTGCTATGGGCACATTACCAATATTATTTATAAAAGTAGACGTTTACTTTGCTATAGCTCAAGCAGGGAATCAAGTTTCCTGCCATAGGAGCACTGATTTATGGCTAAAATATCATCCAAAATTCAGACAGTGCTTAACTTTAATATTAGCTCATATACATTTCAGTGAAAGAGATGAGAGATTATACAAAAAAATTTAAATGATGGCAATTTAGCCATCAAAAATATAGTAGACAATATTGTCAAATAGAAAGAAAACATATCCACTGTTTTGATTCTATATATTTTTTCTACCAATATATCTTAGTTCAATATCTTTCACTGGAAGTAAAGTGGGTTGATTTGTATTTATTCCAATATACATATTTATAAATAAACTTATTTAATACCAGTAATTATGTGCTTCAAGGAGGCTCAATTTTCCAGGTTTTTATAATTTCTTTACTCATATACACTTAAAAGGTACATTAATTTTGCTATACATTATTTTTTTCTATGTATGAGTATATTTTGCAAATGAATAACCAACTTTAGCAAACCTACTGGAGAAAGCAAAACAATTATATTAATAGAAACTGTGACTTGTGAATAATTTTAGGGAAAAACAATCTGCTCTCTTGTTGCAAGATAATCTGGGTCACTATTTTAGGATGGTAGTAAAATAAAATAAAAACTTATGAGAATTTAACATGTGAAATGGGGGGAAAGGAAAGAAACTTGGTTTTATAATTATGTTCAGTAATAAAGAAGATAGGATCTATGTACACCATGACAGACTGAAAAGTCAAGGGTGAAAAGAGTTGTCTGGCTAAGTAAAATCATATTTAAAAAATTGCAAATGGAAGATTTTTTCAAAGAATTTAGCAGCTTCCTGGCAATGTGATTAACTAGATAATGGGGTAATGCCCCTAGAGAAATTCTAAGTGGAGGATTACTTAGAAAATGTAAAACCTGGTTTGGATAAATAATTAAATGCAGATGGATTGGACAAATTCCATGGTCATTGGCAAGCACTTGGCTTTCTAAAGGCTCTCAATTGGCCACAGCTTTTCAGTGACTGAATCTAAACTGCAAGCTTGCTTTGTTGATAGATCAACATTTGTTCTTGAGATGAATGTTAATATAAATCCATTATTTTCCTTCTAGAAGGGTTCGTCTTTCTCCTAAGTTGTGTTTTTTCTACAGAAATGACTCCCTGACCTCCGTTGGCACCAATGAATGTTTCCTTTTCTGTTTAGCATTAGGAAATAACTAGTTTTTTCACGGCTAAATTAGTTTCTTGATTTCAAGTTGTTCTCATTTGTTTGAATCCTGAAATAGTTTTTAAAACTGGATTGTGACTAAAAACAATTCCAGTTAAACAATTCTAGTTAAAGAGTAATCACTTTTCAGCTGGTTTTCCAAGACTGATTTTCTATTAAAATACCCAGGCCATATTTCAATCATAAACACACAGTAAATTTTAAATTTCAATGAATGGAACTAAACCACTTGAAACTAAACACATCTAATTTTCCTAATATTAAGACAGCAAATTTCCAAACTATAGAAGATAAGATTATTTTAACTTATGAAAAGTTAAATTATCTTCTTGATTTTTTATTTTTCTCCTACAGATATATTTCCACTTTTTATGCATTCAAAACACATAATATGGCCATGGCACTGCTCTAAGACATGCTTTGGACTGATGCAATTACATACCAGACCATTTTACAGAGAGATCTTGTGACTAACTTTAAGAGATTTTACAAGAGAAAACTCAAATTACACATTGATATGGAAAAAAAAGAAAACATGAAGAGTCTAATTTAGAATTGTCAAAAAGATGAGCAGATGGTAAAGTTGTGTGTGTTTTGATTTTAGAGAAAACAGAGAGCAGCAGGAGATAGGCTGTTCAAGTGATACTTTATAGTATCTCAAAAGTACCTGGCTTTTTTGTGTAACTTGGAAATCTCACAGCATGGGCACATTTGTTACATGGCATTGATGACTACCCCTCCCAGAGTAAGCATCTCAGGAGCAAACAGTCCAAGAGGCCCAAGTGTAAGTTGCAAGGTTTTTCATGACCTAACCTTCAAAACCGCATGTCACCTTCCAATATTGTGTTGGTAAAACAACCACTCAGTGTAATCCACATTTAAGGGAAAAGAGCAGTAGGCTTCACCTCTACATAGGGCTGACTGCCTCCCACAAGGGAAGGAGTTGATGGTGTCCATCTTGAAGATAAGCTTCCACAGACATGCAACAGTCCTAATATAAATAACTAATAAATCTTATTAATCATCATCTAATCTACTCAAATGTTGAAGTGTTTGTATCATAAGTGTGTAAACTAAGTGAGTGGGAAGCAGCACAAACTTCATAAATTTACTAGACATTTTATGGGTCAAGATCAGCAGAGATTTCTACGAGCAGGTAGAGAGATCTGCTGGTTTGGCTGAAGGATATAAAAAAGAAGTTTGGAAATGCAGATTTCCTTGACTGGAAAATACATACAATGAGTTTTCTTCCTGAGATATGATCCTTCAACATTTTGTCCAACATTTGTGTCTCCAGTATGAAAAGTGAGATACAATGGATGGAATTTTCCATTATTCACTGACTGAAAAATCTTAGTGAATATCTAACGTAAAGTTTGGGATTCCCTGCTGGCTCAGTGGTCAAGAATCTGCCTGCCAATGCAGAAGGTTTAGGTTTGTTCCCTGGGTCAAGAAGATCACCTGGAGACAGAAATGGCAACTCACTCTAGTGTTTTTGCATGGGAAATCCTATGGAAAGAGGAGACTGGCGGGTTAGAGTCCAAGGGGTCACAAAAGAGTCGGACACGAATTAGCGACTAAAGAACAACAATGTGAAGTTTGAGTGAAATCTGAAAACAGTTAAAATAGGCCACTACCCTCCAAAACATGCAAACATAATCTGACAACAATGTACCTAAGTCATTTTGCAATGCGAACAAAAAAATAATCCACTCAAGCCCAAGTCTGGCTCCATTGCCCAGAAAAGTAAGCTGGTGTACATCAGATAGGATGACTGTGTGACAAAGTTGAACAGTGGTGACTTTGAACCCAGACCCAAAGTCATCTATTTTGCTACACACACACACACACACACACACACACACACACACACTATTTTTGCTTTTGTATACATCTCTGTGACCAGGTAGTATGGTGATTTTCTATTTCACCACCTCAGAAGATTGCAATCATACACAACAGAAATGAGTTATGTCAAAGAAAAATTGCAATAGAAAAGTTAAGCAGGCAAGTGAAATTTTTCCCAAGACCACTGCAATAAAAGAAAGAGATTTAAGCCAACCCCCTAAAACAAAAAGCATCAGAGTGAGCTAGTGGAAAACTACTGGAGGTCGATCAATATGAAGAGGTTACCTGTGTGTTTTTTTTATTGTTCCCTATGGAATTTTGGCTCCTACCTTCTCTCAGAGTTTCAGAGAAAGGGGTCTTGTCTTTCTTGATAATCACATTCAAAGGATGGTTCCCAGGTCCTTATAGGAAGATATCCCTGGGCTGTAAAACTGACAAGAAGCTGGGAGAAGCTTTACATCTCAAAGAAGCAGAGAAAGAGCTTGCAGTTGAAAATTTCCTAAAGTAGATTTTCTAAGAAAAAGGTTATTTATTGGCCTATAGTCTTTAAAAAAAATAGTTTCATCTAACTAAAGGACACATTAAGGCCTTCTGATATATTTACATGTACGTGTATGTGTGTATACATTTATAAATATATATATATTTAATTGAAGCTGGGATAGATTGTCTAGGTAGCCACACCTGGAAAGTGATTCTAGTAACTCATATGGAATGTAAAATCTGAGAGTTGAATCTTGTGTCCCAGCAAGAACTTTAAACTGCCTAATGGACTGGAACATACCCCTAAGCTTCAATTTCTCCCTCCAGACAACTTGGAACAAAAGTAATTGTTATAATGATGCCCTGCATAAAAGAAAACGCAATCTCCACCCAGCTTTATCCAAGCTTAAAAGAAATCCCCAAAGCATTAATTTTGCAATATGTAGAGAATACTGGATTCAGCAATCTTCCATACTTTGTTAAAACTAATTTACCACCTTCAAATTCCATCTGATGTAGGCCATGCCCCTTCAGGCATTTGGGTAGTACCTAAAATTCGGTAAAATAGAATCCCCTCACAGCAGAATTGTCAGGCTCACAAGCCTCTGAAAATTTGCCCTAGGGAGTCACACAGTGGTTCTGAAAAATGCTGTCTATGTGTTTTACCATTTCTGAAATACTTTCCTTGTAAATCTCAGGGAGCAGAGTATTGCTGGCATTTCTCAGGGCAGAAATCTACTGCTAGGCCTCTGGCATAACACATAGGAAATAAAAATCCAAGTACTTGCCATCTAAAATTCTTCATAAAAAATAGTCCAAAAAATGAATAAATAAACAAACTTGTGCAAGCTGTATATGGCATGCTCCAATCAAAAGATATTTTCAAGCACCCAAGGAAATTTCTGAGCTCATTACCTTGAATCTTTCCTGATATTTGAAATTTTACAGGTATGCATTCACAAATTTTGGTGAAGGCTCTGACCTCAGTAAAAATGCAAATATCTTAAGGAAAAGGTAGAATTTACAGTTATAATATGCTGACCCTTCAGTGGCACAGAGTGTGAATAATAATTTTGAAGAAGAAAGGCTGAACCATGAGAGACATAAAGTTATAGGGAAAAATAAAACTGTATTATTTTAAGCAAGGAGGGTGTTCATTATGACAGCATAACATAGCCTACACTAATAGGTATAATTATAATTAGGAAAAATATTAAGGATAAAAGAGCCAGAAAATTAAAGAAAGCAGAAGAAATGAAATGTTAACAAAAAAGTGTAGAAAATAGAAAAAAATAATCTATATTCACACATGATAATTAAAAGCTGATTATCAGAAAGACTAATAAAATTGATGAGACAACCATGAGGCTAATTAAAAGAGAGTTGAGTGTGAAATAATCAGTATAATGAGTGATAATGGGACATACAGCAACCAACAAGTTTTTTTTTAAATAAAGATAACATGATAACCATATACACATGCATATTTGCTTTAGGGGAAAATAACTCTGAGGGATGGTAGTGAAAGGAAAGTCCCTTTGATAAATGGCACTAGGTCAATTTTATATTATAGACTGCAAAAGACATTGCAAATTCTTTCCTTCCACCAGGAAGTAGGGCCTATCTCCTGAACCACCCACTCTACATATGAGTTGACCATGTTGCCTTTTTTGGTCAGTGGGACATTGGGAAATACTAGCCAACACAGACTGAAAAGTGTTTGTACGTTGTTGTTTGCCCCCTTCCCCTGACCCTGGGAATTCTGCAACCATGAGGCAAATAAGCCTGGATTAGCCTGCTAGTTAACGAAAAACAGGTAAACCAGCAAGTCAACCATTAGAACTCAATCACACACGTGTTATTTGGGGCAAGTCAATATGTCTGGTGGTAATTCTCTTCAAAATAGGCAAGTATAAATTGTTTCAAGAGAAGCTAACTTGACTTCATGGGATGATCGAATTGGGGTAAATGTCTCTCTTTTTATGATGACCATTTTATGTGATACTTTCAGACAAAAAAAAAAAGTTAGTTAATTCTTTTCTGAGTGAATAGAGATGCCAGTAATTATTGTTCAATGCTGTCACATTTTTCTAATCAAAAACTTGAATATTTTTTCTCTCTTACAGCTTTTCTCAATGTTACTGGCTTTCCACCTTATCTCTCTTCTCTAATAGTCTGGTGTTCTACTCATATATAATTTTATTTTCTTAGTGATTTCGTCTCTTCAATACTGTTCAGATTATGCCTGAAGAATGTCTCTTTCTTTTGTCAGTAATAGATATACTAGTAAGGAAACAAATATAAAATATCAATCAGTATTTGGTATTTATGAGCGTATTTGGTTTTTTGAGTGGCTGGTAAATAATGGAGTAAATTATGTGAGAGAGGTAAATTACTGGATGACAAACATGTTTAGATACTACATTTGATTTTGTTGAGAACTTGTTGATTTTTCATTGAACTGAGCTAGATTTCAGGTTATCACAGACTCAAGAAATTAAACTAAAGGCTACATATGGATATGTGTGTCCATGACGTCTCTTCATGCAGCAAAATTACTTAGAACATCTTCATAGTCTGTATAATTAAATTATCACACTTTAAGAGTCATTTGATGGGTTTACCAGTTCTAACATTTAATAGACATTTTAGATTAGTCTTTTCTTAGTTGAATAAAAACAGAAAAGAAAATGAAAGGGAAATTGATTATAAGCACACAGAGTTTGTAGAATTGTCTAAAAGCAAGGAATGGAAGTTCCCTGATAATCATGACTTTTTTCAAATCATCCATAAATGCTTCTCTCAAAAAGGTAACATCTGTGAGGGCAACTCTAAAAATCCATCATATAGAAAGTCCACCACAAACAAACAACATTTTATCTACTTTTTGGTTTACATTGTGTTAAGTATTGTGAATGATAAAAACAACCTTCAGAAACAATTTTGGATGCTGTGGCCTAAAAAAAGGAAATAGACAACATTCAAAATTCAAAGAAACAAGCATTGAAAAGATTCATGCCTGTGTTTTTTTTTGAGGATCAGTTTAGGGAAATGAACATGAAGAGAGTAAAAAAGAACTCAGAATTGGTGGAGAAAGTCAGATTTCTTGATATATTTTAGAGGTTTTCATGGAGACAAAAATGTGTGTTATTCTGGGCCTCTTAGGAGGAGGGAATTGGCATTGTTACATACTCTGAAGAGATCAGTGCCATATTAAGAACTTTCTGAAAGCGTTGTCGACATGCTAAATGAGCTGCTCAACAAGTAGTGATTTCCTCATTAGCAAAAATATTTATGTCTAAGCTTGACACGCATTTGGCAGAGGAGACTTTTAAGATTCTTTACAGTATATACTGAGAGTGAGTATCTAGTAAATAAATTAACTTTGGCGGCTCTCTTTTAGTACCAAAGCCAACATATCAGCTGAGAAAAGAACAAATTGTTGAAGATAAACACCTAAAGAAAAACTGACTTCTCCATTGGGTCATGGAAGGGTTTCTCTGGTGGCTCATATGGTGAAGAATCCGCCTGCAATACAGGAGACCTGGGTCTATCCCTGGATTAGGAGGAAATGGCAAACCACTCCAGTATTCTTGCCTGGAGAATCCCATGGACAGAAAAGACCAGTGCACTACAGTTCACGGGGTGGCAGTCAGACTTGACTTTCACTTTCACTTTTGGGTCATGGAAAGAGCTAATCAACCAAGGGTCACTAATGGACGGGAAGGCTGAGGTCCTGCCATAGGCCGGCGTGACTTCCGTGGGGCTCTCTACAACCACTGAAAAGAAGGGAGGTCTGTAGAGACACCACGGCTTCCAACGGCACATGGCTGAACCAACAAACTTAGATCTATTGGATCTGGTGGGTTGTGTGAACACAGTGAGTGTGGGAGCAGCATCTCAAGAATTATTTGAGGAAGCAAGACAATGAGGCTTCAAAGAGCAGGTAACATTAGGTCAAGGGGAAGGAAAGGCATTTTAGACAAGAGTTTAATTCTCGATTAAGGACTCCTTCAAATGAATTTTCTTCATTTGGCTGTAACAGTGAAAGCATGTTTCTGCTTCTTGATGTTTTGATATCGTCATGATGGCATACCTCCAAGGAAATCACTGTGTTGATGAAATATGCTGAGCTTGCGCCAACATTCAGGCCCACACAGTCCACTGATGCTGTATTAGGAAAAACCCTTGCCCAGCAGAGGCGGCGTAATTATACAGGTTCAGCGAGTTGCTTAAAGACAGAGCAGTGCCAAATATACTTAAGGGGATTGCCTGATCTCTACCGCTGTTATGTAGTCACATATATTTTCTTCACTGCTCTGAGGATACAACAAGCCACCATGGATAGAAACGGAAATAAAACAGCAGAGTACTGAACAGATACACAAACTGATGGCAAAAATATTCGGACCTAAACAAGATTCAACTGCCGCAGTTAATGCCAGTGAGGATTCCTAGCGGAATTTAGAAGTTCAGCCTGAACTGAAATTCAATAACACTGCAGTCCACTAACATTTACAGTCAGTTCTCTTGTAATACCCCACTTGAAAACCCAAATGTTTTCCAACTGGATTGATATATTAAGAAACAATTTGAGGACAAAGTAGATTTGCTTTGCTTATATGATTTCATCTATGGGAAACAGTGGGAGTATGCAGAAAACTGCATCTAGCTGAACAGAGCCATGCAAGAATGCACAAAACACCCACACTTCAAATATCTACCACCGTGTGCAGCTCGTTGCCTGAGTTACGTGCTATGAACTACACCCAACCACATCCGGGATTAAAACTTTCCCTATTTTAGATAACTCGTCTTCCATCACTTCACATTCACAAAAAGCTGCAGCCCTTTTGATGTCTACTTCCCATCCCCACAAAAAAAAAAAAGAGAATTTAAAGTTTTTTCCCATATGTATTGTACCACATATGTGTTTCTTAACCACTTAACATGTGTTAAACTGTGCAAGGGTTTTAATTAGGTTCCTATCTTTGTTGTCTAATGTGTCCCTGACTAAAATTTTGAGTGTTATGCTCCAGCCTCAATTTTGCTCTAAGTCCTGTGGTTTTTGTTGTGTCAATTTGTATAAAGTCATGACTTTTTAGGAACACATACGTCACCATAGGGGCATCCCTGGTGGTTCAGACAGTAAAGAATCTGCCTGCAATGCAGGAAATCTGGGTTCAATCCCTGGCTTGGGAAGACCCCTGGATAAGGGAATGGCAACCAACTCCAGTATTCTTGCCTGGAAAATCCCATGACAGAAGAGCCTGGCAGGTTAGAATTCATGTGGTCACAAAGAGTCAGACACAACTGAGAATAACCATGCATGTCACGTAAGAGCAGTTTATAAAGTCACTTGTCAAGTATATAAGACTAGGTCATAATTGAGCTGGATTTTAGACGGTTCCCCCCTGCCCAGATCTCTATTCAGTATCCTGTGTGTGCAGTATCTGTAAACAAATTTTAATTACTCTGAAGTAATTAAAAGCAATAATAATGACAATGCAACATTTTTCATGCTTTATAAATTAGAAAATCTTTCCAAAACCGTTACATGCTATAGTTTGCATTTTCAAAGAAAATTACCTTGCTTGCTAAGAAGAGATTTTCAGTGAGTATATCTTTCCACATACAGCAAGCAATTATATCATTAAATATGACTTCCTGGAACTCATTTAATTTACAACATAGAATTATAGTACAAGCATTTGTTAATTGTTTATTTTTAAGATGTCAGGAAAATTAAACTTTGTTTTGATAGAAGAATATTTTCAGAAACAATAGTTTCTAGAAGACAATGACCTCAATGACATTTAGAAAGTTTTGTTTGTCCTCATAATCTTAGCCAAAGTCACTGAAATAAGGTAGTTTACAAAATGACTGCTTTGAGATTAAGCAAAAAAATTATATTTTAGTCTAGTATGACTCTTTACTGAACTCTTAAAGGGTAATCCCTTGGTTTCAGAGAAGCACAAACAAATAGAATGCTGACTGTGCAATGTGCTAAAATATTAGAAACTTACATGCGAATTCTTAAATGCTAGATATTGTTTTCTCTTAATCCTTGTTTTAGTGGAATTGGACCATTTGTCTGCCGATACCTAGACTGAGCTAAAGGTATTAAGAGAACTGTTCAAGTCGCTACCTTGTGGTGTTAAAATGAAGACTGTATATGGTTCCTTATTCTTTTAATAATATTTTTATTTCTATTGATTTTTTCATAATCCCAAGTGTTTGCATGTATTTTTATAGTGGCCTAGAATTTAAAAAGTCAGTAATATAAAAGCCCTGTACTAGGTTTTGGGGTTATGTTATGAAAAAATTGATGCATGCAAGAAAAGTTAGGTTATTAAGACTAAAAATAGTCTTAATTCATAGAGTAGTTATAAGGATTAAATGACTTAATCATAAAGTATAAAAAGAGCTTTTGGAATATAGGACACACCATATATAAGTTTATGAATGAATTAATATGTTGTGATTACATGCATATCTTCATAACAAGTACTTAAATACCTAAAAACTATAACTATTATTGGGGAAATATATGTGAACAAATAATTATTTTTATAAAGTTTAATATTACTTATTAAAATGTATCTAGCTGAAAAATAAACCACATAATATTTGAGAAACACATTTAATAAACTTTGTCAAATTTATATACAGGGAAACATATCCCTCTAAGGAATCTTTCTAGTCTCCTCAAGTACACATGGGCTCTGTCAAAAGTTAGCTTTGTAAAAGGACTTTATCATATTAGAAGGTACGTGCTAGCAACATGATGTATCGCTGGTGATATGGATCTTGGTCACTCGGTTAAGGCGGTGTTCACCAAGTTTCTCCACTGTAAAATTACTATTATTTTCTTTCTTCTTATTCTATTTACTATGGAAGCAAATGATGAAGTCCAGCCCACACTCAAGGAAGTAGAAGGAGGGATGCAGAGGCCTGCTCTACCTCCATCTAAATTGTATTATTTGGAATTCTTCTGTGGGGAAAATCTGTTCCTTCTCCCCATTTACTTATTTATGCAATCTTTTTTCATATCAGTATGGATTCATGCATATTTAGTTTGTACTCTGAATTGTAATCTAATGCCATATTATTTATTTTGTTGCTCATATTGCTTCAACTTTGACCATTGGGAGTTTTTTTTTTTTGGTTGGTTGGGTTTTTTGTTTTGCTTTGTTTTTTAGTTTTTGTTTTGTTTCAGATTGACTATTAAGTACTATTAAGTACTTCCCTTTGGCAAGTACTTTTGTTTTTTGAGTACTTTTTTGCTTTCTGGAATTACCAGACTCTAGATTCATCAGATATTTTCTCTGTTCGTGCCATGGAATCAGCCACTTCTTTATGAAGCCTGAAGCATTATTACACAATTCTATATAGAAATCAAGATCTGGTTGCTGTTGCAGCCCAAGGTAGACCACCCCAAAACATGCTTCAATGGCATTTTTTTTGAATCGAAGTTCCTTAGAAATGGCCAGTGCAAGAAGGAAATTTTGACCCTCCTCTCTGCCTCTCTGAAAGCAGGAAATAAATCTTTCATGTGAAAGGTGCACTCCATGTACCTGGAGGTAGACAAACATCCTTATCACCAATAGGGAATTCAGGGTATCTGCGGAAGCCAGTAGAAACAAGCCTTGGTTCTTCTTTGCTAATTTACTACCCAAGCCCACATTTAAATTCCTTACTGATTAAATACCCAAAACCCAAGTTTCTTTGTCCTGTCAATTCCTCTCAAATTTCTTGCTGCTTTGTCTAAGAAAGTATAAAATTTGTCTGCTTTTGCCACCTCTTAGGTCCCATATCTTTAAGACCTCTTTGCGCATGAATTAAAATTTGCTTTTTTTCTGTTAATCTGCCTTTTATCAATTCTGTTATTTGTCCAGCTACAAAATTCAAGCAAGTTCGAGGGGGAAATTTTCCCTTTCCCAGCAATACCAAGAGTGCTTGTTGCTACTTAGATGGCACTGCTCCTAGGCCTTCTTGACAGACAGAGCTAGAAAATGCATGTGTGCTTACCAATCCATTTTTATACACATTTCCACAATTATGTCTGTATCAATATCTGGATCATTCATCAGCCCCTCAACATACAGCATCCATTCATTTATTCTTTTGGACATTCCCAGTATATACACGAGTAGGCTCAGAATTGTTAGTCTGTACTCCCAGATCCATGTCCATGAATAAGGCATTTACCAACTGTACTAGAGTTTATGTACAGTTCCATTCTGCCTTTTGCTTGACAGCATCCTATTAAAATACTGTTTTCCAAATTTATGTTTGACCTACATCGCTTGTGTCATGTGACTTCATTGGATATCATGCAAATTACCCTGATGCAAATGAAGTTAAGCAAGAGTTTTTAAAAGTATGACTTACTATTTCATGGTGTTTTCCAAGAAATTGTCTGTCCTTAAAGGGATTAAAACTTAATGGCATTCTCTGTCTTGTTAATTTTACAGGTTTTGAACCTGTCACAGTTTTTATTCAGCTGAGTGTTTGTCCATTCATGCAAGCACAGAACAGTCAAGAATGATTTCGGTTAAAAGCAGGCATAGTTTAAGGTGAGCAGCAGAAAATAATTCTTTTGGGGTGAACTGGACAGCAAATAAGGAGCATCCTCTCCCAAGTCAGCTTTTACATTACTTTGTTTCAAGTTTCTAAATGCTGAAATACTAACAAGAGCAACTGATCTCACTAGCAAAGATTTTATATTTAATATATAAATTCTCCTGGGATCAACCACAAGAGGCCTCAAAAGGATACAACAGACCAAAGGCTAGTGAAGTGCTTGGATTTTTTTTTTTTTTTTGGAGGGGGGGTTGTCTACAGAATTTTTGAAATATTTTAAAAAAGCTTTAAATTGAATTAAAAGGAATTGAAGCAAGGATTTATGTCTTGGGTGTGTAGCTATTCTAATGTTGCTCTTTAAAAGGATGTTGATTGAATTAGAATACATTCTGAAACTTAGCAGCAGCAATAACAACAAAAGCCAGAGTGTTAAAGCTGGAGTGTTGGTAACTGCTAAAAAAAAACCAAAGTATGAATTGCCAGGAAAGTAAATGAAAGAAGACAGGGAGGTGAGGTTTGCCAAAACAAACTCTTACAATTTCAAAATTTGCTTGGAGTTACCCCTCCCTACCAGGAAAGGAGAGAGTATTTATACTTTTCTCTCTACATCTTTTTTTCTCAATTATATTGCCTCCCATATCTAACACCCTGAACCTAATCTAAGAAACTAATAAAGTTTAGCTACAGTGTGATTTAAATGGGTATTTCATAGCTAACTAAAAAACTTAAGAAACATGCTTAATATGGTTTTAAAACTACAATGACTTAAAAACCCAAAAACAAATTTAAAATAAGTTTTAGTAAAGAAATAAGTTACTACGATGAAGTAAAACATGTACATTGTAAGAATATTAATAAATTGTGAGAAAACACAGGTAAAAGATATTTAATAAGTTTAATTCATAACTCTCATCTCATAAAAATATAAAAACATTCAAAGATTGTATTTAATTCATTAAATAATAAGTGGACATGTAAATCATGATGTAATATAATGTAAAGAATTTAAAGAATTCTGATGGGAGGCAATCAAAATCAAATTTACAAAGAGTTGTAAAACCACACGGAGAAGGAAATGGCACCCCACCTCAGTACTCATGACTGGAAGATCCCATGGATGGAGGAGCCTGGTAGGCTGCAGTCCATGGGGTCGCTGGGAGTCGGACACAACTGAGCGACTTCACTTTCACTTTTCACTTTCATGAATTGGAGAAGGAAATGGCAACCCACTCCAGTATTCTTGCCTGGAAAATCCCAGGGACAGAGGAGCCTGGTGGGCTGACGTCTATGGGGTCGCACAGAGTTGGACACAACTGAAGTGACTTAGCAGCAGCAGCAATAAGACCACAGGGAAGTAATCATATCTCCACCATAGACAACATATATTCCAATGGACAGGAGTCATTTTCACTATATAATGAACAGCATTGTAAAGTAGTTAAAGACAATGAAAGGCAGAGATACCCAGGAAGGGGGTGGTAAACAGGAGTCAAATGACAAAGCTAACATAATTTAGTAACAAATTTGATATTCTTTATTCCAGGAAAACCGTCCCAGGATAGGGGAAGCTCAAAGCCTCACAAGCAGTGATGCATTCTTCCTCAAGTGTTTGGGAAATAGTGAGTTTTTCACAGGGTTAGAAGAGGCAATTCAGAAAGAATGTATGATTGGCTAGGGTGTCAGGGATGTCCTCATAAGGCTAGCAGGTCCCATTTTCTAGGGTAAAGTAAGTTGGCTAGAATTGAGTTGGAGATTGTGAATAGTATAATTCTCTGACAGGTATTCCCTGCAAGTCCAGGCTGACTCAGGTTTATATTTTGATATGGGCTGAGCCACCGGGTTAACCTCCATTATCTGAGTCCCCATATACAAACTAATTTTTTACATGACACCTGCTAATCTTTGTGAAGCTTGATGAAAGGACACTTCACTCAAAGAGTGGAAATAAGAGGCCAGAAGAGAGAAATTAATTAAATATTATTAAAGGCTGAATTACAAAAAGTGTAAACACCTCAAATCAGCTCTCCCCATGTACAATCCTATCTCCTAGGAAAGCAACATCAATACCCCATTCTTAAAAAAAAAAAAAAAAAATTCTCTTAACATAAGATCTAGCTTTTGAATAACTCAGTATTTACTTAAAGAAACTGAAAGCCTATGTTCATACAAAAACCTAGGCATGGGTATTTATAGCAGTTTTATTCATAAGTATTAAAACTTAAAGGCAACCAAAATGTTCTTCGGTAGGTGAATGGATAATTTAACTGTGATGCATCTAGACAGTGGAATGTTATTTGACTGAAAAGAAATGAACTACCGAATCACAAAAAGACATGGGGGAACCTTAAATGTGTATTACAAAGTGAAAGAAGCCAATCTGAAAAAAATGCGTACTGCGTGATTGCAATTATATGACATTCTGGAAAAGGCAGAAATGTGGAAACTAGAGAGATTAGTGGTTGCCAGGGGCTGTGGGAGGTGGGATGAATAAATAGGTAGAGCAGAGAGAATTTTCAGGACAGTGAAAATAATACTTACCCTCTGAGTCAGGCCCCAACAAGCAGTTCTCCTGCTGGTGTGGCTTGAGTCAGTAAGAGGAGCTGGAGTCGGATTCAGAAACAAAGGAAAGCCTTATCGTCAAAGAGCAGAGAGGCTCAAGTTAGTTCTAGAACGCAGGGGCCCCAGAAAGGTCGTGGGCAGGGCTTCTGGGTTGCTTTATAGTTCTGGTCGGCGAGGTGGGGGTGGCATGCTCACAAGGCCATGCTTCTGGGCTGCTCATGGTCCAGAGTGCAGGGCCCCGTGCAGGCTCCACCAAGCCCACCACTGGTGTCTGGGATGGAGGTTTCATCCACAGCGCCTTTGCACACAGCCCTAAGAGCGGACGTGTCCATGCGGCCACTTCCCTCCAGGAACTCCGGTCTGAAAGGCCAGGTGCAAGGCCCCTGCCGGCGATTTCCTGGGAGCCACTGAAACCAGGCTCCGCTTGGAGGAAAAGAATTTTTTAAAAAATTAGACTTTTAATTTTATCACTCAGATTCCATTTTTATTTCCCAGGAATTGTTAATGGGCTTTGCCGGTAACAAAAATACTCTGTATGATGTTATAATGGTGAATACATGTCATTTTATGTTTATCCAAACCCATAGAATGAATGTACAGCACTAGGAGTGAACCTAGAGGTAAACTGTCGGCTTTGGCTGATAATGGTTATCGATGTAGTTTCCTCAACTGGCAAATTTACCGGGGTGCTGATACACGGGGGCCTGTGCATGTAGGTATAGAAAGTATGTAGATTTCTAAGTATCTTCCTCTCAATTTGCTGTGAACCTAAGACCGCTCAAAAATAAATCAAGGTTTTTCAAAAATCAACACTGACTATCCCTCCCAAAACAAAGAACAAACCACGCTTGCTAACTGCTTTTGCTAGCCACTATGCTCATAAATGATTGACTCCCACTATTATGTTTTTTAAGATACATTTTTTAGGTACCTTGACAATGAAATGCTAATGAAAGTGCAGTTTTCTAACCTCACCTATGCCCCTTGCTCTGATGTTAACTTGTCTTTAATATCTTATGTATGATTTCCCTTACTATTTTCATCAGCTCACTCCTCACTCAATAGTTTTTAAATTAAATACCACCTCTACATAGAGGCCTCCTTAACACAACCATTTCATCTTCCCTGTATTACTTACTTTTTCATTTCTTTCTAAACTTACACTCCCCCCAACGCAAGTTAATTGGCATAGTGTTGTTCGTTTACAATAATAATCTGCAAAACTTGTTGTGTTGTTATTGCCATTGTTGTTATCTATCTTCCCCCCCCCCACCACACACACAGACTGTAAATTGCAGGAGATTAAGAATCATTCAAATTATGAATATCTTCTTAGTAAGAGGAAATTAGATGAGTGAGAATCAGTCCTTGCTCTTAAAGTGTTCACTGTCTAATGGAAGGGACAGATACATAAATTCCCTATAAATTGTATATTTCAATTGTTCAGAATTCCATAAGATTTTTTTTCAGAGCACACTCATCATTAGTAGTAAAGCAAATGGAAAGCATTTCTTGTGAAATTAAATGTTATCTGCATTCTCGTGGTAAGCAACTACCAAAAAAAAAAGAAAGCTTTATCAAGCAACTGCTATGGTTAAGGTACCTTAAGCAACTGAGATCCTGAAGTCCTACTGATGAATAACATCACATTAAGGAAACCTAAGGTGCATACATAACCCATTAACAAACATAACCCATTAACCACCAATAAAAGTCAGCCTTTGTCAAGTACCAAGTGAGAGGGGCAAATAATAAATATTTTTTAAGTTGAGGGTAGAGAGACATCACTTTGAGGGGGACAACAGAGATAGTTTTCACAGAGTAAACTGTGCTTACGTTGGAGCCTTTCTAATATGATTTAGGTGAGTGGGGAGAGGATAAAGGGCACCTTAGAATCTATATGGCTTGTTCAGTCCACATTGAATGGTTTGTCTAGTTAAAGTAGACACAATCACCTCCTTCTGGGGTCTCCATCTAGCCTTACTGCATCACAAGACTTTAGTCTACGTGTGTGACTTGTCCTTCCTGTTAAGTCTTCTGCCTCTTTAAGCCTGTGAAGATCATAAAACTGTTACTCTACTTAACTTATAACAGATAGTCTGTATCAAAAAATAGCTCATGCTTAAGGTGAGCATTCCCAATGGGGCTATTTCAGTCTCAAATTATATTTGCTCCAAGGAAAGCACACAATGAATCACAATGAAGCTGGGAGGGGAAAAATGCATCAATGGGTAAAAATAGCACTGACTGTCTTCCAAGTATACACAATTAGGGAAAAATCTGGGGTAAAGGATGACTGTTGTGTAGAACATGTGGGAACAGTTTAGTCCATCTTTATTAGCTCCACATTGCAAATCAATATTTCCCCAAAGAATTTTTAAATCATTCCCCTTAGTGCTGTGGTGTCAGGGTCACTGAGGTCAGGATCTCCTCATTTCAATTATGGACAGTCCTCTATCCCTTGGTTTCCAGCTTTGGGCACAGAAAATTGCTGAAGGCAGAAGGCAGTCTTTGTTGTTTCCTCCTGCCTCAAGGGCCAGGAACAGTCATTTAATTCAATTAAAAGTTGTACTTATCCATAATATATGTACAGATTTCTGACTTGCAAGAAAAAATTCAATCAAGTTAATTTAAAGCTCTTCTAGATGTCCTAAATGCCCTCTGAGGCTGCGAGACTGCACTTCTCCAGTCTTCTCTATTGTCCATCTAGTTGCCCTGTTAGAGGGTTATTATTATTCCTCCCTCTTCAGTTACCCCAGTACAAATGGTCTCCAGGTCCTGATAACTCCCATTCCTCTGTGTCTCTGGCCTCTGCCCCTTTCTTTCAGGTCATGATCAGACTATTGTAAACAATAGTTGTAATAAACTGCTTCTAGCTAGTTTTTCTCCCTCTCTCATGTCTCCTAAAATCCTTATTCTATTCAGTTGTTGGATGGAGCTTCTGACATCACTTCCTTCTTCCTCCTTCCTCACTATTCCACAAGGTCCTCATGGGAGTCATTGTTTCCCAGTGCTTCAAACATGTATGTTAATTATACAAACAGACAGAAAATGTTTCCTTCAAAACTGCAAATGCTTATCTCATTTTTGTCCAAACCTCTTCCTTTTGAATCCCATCCAAATAAACATCTAAACAAAAGAAAACGAAAAGACATCAACCCTTAATGGTAGAGATATTAATAACTACAAAAATGCATTTGATAGAGTCTTCCCTACTTCTTAATGCCTATCAAATGGAAGGAAAATCTCAAAATAATGAATACAATTCTATCTGTGCTTAAGTGAGGAAAATTTTAAACCTCATCCTATAACCCCAGATAAAAGAAACTAGAAAAGGTAAAATTTTTAAAAATTTATTTCAACCAAATTGAAAGTTGATAACAGAAATAAAATACCTTTGAAGCTCCTGGGCCCAGTGAAAGTTTTTCAGAATGAAATGGGAGAAAATTATTCATACTTCAATAGCATCAAATAAAAGCATAGATTGGAGTATGTGTGGAAGTTGTGTGGAAGACAAGGATCAAATTTGCTTTCTTCCTGAAAGTTGGCATAGGTCAGCTCTCACAAAGATAAAGTAAGTTCTTTTGTTAAGAAACATTGTTTTTCTGGTATCCAAAATAAGATGACTGAGATCTAGAGGCATGTATATTTTTAAAGGAGCATATACCATAGATAAATGTGCAGGCACAAATTTAAATTAAAGCACCAAACAAAAATTACTGAGCTGTTGGGAAACACCTTAATTCACCTTCTCACCTGAAGATGGAGAAATAAATCTAATCACCAAAAACATTTCAAACAAAACAAGATGAGCCCCAATCTGAAAGAGCCTGACCCAAGCAGATTAGGAATTTTATTAAAAAATCTTAAATGGAAAATCTCCAGCCAAACAAAAGAGGAGAAGGAAAATTTGACATAACTTCTTTCTCAGTGATTAGTAGATCAAGTGGACAATGTGTATTGCAAATAATGCTATTGATAAAATTGACCTAATAGAGTAATTATCTAAATCTACATTCCACTCGAATTTCAGAAAGATTTTGTTTAAAAAAGAGACCAACTGCAACAAGACCTTTGTCATTAGAACTGATGAGAGTGTGATTTGTGTATTTTGATGCTGATCCTGAGATTCACTGAACTAATAAATATATATCCAGATATATATTCAGTTCAGTTCAGTCACTCAGTCATGTCCGACTCTTCGACCCCATGAATCGCGGCATGCCAGGCTTCTCTGTCCATCACCAACTCCCAGAGTTTACTCAAACTCATGTCCATCGAGTCTGTGATGGCACCCAGCCATCTCATCCTCAGTCATCCCCTTCTCCTCCTGCCCCCAATCCCTCCCAGCATCAGGGTCTTTTCCAATGAGTCAACTCTTGGCATGAGATATATATTACATATACCTAAAGAATGCACTTATAATCAAATGTCCATGATATAAAAATCAACCTAATAAACCTAAATAAATAATCACAAAAAAATCAATGGAAAGTGAAAGTAGTGAGCATGGTATTATTTACCCAAAAAGCAATATAATCCCAGAAATAAATATCATATCAACTTAAAAACTGAAAGAAGAAAAACACACAACACACAAAAACAATCTTTCTAAATATATCTTGGACCAATGATGAAATCAATACCACAGTCTTTTTTTTTTTAATTTCATTGAGATATAATGCTAATATCATACAATTAGCTGATTTAAAGCATACAACGTGGGTCCTTTCCTAGTGGTCAAGACTTCCACCTTTCACTGCAGGGAGTGCAGTTCCAATCCCTGATTAGGGAACTAAGACCCCACTTACCTTCAGGCCAAAAAACCAAAACAGAAAACAACAGAAACAATGTTGTAACAAATTCAATAAGGAGTTAAAAAGATAGTCCATATAAAAAAAATCTTTAAAAAATTAAATATAAATAAAGCATGCATTATATTGATTTTCAGTGCATTTACAAGGTTATGCAAGCATTACTACTAATTTTAAAATATATTCATCTCCCCCAAGAGATGAATATATAACCATTATCCTTCACTTCCATTTTTCTCAGAATCCTCCACAACATGTCCTGTCCTCAGGCACTGGCAACAACTAATATACTTTGTGTCTCTATGGCCTTTAAATTATGGACATGTTATATAAAAGGAATCATATAGTGTATAATTTCTTGTGACTATTTTCTTTACCTTAAAATAATATTTCCAAAGTTCATCCATGTTGTAGGATTTAGCATTACTTGATTTCTTTTTTAAAGCTGAATAATATTCTTTGGTATGGATATACCATATCTTGTTTATCCATTCATCAGTTGATAGTTGAGGTGTTTCCATTCTTCTTTATTGTGAATAATGCTGCTATACTAATTCATATATAATGACAGAATGATCTCTGTTTGTTTCCAAGGCAAACCATTCAATATCACAGTAATCCAAGTTTATGCCCTGACCAGTAACTCTGAAGAAGCTGAAGTTGAACAGTTCTATGAAGACCTTCAAGGCCTTCTAGAACTAACACCCAAAAAAGACGTCCTTTTCATTTTAGGGGACTGGAATGCAAAAGTAGGAAGTCAAGAAACACCTGGAGTAACAGGCAAATTTGCTCTTGGAGTATAGAATGAAGCAGGGCAAAGGCTAATAGAGTTCTGCCAAGAGAATGCACTGGTCATAGCAAACACCCTCTTCCAACAACACAAGAGAAGACTCTACACATGGACATCACCAGATGGTCAGCACCGAAATCAGATTGATTATATTCTTTGCAGCCAAAGATGGAGAAGCTCTATACAGTCAGAAAAAATAAGACCGGGAGCTGACTGTGGCTCAGATCATGAACTCCTTATTGCCAAATTCAGATTAAAATTGAACAAAGTGAAGAAAACCACTAGACCATTCAGGTATGACCTAAACCAAATCCCTTATGACTATACAGTGGAAGTGAGAAATAGATTTAAGGAACTAGATCTGATAGACAGAGTGCCTAATGAACTATGGATGGAGGTTCGTAACACTGCACAAGAGACACGAATCAAGACCATCCCCAAGAAAAAAAAAGGCAAAAAAGAAAAATGGCTGCCTGAGGAGGCCTTACAAATAGCTGTGAAAGAAGAGAAGTGAAAAGCAAAGGAGAAAAGGAAAGATATACCCATTTGAATGCAGATTCCAAAGAATATCAAGGAGAGAACAGAAAGCCTTCCTCAGTGATCAAGGCAAAGAAATAGAGGAAAACAATAGAATGGGGAAGACTAGAGATCTCTTCAAGAAAATTAGATATACCAAGGGAACATTAGATGCAAAGATGGGTTCAATAAAGGACAGAAATGGTAGGAACCTAACAGAAGCAGAAGATATTAAGAGGTGGCAAGAATACACAGAAGAACTGTACAAAAAGATCTTCACAACCCAGATAATCACGATGGTGTGATCACTCACCTAGAGCCAGACATCCTGGAATGTGAAGTCAAGTGGGCCTTGGGAAGCATCAATACGAACAAAGTTAGTGGATGTGATGGAATTCCAGTTGAGCTATTTCAAATCCTGAAAGATGATGCTGTGAAAGTGCTGCACTCCGTATGCCAGCAAATTTGTAAACCTCAGCAGTGGCCACAGGACTGGAAAAGGTCCATTTTCATTCCAATCCCAAAGAAAGGCAATGTCAAAAAATGCTCAAACTACCCCACAATTGTATTCATCTCACATGCTAGTAAAGTAACGCTCAAAATTCTTCAAGCCAGACTTCAGTAATATATGAACCGTGAACTTCCAGATGTTCAAGCTGGTTTTAGAAAAGGCAGAGGAACCAGAGATCAAATTGCCAACATCCACTGAATCATCAAAAAAGCAAGCAAGTTCCAGAAAGACATCTATTTCTGCTTTATTGACTATGCCAAAACCTTTGACTATGTGGATCACAATAAACTGTGGGAAATTCTGAAAGAGATGAGAATACCAGACCACCTGACCTGCCTCTTGAGAAACCTGAATGCAGGTCAGGAAGCAACAGTTAGAACTAGACATGGAACAACAGACTGGTTCCAAATAGGAAAAGGAGTACGTCAAGGCTGTATATTGTGACCCTGCTTATTTAACTTATATGCAGAGTACATCATGAGAAACGCTGGGCTGGAGGAAGCACAAGCTGGAATCAAGTTTGCCAGGAGAAATATCAATAAGCTCAGATATGCAGATGGCACCACCCTTATGGCAGAAAGTGGAAAAGAACTAAAAAGCCTCTTGATGAAAGTGAAAGAGGAGAGTGAAAAAGTTGGCTTCAAGCTCAACATTCAGAAAACTAAGATCATGGCATCTGGTCCTATCACTTCATGGCAAATAGATGGGGAAACTATGGAAACAGTGGCTGACTTTATTTTTCTGGGTTCCAAAATCACTGCAGATGGTGATTGCAGCCATGGATTTAAAAGACACTTACTCCTTGGAAGGAAAGTTATGACCAATCTAGACAGCATATTAAAAAGCAGAGACATTACTTTGCCAACAAAAGTCCGTCTAGTCAAGGCTATGGTTTTTCCAGTGGTCATGTATGGATGTGAGAGTTGGACTATAAAGAAGGCTGAGCACCAAAGAATTGATGCTTTCGTACTATGGTGTTGGAGAAGACTCTTGAGAGTTCCTTGGACTGCAAGGAGATCCAACCAGTCCATCCTAAAGGAGATCAGTCTTGGGTGTTCATTGGAGGGACTGATGTTGAAGGTGAAACTCCAATACTTTGGCCAGCTGATGCAAAGAACTGACTCATTGGAAAAGACCCTTATGCTGGGAAAGATTGAGGGCAGGAGGAGAAGGGGACGATAGAGGATGAGGTGGTTGGATGGCATCACCGACTCGATGGACATGGGTTTGGGTGGACTCCTGGAGTTGGTGATGGACAGGGAGGCCTGGCATGCTGTGGTTCATGGGGTTGCAAAGAGTTGGACATGACTGAGCTATTGAACTGAACTGAAGTAATTTATGTACAAGATTTCATATGGGCATATACATTCACTTCTCTTGTATATATAACTAATTGTAGAATTGCTCACATGAAAACTTTATTTTTAACCTTTTAAGGGAACATTCTAACTCTTCTGTAAAATAGCCACAGTATAGTTAATCCCAATCAGCAATATATGAAGATTCTGATTTAACACCATTGCCGATCTTTTTTTATTTTCTAACTCTTTTATTATAGGCATCCAAGTGGGTATGACCTGGAGAAGGGAATGGCAATCCACTCCAGTATTCTTGCCTGGAGAATCACATGGGTGGAGGAGCCTGGCAGGCTATGTTCCTTGGGATTGCAAAGAGTTAGACATGACTGAGCCACTCACACACACACACACACACACAATGGGTATGTAGCTGTATTTTACTGTGCTTCTGATCTACATTTCTCAAATGTTAATGTCATTGTACTTCTTGGCCATTTGTAGACCATCTTTAAAGAAATATCTATTCAAATCCTTTGCCCATCTTTAAATTAAGCTCTTTTTCATTTTATTGTTAAGCTGAAAGTGTTCTTTATATATCATAGATATAAATCCCACAAGATATAAGATTTGCAAATATTTTCTCCTAATCTGTGATTTATCTTTTCACTTCTTTGATGAAAGATAAGTCACACATTTGTAGCATGTAAGGTTTTAATTGTGATTATTTCATATTTATCTCTTTATTTTTCTTTTGTTGTTTATCCTTTTGGTGTCACACCTAAGAAATTTTGCCTAATCCCAAGTCACAAAAATGTACTCATAGTCTTTTTTCTTAGAGCTTTATATCTTTGATTTACACTTATATCACTGATTCATTTGGAGTTAAGTTTTCACATGCTGTGAAATCTAACTTCATTAATTTGCATATGGTTATCAATTCTCCCAACACCATTTGTTGAAAAGACTATTCTTCCTCTATTGAATAGTCTTGGCACCCTTGTTAAAAAATCATTTGAACTTAAATATAAGGGTTTATTTCCAAAACTCTCAATTTTCTTCCATTGATCTATGTGTTATATATGGTCATATTTGTATAGCAGTATCACACTATTTTGTTAACTGTAATTCTGTCATGACTTTGAAATCGTCGAGTAAGGGCCTTTCAAAATTATTTTTGTCAAAATTATTTTAGCTTTTATGGGCTCCTTGCACTTTCATATGAGTTTTAGAATTAGTTTATCAATTTGTGAAAAATGCCAGCAAGGATATTGAAATAGATTATGTTGAATCTGTAGATTGAATTTAGGGACTATTGCCATTTTAACAATATTGATATTTCCAATCCAGGAATGTGAATTTTTTGCCATTTATTTGAATCTTTATTTTGTAATATTGCTTTGTAGTTTTCAGAGTACAATCATTCATTGCTCTTATTGACTTTGATCTAAGTATTTTATTTCTTTTGATAGTACTTTGTGAGTTAATTAATTTTCAAATTTTTAATTGCTAGCATATTTTTTGTGTGTATTAGTCTTGTATTCTGAAGCCTTACTGAAGTCTCTTTTTAGTTCTAATTAAAGTTGTATTTGTTTTGTGGATTTCTTAGGAATTTCTATATGTAATGTCATCTGCATATGAAGCTAGTTTTGTTTCTTCCATTTCTTGCCTAATTGTTGTGGCTAGAACATCCAGTACAGTGTTAAATAGAAGTGTTAAGAGTAAATGTTTGACTTATTCCCAATTTTTAGAAAAGTATTAGGTTTTTCACCTTTAAATCTGATGTTTACTGTGGAGTTTTCACAGATGCCCTTTATCAAGTTGAGGAAGTCCCTGTTATTCTTAGTTTGCCCAGTATTTTTATCATAAAATGATGGTAATTTTGTTAAATATCAAATCTATTGAGATTGTCATATGATATCATATCATTAATCACTTTTCAGATGTGAAACCAAGTTTGCATCCCTTGGATAAATTTCTATTTGTTCTTTTTTTCTTATTTTTTATTTCCTTATTGGTATTCTCTACTTGGTGAGATATTGTCATCTCTTCCTTTAATTCCTCAAATATGATTCTCTTAACTTTTTGCACATAATTATAATGGTTGCTCTGGAGTTTTTGTCTGCTAAGCGTACCATCTGGGCCCTTTCCAAAACAATTTTTATTGAGGGAAGATCCAGCAGTGAAGTGTACACTTTTATAGAATTTCTTCTAGTTATCAAGGTAATTGAAACTTTAAATTTTTTTTTTGAAAAATTGATATTATTTAGCTAAGCCATGATAACTGACCAGAACTGTGGAAAGAGAATATATGTGCATCTATTTATATGTAATTTCACACATTTGTTAAATTTTATAATTTAATTACCAACCATTATTAATGATTATTTCACTAAAGGACTTCTAAAGTATTTTCATTATTTTTCAATACAGAAGTAACTCGCACTCCCTCCAAATATGCACATGTACACACACAAAGCAGAAAAAAGTCATTAAAGGTAAAACACATCTAACATTTTATTTAAAAATCTGTTATCTATCAATATTCCAGCTTAAATTCTTTGAGAAAGGTTTTATATCATCCAGAAGAAAAAGAGAGCTAACACTCTTTCACCCTCCACCAAATAATGTCAGTTTCTAATAAAACTTACTTAATAGAATAAAAAAATAAAAATTTTCACATGATTAGATAAGATTTAAAATATAATAAAAAAGAAATATAATTGATAGACTAGAAATTGCCGAAGATTTACTCCTAGATCATATTGCAGAGTATACGAGCAGCCAATTTGGTACCTTGCTTTTTAAAATCCTTTGACTTATGAAACATAACAGTTTTATGAAGTGCTTTCTAGCTTAGATTTGGTTTCTGAGCTGCTTGTGTTAAGAGTGATCACTTTAAGCTAGGCCATAAATAAAATTACTTTCTAAAGACAAAAGATCAACTGAACAAAGTTTGCTGCTTATCTTTCTTCACTTGCCTTCAGATAGCCAGTCAGAGTTAGCTTTTCACATTTTGGGTGCAATCCCAGTTACTTAATGACTGCATCTAAAAACAAATGTACAGATATCTGTATACCATGAAGGATCGCTGCAATAATTTGTCAGAATTTGAATTTTATATGCATTCTAGATCTTAGATTTTTGTCCTTTCAAGGTCAAGTCTGTCGTTGCAGTACCACTGGGACCTACCCCAAATTCCTGTAACAGGAAAACTATTCATCCTCATTCAACATGAACAGAATGTCTTTGGAAAAAAATTTCATCAGCCTAATGGAAACCACCCACATGGCACTGGTAATCTATCTTCCTGAGAAAGCACCGAAGAAAGCTGCTGTGCTTATAAATCCCAATTGTGGCCAAAGGTGACACAAGATTTGCTTATCAGCCTGTTCCAGGGTCTTATAGTCACAAAATAAGCTCTCTTCTTAAATGGTCTTCTAAAACTGCTATACAAAATAAAATTCCTGCCTTGTAACTGAATTTGAGTGTTTTGTTACCTGGAAAGAATAACATGTTAGCTTGTTTACACATTAGCAGAAAGCATCTTATATAAGAAAGCGTTTACCACCCACTGTGATAGGAGGTATGGGACCATTAATTCATTCAACAAATCTTTTAAATGCCTATTATGTGAATCCCTGAGAGGATAATATCAGAGCAGGAAATGAAAATGGGAAACCGAAGCAATTACCTCTGAAGAAAGGTGTAGGGTTTTGTTCTTAATCATTTTGATCAATAGTTGAGTCAATTATTGCAAAGATTCTGCAAATGAAAGTGCTGAGCAAGCATTGTTCACAGAATGAATTGAATGTGCTTCATTCCAGTGCACTGCTTTTTTTTTTTTTTAATCATGTATATAGTTCTCACTGAGAGAAACTAAATACAAACTACTTCAAAAGTATAGTACAGTACATATTAATTAGTTTCTCACATATAAATTCTGACTTCCTGGACAACACAATTACAATCACTATTAAGGGAGGAGCTTGTGATACTCATTTGGTTAGAAAAAGAAAATTCCTTATTTCATAATGGTAACGTTCACTGACACAAGTACTCTTAGGAATGAAAGTTTTGATGGGACAGGAGGTATGATTCTTGAGCATTACGCTTGTCTAAGGAAGACAGCGCTAATAGCAAAACATGTTTTTGGAAATAAGGGATGTGTGCACAGAAAGTAGGGAGAAGGCAATGGCACCCCACCCCAGTACTCTTCCCTGGAAAATCCCATGGACAGAGGAGCCTGGTGGGCTGCAGTCCATGGGGTCGCTAAGAGTCAGGCACGACTGAGCAACTTCGCTTTCCCTTTTCACTTTCATGCATTGGAGAAGGAAATAGCAACCCACTCCAGTGTTCTTGCCTGGAGAATCCCAGGGATGGCGGAGCCTGGTGGGCTGCTGTCTATGGGGTCGCACAGAGTCAGACACGACTGAAGCGACTTGGCAGCAGCAGCAGCAGAGAAAGTAAGTAAAGAGTAGAGAGAGCAAGAAAAATGCAGTGCTTTAAACAAATAAAATCTTCAATTGTTTGCATGATAGAAAGCATACACCCCCCAAAAAAAAAAAAAAAAAAAAAAAGCATACATCAAATCGAAGAACTTTCAATTAAGGATCTTGTAAAATTTTCTCTTACTAGATATCATAATGCATGTCACCTGATCAGAAATGGAGAAAAAAGCAGTGCTGGAAACTTTTAGTACCTTTTAAGTATAAAATACAAGCACAAATTATACTTAGCCATTCATAAGTATTTCACAGAAGAAATCCAAGCTTCTCTTTGTACAATCCTTTATAATAATCTGTAAATATTTATTTGTATAATATGCTAAAAAAATAATAGAATATAATGTATTTAACAATGTAGCTTTTACTTTAGATCAGAGGATATCTGCTTTAAGAAATTAAGCCACTCTGAAATTCTATTGACTTATTCTCTGGTGATGTATGAATTTTGCTTATACAGTCTTTGTAAGAGATAACTTCATCCAACTTTGAGTGATAGTTTGTCCAATTTCTTAAACAGAAGAATCACAGCATCCTTGCAATTATGCAAATCGTGTTGTTGTTGTTTTTCCTGGCACATAAAATCGTTCAGATAAATTGAAAACTAGAATTATAGATCATAAAACACAAGATACTCAATATATAAAGGTATGACATTAAACTTAGAATTTCATCAATGTCATGGGTCATTCAACATCATTTGAAATGAAAGCTTCAGGTAAAAGGCAGTGTTTTCTCTTTCTCAATTGTGATTCTTCTATTTAAAGCTTTAAAACTAATTTTCATTACTTTTTAAATAGGGTCTATAATAGGCATCTATAACTAGATGCCCAAATTTAGTGCCAAGCTTATAGTTACCTTCATTATTCCATAGCCTCTTTTTTCTTTGGTGACATTATTTGCCCTTCAGAAAAGTAAAATTCTAGACATATGCTACCTGGATGGAAGAATTTTTTAGGAAGTATTATGATATTTCTAATTCTTCAAATGATACCTTTTCTTTCATAATATTGTTTTCATTTGTCATGATTTCTCTTCTTATTTGACCACTTTAATCATTGCAAGTATATTTATTTTGTAATCTTTTTTAGTTTGCTCTATTTTATTTGATTTGGGGGATGTCAATTTCCCTCTTTATAGCATCCGCCAGCAATATTTTATGGTCATCCATTTTCTAATTCAATTTTTGTTTTAATTAATGACTTTTTTTTCGCTTTTTTCTTCTATAAAAGATAAATGAGCCTTGGTTTGTGAATATCTTCCTGAAGAAGCATTTTGAATTATTGGGGGTGTGTCTTCAAGGATTTTACAAGAGCTAGATATGCTTAATTTTTCCCAGCTTGAAATTAACACTCTAATGTAAATTTAGGCCCCAATATTCATATGTGACACAGGCTTGTGCATATCATTTTTTTCCATAAATATTTTTCTACCCAATGCGTGGAGAAGTCTCAACTAAGTCTTAAATGTTTGGTAGAATTTGATAAAACTCTGAGCAGACTTTCTTTGATCATATCTTCACAGCTTGAACAATTCTTTGAAGTCATAACTTAAGAAGATATCTCAAATCTAGATATGCACTTTGCCTAGATCCAAGTTCCCCTATTAAAAAATAAGAACTCAAGCCCAACATTTAGGGGCACCATCAAGAAAAAAGTTACCATAACAGCTCTTGATCAGGGAAAGATCTTCATCCACACCTCACAAAGAGGCAACAGACTGCCTGTCCCTTTAAGGAGCACCAGCAAAAATAAACAGTGGAAAACCCAACAATACCAGCAGAGCAAAATAATATCTCAATGGCCCTGAAAATTTAATTCACATTCGAACCAGAGCCCACAAAATCAGGCCAGTTGGTTCATTATAAACCTAAACTACATGACTCCCTGTTTAAATAAAACATTATAATTAGACCCAGGGTTTCTTTACCATAACAGAAAAAGTGTTCAGTATACAGTAAAAATTATCCATTATATCAGAAAACAAGTAATGTCAAAAGATAATTAGCAGGTGCCAACACTGAGATGAATCAGTTGTTGAAATTATTTGATAAGAGTTTTACAACACTCGTCCTAAAAATGTTTCAACAAGCAATCACAAGTCTTCTTGAAACAAATTAAAATATAAGATAAACTCAGCAAAGAAACATAACTTGTTAAAAAGAATCAAATGGAAATGATAGGACTGAAAATATTATAATGAAAAATGATCTTACTGAATAGGTGCATTAATGGAGTGGAGATGGGTCAGTTGAGAACAGATCAATGGAATTTAATATAAGAATTGGAGAAAACAGGCTATAGGTGATTTACCACAGCCTCAGTTTCCTGTGGGGTACCAACAAAAGAGCCAATATTCATAAAATCAATCAAAGTCCCAGGAACAGAGTTTGGGTTCACACACTGGCCCTTGTACACAGAGGACAAGAAGAGAGTGAAGAAAGGGACAAACCACTCCAGATTGAAATACAAGGCTTAAGTGATGCAAGATGAGTGGGTCTTAGAAACTGCCCTCCAGTTGTTTTAAAAGTTCATGTAGAGGCCTCAACTATACTCAGTCATGTAAACCATCAGATGGTCTCAGCAACATAGTGCGCTCTCAAGGTTGTGTCCTTAAAAATGGTTCCCACTGTGGGAACAATGGGCAGAACAGCAGACAGGATGAGGAGTTACAACCAATGGTCCAACAGAGTGGAATTTAAAAGTTTTCTAGGAAATAGTGGCTAAAAACTTTTCAAATATGGCAAATGGGAAGAACCTAGAGACTCAAGAAACTGAGTGAACCCCAAACTAGACAAACATAAGAAATTCATGCAAGACACATTAGTTAAATTTCTGAAAAATAAAGGCAGAAAAATCTTGAAAGCAGCCAGAGGGGGAAAAAAAAAAAAACATGATGGGTTACCTGTAAGGAAACATCCGTTCAAATCACAGAGGATTCCTTGTCTGAAGCCACAGAGCCAGAGCAAATATTGAAAGAGCTGTCCAGCATGCTTTCTGTATTTAGTGAGACCATCCTTTGTGAATGAAGGGAAATGAGATCATATTCAATGAAGATATTTTATCTAAAAAGAATTTATTGTTAGCAGAACTACCAGTAAATATTGGCTAGAGGAAGTTCTTCTAAAATAAATGAAATTATTAAAAAAAAAAAAAAAGACATCTTGAAGCATCAGGAATGAAGATCAATGGAAAAAACAGAAGTATGGATACATAGAGTAGACTATCATTCTTCTCATGTATTTCATCTCTGATGATTGAAATGAAAATTATACCATCTGACACTCTAGACAACAATATTTTAAAGTGGGAGAAATAGAGGGAAATTGGAAAAAGTAAATCTAAATGGAAGTGATGTTTCTACACTTCATTAAAAATGGTAAAATGTTGAAAGCAGTAGGCTATGAAAGTCATGTGGTTACTGCAGTATATCACATAGACAGTTATACAAAAAGATAAACTAAAAAATCACTATAAATAAAGGAAGATTGAATCTAAAAACTTATTCAAATAACCCACTGGAAGGTAGAAAAAGAAAAAAGAAATGGAAGACTGAATACCAGAATAAATAAATAGGAAATAAATAATAAAACGGCATTGTTAAGCTCTGACATATTAATAATTACCTTAAAGTTTAATGGTATAAATATGCCAATCAAAAGCAGAGATTAGTAGAGTGAACCAAAAACACCCACAACTCAAATATATTCTGTTTATAAAACTCAAGCCATAAGCCCCAAGTGTTTTGATCCAGTTTTAATAATTCCCTAAGTCACTGCAACATCTCTTTGTTTTTCTCATTTTGAACTCCCTTTTTTTGGTGGCATCTGAAGTTTTTTTCAAGCTAGGTCTATATGATATCTGTTAGGAGATCATTTGTATGGATTTTATTAAGTTGCTTTCTTCCACATTGCTAGATTTTGAACTAGGTTATAATAGAGACTGCAAAGGGACTTATGATGTCCTAAAATTGTGAGAATGTATAGGACATCAATTTATTATGGCTCTGAAAAAAGTTCTGCATTTTATGGATGCACAATACATTTTTACAAGGTTTTTCTCTCATCAACATTAACTCTTCAATTTTTAATAATGCCATAAGGATTTTCAATGACCAAGAAAATCTATTTTCAATCTCCATATTATTAAAAGTAGTATTTATACTGGTGTAATGCAATAATAAATGTATAGCTCCGCCTATGAATTATTCCAGTTCTTCCCTAAAAAAAAAAAAAAAAAAAAAAATTGACTCTATCCAGGCTTCTAAATCTATCAAGATGACAGGAAATAAATGGAATAGAGGAACACTTGAAACAATATCAAGGGGTTGCCATCACCAAAAACACAATGAGATGAATTTTATATGGCAATTTTTTTCAATTAAGAATAGGCATTTTAATAGAGGAGAACTACTATGAATTAAGGAATATATAATCCATTTTCAGTATATAGACTTTCTTACTATATTACTATAAAACAAACTATGAAGACATTTTTGAAAACGAGAGGGACTATCCATCACAAATCAGCTTTCAGATGAATAAGAATTCATCTGAAAAGAATGAATAAGAATTATTCTGAATTGTACTGGATTTAAAATATATAGTTCTATTGTCAAACATCCTTCATCTGTTAGGAACCTTAAAGAATCTGTGAGTGAAAAGATATGATATTTGGAATTTTCATTTAAATAATAAGCAAAAAATGGAGGGGTAATCATTGAACCAAGAATGGCAAATCTTTTTAATTGCTGTAACTGGCTAAGTCCATGGAGGCTCACTGCACTATTCACTTTACACTCATGCACATTTGACTGCTTCCACATATAAAGAACTTACCCTACAAGGGGTGAAGGAAATTACAGTCAACACAACCCGAAAGTACAGCTGTGAAAATGGAAAAACTTGACCCACTTTCCAGTTTTTGTACAGCTTTGGAAACTTGTATATTCAATACTACTTCAAGTGCAGATTGAATATAGCTCTATTGCCAATAGTTTTATAGACATAGATAAACTAAAAGATTCAGTCATTTAATTGAAAGATTGGCATTTTTAATCACTGATATTATCACAGGAATATAGAGATCTGGGTTCCAATGTGTTTTTTCCACACATAACAATAAGGCAACTCAGTGGTACTGAAACTTTTAATCCTTGGAGGCTTTGACTCTTAAAACTTGTAGAAGACTCCAAAGATTTTTTTTTTAATTTATTTTTATTTTTATTTTTTTTTCAGTGGGTTTTGTCATACATTGATATGAATCAACCACAAAGATTTTTTTTTAAATGTTTGTTATATTTATATTTATGCTTAAATATTACATAGAACTATGGCCTATGTTAAAAATTTGTTAACATGATTTTAATGTTATGCTATGTTAAAAATCAAATCTAAGAAATTTTTGCAACATGTATTTTAAAATTAAAACAACAAATTCATTACATGTTAACATAAAGGACAGCTTTTTAAGAAAAGTAGTGCATTTTTTAAAAATTGGTAAGGAGAGTAGCATGGCTTTACTTTTTTATTTTTTTCAAGTTTTCCTGCTCGCTGGCTTAATCGAAACTGACTGGATTCTTGTATTGGCTACCGCATTCAATCTGTTGCAATATATTGTTCTGTAAAAAGTAGATAAAAATTCAGTTTCACACAGATGTATAACTGGAAAAGGGAAGATAATTTTAATAGCTTTTTCCGATAATTGTGGCCATTCTTCTTTGATGCTACACCAAAAATAGACAGACCACAGACCACAGTTGCCTAAAGATTAGTTACAAAGTAAATTAACTTTTCATATTGAGTTACATTAAAATCCATTGATCTTTTGCACTTTAAATGTGCTTTTAGTGATGCTTAAATTTGTCATCACTCAGTTGTAAAGCAGTAGTTCACTGCATAGACCTGACTGTTGACACATTTCATTCTACAATATCAAAATCACATTTGTTCATTTTACCACCAATCTCATCAGAAAATGTTTAAGTATTAGAAAGTTGCCAAACTCACAGTAGCAGATACAAATGTTCCAAAATTCAAATTTCTACTTGCAATCACAAATTTTTATCACTGGCAACAAATACAGGCATTTGTTTGCCCTGAACTGACAGACTTTCTTGTTTCTTTTCAAGAAAATGTCTGCCAAATACCCAAGTGTGAATAACTATAGTTTGAGTGTCAGCTTTTCTTTTAAGTAAAATGATGTTTCATGAAAAAAAGCAGTTTACTCAACTCAGAATTGAAAGAATTTCACCAGTGCTTTTGTGAGAGACGACGATCATAATTGGGTTTGCTCAGAAATGATTTATGCTCCCTTCCCATTTTACCAAATGGAATATTAAAAATAGCATCGACTCAAATGTTGAAATTTAATAAAATCAATAATTTTTCACACTTCATTAAGGGTGTTCTTAAGTGTAACTGACACTTTTATTACTGAGTGCACAGCAGTGAAGAATACAGTGACTATTAGAACACTTTAGTGCCTCTATCTTGATTCTTACTAAAGTTCCAGTGGTTTTGCCCACCATCGGTGCAAAAGTTATCACAGTGAAGAGGTAAATAGTGTTTATGAAGATCACTTTGACCTGAAGGATTCCTGAAATAGCCTGAGTCCTCCAGGGGGTCTTCAGGCCATGCTTTGGGAACCACTGGTCAATCCTGAATATATATAATTTTTCAGCTCCCTCACATATATGATGCACATGTTAACAATTTTAATATAGATAACTCGTAGAAATGAGTAGGTAGCATTCAGAGGCTGGCAGTCGAAGGTTTATTAAGTAATTAACTGCCTCAGTCAGTCTGATAAGTTCTCATGAACTTATTTTTGGAGGAAAATTTTGGAGGAAAATTTCTGGAGGAAAATATGCAACCTATCCAAAATTATTCATATTGTTTTGATTTCTTAGAAGATAATATATAGAATGAAAACTTTAAAAGGTATTATATATGTATTATATATACACATACATATATATGTATATATAATAGAAATTTTAAAATTATTTTAGATAATTATATAGTTATAATATAATTATATAATATAATTATGAAGCTATATAATTATATATATATAACATATATATATAATATACACACAGTGATGGATCATGTACACATTTTACCCAGTTTCTGTAAATGATAATATCTTGCAAAACTGTAGCAGTGTCACAACCAGGGTATTGCCACTGGTAGTCAAGATAGAGAGCATTTACATCACTTTGAGATTATATATGTTGTCCTTTTATATTGGGTATGATTTCCATCACCTTTCTTAATTACTGGCAACCACTAATCTGTTTTTTGTTTCTTAAAAGTTTTTCCTTTCAGGAATTTTATGTAAATAGAATCATACAGTATATAAACTTTTGGAACTCGCCAACACCACAGTTCAAAAGCATCAATTTTTCGGCACTCACCTTTCTTCACAGTCCAACTCTCATCCATACATGACCACTGGAAAAACCATAGCCTTGACCAGACAGACCTTTGTTGGCAAAGTAATGTCTCTGCTTTTTAATATGCTATCTAGGTTGGTCATAACTTTCCTTCTAAGGAGTAAGCGTCTTTTAATTTCATGGCTGCAGTCACCATCTACAGTGATTTTGGAGCCCCAAAATATAAAGACTGACACTGTTTCCACTGTCTCCCCAGATGGGACCAGATGCCATGATCTTAGTTTTCTGAATGTTAAGCTTTAAGCCAACTTTTTCACTCTCCTCTTTCACTTTCATCAAGAGGTGCTTTAGTTCCTCTTCACTTTCTGCCATAAGGGTGGTGTCATCTGCATATCTGAGGTTATTGATCTTTCTCCTGGCAATCTTAATTCCAGCTTGTGCTTCTTCCAGCCCAGCGTTTGTCATGATGTACTCTGCATATAAGTTAAATAAACAGGGTGACAATATAAAGCCTTGACATACTCCTTTTCCTATTTGCAGTATATAGATGATTCTAATTCTCTGTATCCTCTCCAGTGATTGTTGTCAATGACATCACGTTGCAGTTTTAATCTACAAATTGAAACAAAGTCCCATAGGCCCCTAAGTCACTCCCTGTTTCCTACCTGGTGGACATAGAAGACCAGGTTCCCTCTTGGCTTTCATTGAAACGTGAGGTGAGGGGTTCCTTGTTACTGCTAAGAGGGGGTGAGATTTTTAGCCATCTAGGTGATCTCCCCCACTGCCACAGTGTGATGACCTCATTATTTCCGGGAAGTGGTGAAAATCCTCATTCTTCCGTGAACCTCTAACTTCACACCAGCTGGGAGGTAAAAGGATATCTCATTACTGCTAGATAGGGGTAAAAGTCCAACTCCCCACAAGGACTCGCCTAATACTTGGGGTAGGGGTGCCTCATCACAGGCAAGTAGAGATGGAAATCCCAGCTCCACATGGACCTTCTCTGATATTACACAATGTTCAAAACCATTTTGCATTGAGTTGGGCCTTCCTTGGCCTTCCAGTGGTTAAGATTTTGCCTTTCAATGCAGGGAGTGTGAATTTAATCCCTGGTTGGGGAGCTAGGATCCCATAAGCCTTGTGGCCAAAAATTACAAACATAAAATTGTAAAAAATAATAGACTTTAAAATGGTGCATATCAAAAATAAATAAATAAATAAAATTTTAAAACCATTGTGTTGTTTCCACTGGCTATTATTTATCCTGAATACAAGCGCATGCCTTGTATTGAATCAAACTTTGCATTGTAAAAGTTCCCTTAAAGGCATTATTTCTTTTATCTTTATCAATATTTATAAATAGTAACTTTTTTCTCCTCCTTTTCACTTTCTTCTCCCTGAATTAAACCATTTCTTTCATGTTCTTTTTCTGAAAAAGAATTTAAAAGGTGAGCTATGGAGGAAAAGATGGTGATTGAATACCTCTCCTCACTGCTTACAGCCTATGTGGAATCCATTTGAATTAATTCATTGCTTGATTGCTTTTTTAGGATTTGATTATGTGTCACTGATAAAAATATTTTAGAACTCATCTATGAATAAGGTCATGCATTTATATTGAACATTGAAAATGGAGTAGATGCAAAATCTCATTCTTGTAGCTTATTGAGAATGCTGACAACTGTATATGCAGCTGGAGGAAACAGTAATAGAGGATGGTATTTGAGAGTGCTACCCAAAGGACTCTCTGAGAGCTAATATTTTAAGTTAGTTGGAGGCATATTTGGGTCCTACAAGTTAAAATACTAGACCATGCTGCCTGGAAACCCTGATAGCATCCAATCCAACATCAGTCATTCATTCATTATAATGAAATATGTCAAGAAAACAGGGGACAAATATCTCCTGATAAAGACCAAGGAAGGAAAGTAATGAATCTATTGCACCATTTGAGAGCTTCTGTACATTCTAAGGGCTTGATAACAACACCAGATAGCAATCTGAAAAGAGAAGGCATGGTCTGAAGGGGCAGAAGCCATAGGAGATGCCCAAAAAGGAACAATGAGGCATTGCTGCATAGTTGTGTAACAACAGGAATTCGTGTGACCTTGGAAAAATCCTTTACTACTTCTCAGCTTCTCTGAGCACCATTTCCCTCATCTGCTAAGTAAGGAGCATGATTGGCTAATTTAAGATCCCCCTCAGTACTACGTACCTGGCTTCATAGTGTTATGCCAGACCTGAATTGAATAAGTGTCATACGCTTAAAAAATAAATGGGTGATTATTATTTATGACAGGAAAAGAAAGAATAGAAAATTCCATTAGACTTGATTCTAGTTTAAACTTGATTATCGCATTAATGCCTTGATCAAAGGCATTTCCATTCAAAACTGTCTCCTTGAGTTAAATGTAAAATTAAGCAATCTTTAAAAGGTAAAGTCTAATACACAGTCAAGATCACAGTCACTCCCTTGATTAAATATATACACTGAGGATAATTCATGAATCTGTTTATTCTTCCCTAGTACGCAGGCCTAAACTGAAGTAATATAGCTGCAGCAAAAGCTTAGTGAAAAAACTTTGATGAAGGGCTTACCTTCCAGAGGAAATTAAATGCAGAGAAACTCCACTTCATAAACCTCTGTCTGGAGAAGCTCCTTTCCATTTTAAGCAGCCTATAACCCTACAGTAAGGCCACGCGAGCTCCTTTAGAGTTTCTTGGACAATTGAAAAGAGAAAAAATAATTAAATTTTTGAATTACTGAAAACATCATAACATAAATGAGGAAGACAAACAGCAGGCCACAATTTTAACAGCAATATATTTTCAAGTTATGTACAAGACTCAATTGTTAATAATGTGGAGTTTAATTTTTGAAGTCTGGAATCATTTTTACACAGTGCCTTTACAAGGAGCTTACTTAATTTTCTACTAGAGGGTGAAGACTAAGACTCGAACATCTTAGAAGTAGAAGGGTCAGGTCTAAGATACATAGATGAGCGCCTGGATCAGATCAGGAAAGCACTGTCCTAAAATAATTACTTGGCTAGCATTTGACAAGTGTTTTCATAAAGATAAAATAATTTTCTGCCTCCCACCTAAGGAAAAAAAAAACACAGAAATAAACATTTCAAAGGCAAGGAGGCTGAGGATTAGATGATTTGTTTGGACGTGCTTATGTTTAGCAACTACGATAGAGTGTGTGTACACTTAGTCGACCAGTCACATCCAGCTCTTTGTGACCCCATAGACTGTAGCCCACCAAGCTCATCTGTACACGGAGATTCTCCAGGAAAGAATACTAGAGTAGGTTGCCATGCCCTACTCCAGGGATCTTCCCAACCCAGGAATTGAACCCATGTCTCCCTCATTGCAGGCAGATTCTTTACTGTCTGAGCCACCAGGGAAGTCCATAAGTGATGGAAACAGAAGTCAAACCTAGGACCCAGGAAGCATGGAAAGCAAATGGTGACTGGAAGGGAAAAAATGAGATGAGGTATAAAGCCATTTAGGGTATTCTCTGGCTATTTATACTCTTCCTATGACACACTTCTGATCCTTTTATCACACGCACTGGACAGGTTAAGTTTTAGTCATAGATAAAAGCTTCAAGGGGGCTTCCCTAGTGGAAGTGGTAAAGAGTCCACCTGCCAGTGCAGGAGGTTCAATCCCTGAGTCAAGAAGATTCCCTGGAGGAAGAAATGTCAGCCCATATCAGTATTCTACCTGGAAAATCTCATGGACAGAGAAGCCTGGTGGGCTACAGTCCAAGGGGTTACAAAGAGTCAGACACAATTGAGGGACTAAGCATGCACGTGTTATCTACTGGAAGTCCCGATGCCTCCCCACCTGCAGATACAAAGTTGAATTCTAAATCTTTGTTGAATTACAATTGCTTTCTTTTCTTAAAGGTAAGATTTTTATCCCTGTTTGAATGTATATATCTTTGAAAAGTCCAACATTTGTGGTTTTATCAGGTTTTACTTCAAGGTGGCATAGAGGGGCGCTCTGAGGACAAGGTTTGATGAGGATAGGAAGAGAGAGAATGCGATTACTTGACAGCACAAAGTAGGAAATCAGGGAAGGGGTATCCATTCACTAAGAGAAAAATGCAAGATTTAGAACCAGGATGCCATAACCTCTGAGTATCACCTGCCCCAAAATCGTGCCTAGAATTTTTCAACTTCATTTTGGTTCTCAGTGTAGAAAAAGAGAATATAGAAAAGAATGTAGAAAAAAAAGAAAAGGAGAGGAAGCTATCAGAACTTCCAGGCTTCAGCATTTGGTTTTTTTCTTGTCTGTTTTGTTATAGTTTACTGTAAAGAGTATAAGAAGACTGCCAAAAGATCAAGGAATTTTCCTTGTAATGAGTTATTACTTTTAAGTGTTTAAAATAGGCAGAAGAAATCTCTTTCTGCCTGGAATAGATATTGGTCTCAGTAATTGCTACCTGTTTGTGTCAGGCACAATACTAAATGCCTTAAGTACCCTAACATATGCCATTATTTTGATAACACTGGGAAGTAGTTTGTCCATAATCACCATTTTATACATGAAGAAACTTGAAGAAGTAAAGTCCTTGCCACGGCCATTGAATTATTAGATGACAGAGTCATAATTTAAACCCAGATCTTTAAAACTCTACAGCATTAAAGAATTACCACTACATTTAACACTTCCTTTGGGGGCCCAAAGTAATCCATACTGTCAACAATAATTACTGCTTACATAAAGTGAGTGTTCATTACATGCCACGCACTGTACCAAGCACTGTTCAGGCATTTCTTTTAATTATTGCCACAATCTTATGAGTTAAGAAATATAACGATACCATTTTACTGTTGAGGAAATGGAGGGAGAGAAGGCAAATAACTTGTCCAAATGATGGAAGATAAAATTCTAATCAAAGATGCTAATTCCAATAGTTGTGCTCCTACAGTCGGAGTCAGTTTGTTGGTTCCACAGAGGTGTCTAAAACGGATATTTTTAAGAAGATTATTTTTCTGCAAAACCTGCATGTAATTAATATGGTTCTAATTTTAATGCTACTTATATAATACCATTTATGCAGACTATCAAAACTGTGACACTCTTAAAAACTGGTAAGAAGGAAAATTGGATCATATTTCAGTTCTGTACAGTCGCTCAGTCGTGTCCGACTCCTTGCGACCCCATGAACCGCAGTACGCCAGGCCTGCCTGTCCGTCACCAACTCCCGGAGTCCACCCAAACCCATGTCCATCGAGTCGGTGATGCCAGTTCTAACTGTTTCTTCCTGACCTGCATTCAGGTTTCTCAAGAGGCAGGTCAGGTGGTCTGGTATTCCCATCTCTTTCAGAATTTTCCACAGTTTATTGTGATCCAGACAGTCAAAGGTTTTGGCATAGTCAATAAAGCAGAAATAGATGTTTTTCTGGAACTCTCTTGCTTTTTCAATGATCCAGTGGATGTTGGCAATTTGATCTCTGGTTCCTCTGACTTTTCTAAAACCAGCTTGAACATCTGGAAAGTTCACGATTCACGAATTACTGAAGACTGGCTTGGAGAATTTTAAGCATTACTTTACTAGCGTGTGAGATGAGTGCAATTGTGTGGTAGTTTGATCATTCTTTGACATTGCCTTTCTTAGGGATCGGAATGAAAACTGACCTTTTCCAGTCCTGTGGCCACTGCTGAGTTTTCAATATTTACTGAGAGACTGTTTCAGAAATTTACATTGCATCAGAAAGGGCTACTTTTGTGAAATGCTCTCATCGTCCCCTGATATTTTGCTGAGCTGGTTGTATTTTCATAATCAGAAGCAAAACTTTAACTTTAAGATCAATTTTTCACCTGGGCCTGGGAATTTTGAAATTGACTCATCCTTTTGAAAATTGGATGTATTTCTCCTTTAGGGTTAAAAATCTTAGTAATCTTTAATTTTTTAATTGGAGAATAATTGCTTTACAGTGTTGTAGTGGTCATTGCTGTACATCAACACAAATCAGTCCCTCATGAGCCTCCCACCCCGCCTCCTCTTCCTACCCCTCCAGGTTATCCCAGAGCACCAGACTGGACTCCCTGTGTTATAGAGCAGATTCCCGCTAGTTATAAGTTTTACCCATTAGAGTGTGTGCATGTCAATTATAGTTCCCCTTGTCAGGGGTTTCTCTCAGCTGGATTCCCTGAGGGAACCCTTCCTGCAGCCTTTCTTCTCCTTTAGTACCAGTCTCTTCTTCATCCCTTGTTCAATGGCTAGATGTCAAGTGATCATCTATTATGGCTGGCCGTGCGTTCTCACTTGCTTTTGTTGTGTCTGACTCTTTGTGACCCCATGGTCTGCAGCCCCCAGGCTTCTCCATCCATGGGACTTTCCTGGCAAGAATCCTGGAGTGGATTGCCATGCCCTCCTCCAGGGACCTTCCTGACCCAGGGATTGAGGCTGTGTCTCCTGTACTGGAAGTGGATTCTTTACTGCTGAGCCACTGGGGAAGCCCTGCTCTAAACTGCTGTGATAAAGCTCTCCTCACTTTTGTTCTTTATAATTTTACTCATCTTTGCTATAATTTGTCCAAGGTTAGGCTTCCCAGTTAGCATTAGTGGGAAAGAACTTGTCTGCCAATGCAAGAGACATAAGAGATGCAGGGTCAGTCCCTGCACCAGAAAGACCTCCTGAGGTGGCAACCCACCTCAGTATTCTTGCCTGAAAAATTCCCAAAGACAGAGGAGCCTGGCGGGCTACAGTTCATAGGGTCGCAAAGAGTTGGACACAATTGAAGCAACTTAACTTGCACATATGTTCAAGAGCAAGGGTGCTAAGTCTCCTCAACCCTGATGCTGTTCATCAGGAAGTTGTTACTGGTGTCCTTATCAAGAGGGATTCATTTACTAAGTAGTGATGACACCATTTCAGTCCAAATATAGAGGAAACCATTCTCATCACACTAGAGTTTGTTTACTATCTCAAGTGGATCAGCAAAGATCCCTGGAGAAGATCCCTGGAGAAGATCAGCGAAGATCCCTGAAGAAGGGATGGTTACCCCTTGCTTGGAGAATTCCATGGACAGAGGAACCTGGCAGAATCCATGGTTGCAAAGAGTCAGATATGACTGAGCAACTAACACACACATACCCAAATGTAAACTAGTTCCAGTTCTAGCTTGTAAACTGATTCACAAATTTATGTAAATTTGTAACAGCTTTTAACAAAACAAAGGCAAAAATAAGACTTTACAAAAAGGTCAATGATTTTTTTTAAATTGATTAGTGGCTTTTTTTTTCTTTTGCTAAAACCCAATAGCTTGGCAGTGCCAAGGTGCTGTTCTAATGATGTTGGATTTATGATCCCCTAAAATATTCTAAGGCAAAATACACAAAAAATTAAAGATTCCAATAGTTTTGTCCCTTTTGTGTTATTAATGTAATCATTATTACCTCCTCTGTTTGTCATAGATATGATTACTTCATTGTGAGCCAAAACAGAAAGGCAATTGCTCTAAATATCAGTGAAAAGTAAGATCATAGCTATTAGTGGGAAAATATGAAAATGTTTTCTATTTGCCAAAAGTGTGGAATAAAACTTGAGTGGGTTTAACCTATCACTTGCATATAGTAGAAAGTGAATGGGTATTGGACCATTATAAAATCAGAGATAAAAAATGTAATTTCTCTGAGTCAGTTTCCTTATTTGTAAATTAAGAATAATTAGAGTTACCTTGAACTATGTTTGTGATAGTAAGTCAAAATGTATTTCAGACATCTGATACATCCTAGAGGGTCTTGAGTCAGTTCTCATGGGTCCTCTACTAGGCTGAAGCCTATTTAATGCACATTCCAATGCTTATCAGTATAAAAGGTAGGAAAGTCATTGCAATAACTAATTTTAAAGATAAAACATATACTCTGAAATGATTTTAAGGATTGTTTCTCTCAGTTCCCAGCCTTCTCCACTTTGAATAAGCAGAAGGTACAAGGCCTTTGAAAGGCTCAAACACCACTCAGAGTTGCTTCATTTTGTTGATTTAGAAACCAGTTGTCCTCCCAAAGGCCCTGGAATTTTATGAGCAGAGTCATTGAGCTTCTAATTGAAAGTCATTTGGAAAAATTGCATTTTATATTTAAAGAGAAGTCATTAAAGGCAAATATTAATGACTCTCATGAAACCACTGATTTCACTTTAGAGGCACTCACTGAAGCCCAACAAATTGGAAACTGAGAAGGAGGCCATCATAATTGATAAGGTGTCATCTACATTAATAAACCTTCCAACAGAAATTTAAAAAGCCAAAAATGGAAATTTCTGTCATCAAGCAACCCTGAGTTGTTGGTTATTTAAAGTACTCTTCCACTTAAATTCATCTGAAGATATATCCTGAAAATGCATTTTTGTGATAGGAAAATCACCCTGATTTATTAGTGATTTACATGGAGAAGCCATAAGCAAACACCTGGAAAGCTGGAAAGCTAAGTTAGCTTTGATTGTAATTTGGGAAGAAATACTAATCTGTCTTTAGATTTTCTTACCTTAACATTTTAAGCATCTGTATAACTTATCAATTTTTGACCCCAACATGAAGAAGTGATCATTTTTAATGTAAACATAAAAGAACCTAATAGGGGCATAATTTTCAATCATTCTTTTATTGGAGCTATTATTTCATTTCCCTTAGCATATTATCAAACTGATTTTCTAACAGGTCATGACCTGTTGCCATAGATCGCACCCATGTAGCTCAACCACCAATATCTTTTTTCCCCTCCAAATTTTGGCACTCATATCTCCCAGCTCTGATGTTCTCACTAGAAAAATGCACTCCCCAGTCACTGCAATCACTGCCTTTATTATGTTTTATTATTTTTGTTATTATGCTTTATTCCTAAACAAGAGTGAAAATGGTGGTTATTTCCAGAACCCTGTTGTTCTCCTTTCTGGATCCAGGGACTCTTCCTTCTGTCTTAATATTTTTGCCAGGTAGCTCTTTTGAAAGGAGATTTTTGTTTTCCTGTTAATACAGTTGTCTTGAATATTGAGTTCATTCATAGTTCTGCTTTTACAAAAATTCCATGATAAAGAGAAATATTTAGCATAGTTGTTAGCTATTCAGCATGAGGAAAAAAATACTAAGAGATATGTTCTTAAATATTGGAACAAGCATATTTGGATAGGTCTGGGGAGAAAAATAGCTTATCCTAAACAGCTCTGACTTTGTGGATAAATTCCTCTTAGTTGATAAGAGAACAAAATAGACAAACAAGTAAAATTCCGTTCTGAAAATGATCTTAATGGTACAGTGTAACTCTATATCAGTAAGTAATATGAACTTAAGTTCCTGATATATATTACTCTGAAGTATAAAGTAGAAAATAATTTTTAAAAGAAAAAATTGCCCTGCCAATTGAAAGAGCCTATAAACAATGAGCCCAGTAGTAATAAATATACTTGGCACTGAGATGATACTCCAATAAAGGGAAAAAATGCTTCTTAGATAAATGACTGATCCTAAGGCTGGGGCAGTGAATCCAAAGAATGAACCTGGCACATGTTGTAGTTCCAGAATATAAGAAGGTGCTGAAAAGAAGAAGAAAAAGACAGAAGACAACGAGGTGTCTTTAAAGTAAATAAAGAACTATCTGTGTTCAGTTCAGGTCAGTCGCTCAGTCATGTCCAACTCTTTGCAACCCCATAGACTGCAGCACACTAGGCCTCCCTGTCCATCACCAACTCCTGGAGTTCACTCAAACTCATGTCCATTGAGTTGGTGACGCCATCCAACCATCTCATCCTCTGCAGTCCTCTTCTCCTCCCACCTTCAACCTTTCTCAGCATCAGGTTCTTTTCCAATGAGTCAGTTCTTCGCATCAGGTGGCCAAAGTATTAGAGTTTCAGCTTCAGCATCAGTCCTTCCAATGAATATTCAGGACTGATTTCCTTTAGTATGAACTGGTTGGATCTCCTGGCAGTCCAAGGGACTCTCAAGAGTCTTCTCAAGCACCACAGTTCAAAAGTATCAATTCTTCAGTGCTCAGCCTTCTTTATGGTCCAACTCTCACATTCATACGTGACTACTGGAAAAACTATAGCTTTGACTAGGCGGACCTTTGTCAGCAAAGTAATGTTTCTGTTTTTTAATATGCTGTATAGGTTTGTCATAGATTCTCTTCCAAGGAACAAGTGTCTTTTAATTTCATGCCTGCAGTCACCATCTGCAGTGATTTTGGAGCCCAGGAAAATAAAGTCTCACTGTTTCCATTGTTTCCCCATCTATTGCCATGAAGTGATGGGACTGGATGCCATGATCTTCATTTTTTGAGCATTCAGTTTTACTCCAGCTTTTTCACTCTCCTCTTTCCCTTTCATCAAGAGACTCTTTAGTTCCTCTTCGCTTTCTTGCAAAAGGATGGTTTAATCTGCATATCTGAGGTTATTGATATTTCTCCCAGCAATCTTGATTCCAGCTTGTGTTTCATCCAGCCCAGCATTTCACATGATGTTCTTTGCATGCAGGTTAAGTAAGCAGGGTGACAGTATACAGCCTTGGTGTGCACCTTGTTCCATGTCTGGTTCTAACTATTGCATCTTGAACTGCATACAGATTTCTCAGGAGTCAGGTCAAGTGGTCTGGTATGCCGATCTTTTTAAGAATTATCAATAGTTTGTTGTGATCCACACTGTCAAAGGCTTTAGCATAGTCAATGAAGCAGAAATAGATGTTTTTCTGGAACTCTTTTGCTTTTTCAATGATCCTATGATGCTGGTAGTTTGATCTCTTGTTCCTCTGCCTTTCCTAAATCCAGCTTGAAGGTCTGAATGTTCTCAGTTCACATACTGTCGAAGCCTAGCTTGGAGAATTTTGAGCATTACTTTGCTAGCATGTGAAATGAATGCAATTGTGTGGTAGTTTGAATATTCTTTGGTATTGCCTTTCTTTTGGATTGGAATGAAAACTACCTTTTCTAGTCCTGGGGCCACTGAAGTTTTCCAAATTTGCTGGTATATTGATTGCAGCACTTTCAGAGCATCACCTTTTAGGATTTGAAATAGCTCAACTGGAATTCCATCACATCCACTAGCTTTGTTCATAGTGATGCTTCCTAAGTCCCACTTTACTTGGTACTCCAGGATGTCTGGCTCTGGGTGAGTGATCACACCATCATGGTTATCTGGGTCATTAAGATCTTTTTTGTACAGTTCTTCTGTGTATTCTTGCCACCTCTTCTTAATATCTTCTGCTTCTGTTAGGTTCATCCCATTTCTGTCCTTTATTGAGCCCATCTTTGCATGAAATGCTCCCTTGGTATCTCTAATTTTCTTGAAGAGATCTCTGATCTTTCCCATTATATTATTTTCCTCTATTTCTTTGCACTGATCACTTAGGAAGGCTTTCTTTTCTTTCCATGCTATTCTTTGGAACTTTGCATTCAAATGGGTATATCTTTCCTTTTCTCCTTTGCCTTTTGCTTCTCTTTTCTCAGTTATTGTAAGGCCTCCTCAGCGACCATTTTGCCTTTTTGCATTTCTTTTTCTTGGGGATGCTTTTGATCACTGCCTCCTGTACAATGTTGCGAACCTCCGTCCATAGTTATTCATGCACTCTATCAGATCTAATCCCAAAAATCTGTTTGTCACTTCCACTGTATAATTGTAAGGGATTTGATTTAGGTCACACCTGTATGGTCTAGTGGTTTTCCCAGTTTCTTCAACTAAGTCTGAATTTTGCAATAAGTTCATGATCTGAGCCATAGTCAGCCCCTGGTCTTGTTTTTGTTAACTATATAGAGCTTCTCTATCTTCGCCTCAAAAATGTAATCAGTCTGATTTCAGTATTGACTATCTGATGTCCATGTTTAGAATTGTCTCTTGTGTTGTTGGGAGAGGGTATGTGTTATGACTGGTGCATTCTCTTGGCAAAACTCAGTTAACCTTTGCCCTGCTTCATTTTGTTCTCCAAAGCCAAACTAGCCTGTTACTCCAAGTTTCTCTTGACTTCCTACTTTTGCATTCCAGTCTCTTATGATGAAAGGACATCTTTTGTTGGTGTTAGTTCTAGAAGGTCTTGTACATCATCATAGAACTGTTCGACTTCAACTTTTTTGACATTGGTGTTTGGGGCATAGACTTGCAATACTGTGATACTGAATGGTTTGCCTTGGAAACAAACAGTGATCATTCTGTCATATTTGACAATGCACCCAAGTACTGTATTTTGGACTCTTTGTTGACTATGAGGGCTAATCCATTTCTTCTAAGGGATCCTTGCCCACAGTAGTAGATATAATGGCCATCTGAATTAAATTCACCCATTCTGGTCCATTTTAGTTCACTGATTCCTAAAATGTCAATGTTCACTCTTACCATCTCCTGCTTGACCACTTCCACATTCCAGGTTCCTATGCAATATTGTTCTTTAAAGCATTGGACATTACTTTCACCACTGGATACATCCACAACTGGGCATTGTTTCCACTTTGGCTCAGCCTTTTCATTCCTTTTGGAGCTATTTCTCTGCTCTTCTCCAGGTTCATATAAATTAAGGGGGAAAAAAATCTCATGTCTGTGCTACTGACTCCAAAGTTGATCAGAAAAGATCTAATAATTCTGCCTTTAACAAGATCTTTCATAGATATTTAAAACCCTAAAATTAAAAAAAAAAAAAAGCATATTTATAAAAGCAAGCTGTTACTGTTAGAATGGCAGCCTGAGGAGTTCTACAGATATGTTCTCCAATAAAGCAAACACAACCAGTGAGAATTGTTTTTAAAACAGCAATGATAGTACTCTTTTAAAGTCTCTGGAAATTTTCCTGAGACTATGCAACATATGAGAAAACTTTGATTCAAGAAGGTATCTACTAAGTCATTGTAAGAAGAGAAAGTGTCTGTAACACCTGGATACATGCCTTGTTCTACTTCCACCCTCTCCAGCTCAACAGGATGGAATCTCCACTCGTGATGTACTTGACCAGGAAAACAAACCAATCTCTCCCCTCATATTCTCATCAAGTAGTATGATATCTCACTAATAGGGACAGGCCACAGGCATGTCTCATCCTCTCCAGCCTCAGCTTGCATTGTTGGTGTTCACTCTGTAAGTCATGTCTGATTCTTTGTGACCCCATGGACTGCAGCATGCCAAGTTTCCTGTCCTACACCATCTCCCAGAGTTAGGTCAAACTCATGTCCATTGAGTCAGTGATGCCATTCAGCCATCTCCTCCTCTATTATCCCCTTCCCCTCCTGCCTTCAATCTTTCTCAGCATCAGGGTCTTTTCCAGTGAGTCGGCTTCTCACATTAGGTGGACAAAGCCATTGCAGAGGCTAAACCCCTGGTGATTACTGCCATGGGATTAGTATTAGTTCCATTCTCCATCCAGTCCCCTTTGATAGGGTAGAAGCTCTTTCCCAGGCACAGTAAGACTAAAGATACTGGAGCCCCAGTATCCATTAACCCAACTCATTCAGGACATAGATTCCATGCCAGAACAGTCACTCCCAGAAGGCCAGAAGCTGCTGCCACCGCTAAATGCCCTGCTCATCAGCATGGGTGGCACTCTTGCCTCCAGCTCTGGAAAAGTGGCTCAGAGATTTTTTTTTTTTCTACTAAAGAGGTAGCCCGTAAAAACAGAGATATCTGGAGTACTCTCAAACTTAGTTTGAAAGAGAGGGCAGGAAGTTCAAATTTAAGCTCACTCTTGAATACAATGAATATTTTGATGGTAAGCAATTAAGAGGATTCTGATAGCACTATGAAAGTAACAGGCTAACCCATTAGTCACCTTGCTGACCAGAGAGAACCAGGGAAAGAGACAACTAAGAGCCTTCCTAAAGTCAGAACAAAGACTGACCTCCAAACTACCCCTGAAAAGGGCCTCTGTTTAACATATTAGACTATGGAGCAATTTATACCCTTAGGATTCAGCTGAAAAGTTAGTGGATAGTAACACGTGAGTGTGATATTAAGAGAGTCAGAAAGCTTAACAGAAAGATCAGAGAAGAGACAGAGTCCTGCTGATTTAACTGTGACTTGAAATGTTTTTATGCACATAAGTCTGTGGTTTTATTTACTGATGAGAAACCTTGAACTTCCCGATAGCCATTAGTGCCTTAAATTCATGATAGATTTCACAGCATCTGATGATTCCACAAATGTAAGATGATAACTCTGTGTGGGGAATATGATTCAGAGAGAAACAATAGAAACTAAAAAGAAAGTAATATATATTTATGCAAATATTGTTAATAATAAGCACCAAGGCAAAAAGAACATTGTAAGTAGAGAAATACACTAAAAAAATAAATGTTTCCTTTAAGTCTTTCATGGGACAACAGCAGCTGTTTCAACGAAATAAAAAGCTATAAAAGCATTAGAGGAAAGTATCTATATACATTTGGCTTGCTCTTAGAAATTGATATTCAGGGAACATATTAATATCACAGATACTTCTCTGCTATACAATGGTAGTGACTACATCTACATAATATTGAAGACAGATGTATACAGGGAATGAAAAGAAGACTATATCAAAGAATATTATTAGTGTTTTTCATACTCATTCCAATGAATCTCCTTATACTGCTACTAAGGCAGTTTTCATAGAGTTCAAGAAAATGACATTGAAAATCTGCTCCATGTAACTCATAAACAGGAAATAATATAAGGGATAGAATGTGAGAGAGTGACAGGGAATATAGCCCAAGTCTAGAGGCAGTGATAGGAAATGATATCAAGGTAGTGGGATTACAAACAAGATTTCTTTCAGTACTTTGATGTCTTTGATTCTAAAAGAGGAAACTGCATCCAATAGCGTTTTCTTTCTTTGCTGCACCACCCACTTGTGAGGTCTTAGTTCCACAGTCAGGGGTCAAATCCATACCCTCTGTTGTAAGTAGAGAGTCTTAACCACAGGGACACCAAGAAAGTCCCATCCAATAGCATCTTACACAGTATATATGCATGATAAATGCCTATAGCATTCAGCATGCCTCCATATGATACTCATTTCATTCTTGTTGGCCTTATAGTAATCTTATTGTCATATTCTCCATGAGAAGACCTTCACCGAAGAGGTACTGTGCACTTGTGGAATGTTTCTGGCATTGTTATTTATGATCCTTAAAATGACTCTATGAAACATACAGCATCCTCCTCTGTAAGGGCTAGTCAAGAAAACTAAGGTACCGAAAGACTGAGTCACTAGTCCAAGGTCTCATAGTAAGTCTCACAAGTGGAATTTAAACTCAAATACATGTAATTCAAAACTCAGATTATTTCCACTTTTGATGGCCTCCTGAGGATAGGGACTTTGTTTCTCTCAAAGGAGAGCCCTGTCCATCTGGAACAGCCTCAGTGAACTTTATTTAAGTGAAATGAATTAGGGCAAATATGGTAGTGTCATGTAAATAAGACTGGACTAGGAATCGAGAACTTTGAACTCTAATCATGGTTCAATCACAGATTAACAGTGAACAACTTCACCTTCTCATGCCTTCATGCTTTGCTTCCTCAACTATAAAATGATGACTCACAGATCATTTTAGTGAGAGCTCAATTTAAGCACAGATGTGAAGATCACTGGTAAAGCAGCCCACCCTCAGCCAGATACACTTCTACATTTAATCCAATATTTTTGACTCTCACTCAAGTACAAGCATCCCACTTCTGTGTTACACCTGTCCATAGAATGGTAGCCATGAAGAATTTCCTCTAACGGTGTTACTGCTACTCCTACTGCTAAGTCGCTTCAGTCGTGTCCGACTCTTCGCGACCCCATGGACTGCAGCCTACCAGGTTCCACCACCCATGGGATTTTCCAGGCAAGAGCGCTGGAGTGGGTTGCCATTGCCTTCTCTGCTAACGGTGTTAAGAGGAGGTCAGATTTCTCAGTACAAAATTTGGAATTGTTATTTAGACTAATAATTCTTGGTAATAGGAGCTTCCCAATAATTCCCTTGAAAGGTAAAAAGAAACAGCATGTTATTGTAGTTAATACATCCTTCTGTTGCTTACTTTTCTTTAGGGAAGTTTACGTTAATGCATTCTCAACTATACATATATATACATACATACATATATATGTATATATATATATATGTTTTTTTTTCCTTAAGCTTGACAGTAATAGTAAATAGGCGGGTGTTTTTATGGGATGTAACAAACACATTTTCTTTGCTGTAGATATCTCACAAGCAGCAACTGGCTTGTTTGAATTGTCATTTTCTCCGACACCGAGCTGCTTTTGGATTTCTAATATTGTTTCTTCTAGCTCCCGGTTTATCAGTCTGGGTGTTCCTTCCTCTGACAGCACAGCATGGAGGACATGAATAGAAACTATAGTGGCTCACCAAAGAATACGGTAGTTTCCTCTCCCTCCCCCTGCTGGTCTGTAGTTCAGCTTTCTAAAGTTTCAGTTACCCATGGCCAACCATGGTCCAAAAATAATATATGGAAAATTCCGGAAATAGTTTTACAAGTTTTAAACTACATGCCTTTCCAAGTAGTGTGATAAAATCTCATGTCATCCCGCTCCCCAACCATCAACATCAGCTTCTCCTGACATCCAACCATCCTCATTATCATGGCTTAATGACCCAGGATCACTCAAAGCAGATGATTCTTTTTCTGACATATAGACGGTCAGTAGTAGCCTGGTTCTGCGTCACAATGCATATGTCATTCCCTCCCTTCATCTCACCATGTAAGCATTTTACCATTTCACATCATCACAAGAAGTGTGAGTACAATAAGATATTTTGGGTGAAAAAAAGAGAGACCACATTTACGTAACTTTTATTATAGCATATTGTTGCAATTAGTTTTGTTTTATTATTGGTGTTGTTAGTCTCTCACTGTGACTAATTCATAAATTAAACTTTATCGCAGGTATATATGTATGTATAGAAAGAAACATAGTATGTATAGTGTCTGGTACAACTTCTGTTTCAAGCATCCATGGTGGGGGGCCTTGGAACATATCCCCCATGAATCAGAGAGGAGACCAAAGCACTCCAACAATGGAGGCTGTGCTCCTTATAGAAGCTCCAGAAGAATTTGCCTTAGAGGAGCATCTCTTTGCTGGTATTTCTACTTCCAGCTCTGACTTGGACTCCACTTATAATTACATGTGACTTTAAATTCCATTTTAGAAGATATACATAGAGGATTAGAGAGTTTATTAAAATATGCTTTCTTCTATAAGGTTTTCTGCTTTTCCACATCCTAAACCTTCACATATTTGAATGCAACATGAAACCTGGAAAGAAATGAACCAAAAAATAAAGCTGTTAACATCTGAGATTCAGCCAAACCAGGGAGATATTTTTCCTTACACTAAATAAAAATTTCATATGTTAATTGCTAGGCATATGCCAGCAACTCTGGCCCAACTATGTTGAAGTTAAATGGCTTAAGGTTTTAGAACTTGAAACAACCTCCAAATGATATCTGGAGGTAAGGCGGGATTGTGACTTCCTTGCATCAACTAATTCATGTGGCAAAGTGAAACTTTCCTTTGCTTCTATCTGTTTCTCCTTTGTAATGATCCAAAGTGGTTGTTGATTAGTCACTCAAACTGTAGCCTGCCAGATTCCTCTGTCCATGGGATTTCCCAGGCAAGAATACTGGAGTGAGTTGCCATCTTTCTCTAGGAAAGTAGTGTTTAGTCACCAAGAATTTTGGCAGGACCCTGTTGCCAGAATCAGGAAATAAGTTTACTTGGCAGCTGATCATCCAGAGAGTATATTTGTGTTGACCGTTGATTTCATGTCCATTGTGGAGCTATCAAGTTTTAATTCTCTATTTCCAAAATTGCATCTTTCAAGCTGCTGTGATCATATAATGTTTGTGCTGCTATTGTTTAAATTACTATAGTTTCATTCCAGAGTGATTTCTCTGAAGAAAAGCAAACCTAATTTAAATCCCATTAACAGCAAGCCATTTAGATTTTCTTAACCCTCACCCCCACTCCTCCACCTCAATGCCATGAGGTTTTAGAGAAGAGAATAAATGAGAAAAGCAGGCCTGAGTGAGATGGTCTATTGTGACCTGGACAGTCTTGTACTTCCTCTATCAAAGTAAGTTTATTTGTTATTGCACAACCATGTACAATATCATGTGCAATTACGTTCACTGTTGCATTGTTTTATAGAACAAAAAAATAAAACAATCCAAAGTCTAGTGACAGTAATATCATATTGCAGGGGTCCTAAATTAAGAAGTAAATGAATGCATAAATTCTACAAGTCACACAGTGTTGTGTTATACAGCATTGAAAATGAACAGACTATTAATACATTAAACAAAATGGGTAAATTTCAGAAGTATAATGACTGATTGAAATAAATTTTAAAAGCTCAGAGTTTGTGATACCACTTTTATAAAGTTCACAATCAAGCAAAATAAAGAATATATTGTTTATAGATACAGATATGATAACATTATTGAATAAAAAAGGAACACGGACCATCACATAATTTAGAATAATTATTACTTTTTAAAAGACATGAATGGAAAATGGGAGAAACACATGGATATTATCAAGATATTGGTGCTATATATCCTGCTTTTGAATGTATGTAGTGACACATGGAGGTTACAAATACACATCACATAAAAAAAGAAAAATAAAATGAACACTTTAAAATCCATTACAAAGTAAAAAAGTTTAAACTGAACCATCTCAACCAAACTTAGGTGCAGATAAATTCAGAAATAAGTGTCAGCTCCGTGTAAGGACTCCAGAGTGAAAGATCCATTCCAGGAATACCCCATTTCTCTCAGAGGCAGAAATGCTGACTTGAGGACTAATAACTTTGGTAGTGTAAATAGGGAAGACCCATAACCACCCAGTGTGGAAGTTCAAAAGGGTAACAGGCAATGAGTTCCTGATCAAGACCAATTTGCCACGTCTCCTAAGTTACTTCAAGACAAATCAGTCTTCTTTCTCCATAATAGAGGCTATAATTTTCAATCAACATTCTGATGGCTGCTTCAATACTATTTCTAGCTAGCTCCAATTCTGGATACTAGTTTAAAGGTTTTCTGGTTTCTAGAGTCAAAGAATTATATAAACTCTGCCTTTATACTGTTATGACTCCATAGATATATAGAGGTTATTTAGTGAATACTCTGTTCCACTCCTATTGTATATGTGACAACTCTGAGGTTCAGCTTGTTAGGTGAATTTCCAAAATCATACAGTCTGTAAGAAGAAAGGACCACAGTGCTCATTTCCTAACATTCATGTTTATATTCCATCTGTTTCCCTGTGGTATCCGTAATACTGAATTTGTGCTTATTGTATTCTACAATGCTTCTTGGCAAGTTTACCCTACCTTCTCCATGCAACATTCTGTGTACTGAGGTCTACACAATTAGGTGTGTACACCTAATTCTACACAATCAAATAAATAGTCTGACTTGTTTAGTTAAAGTAGCAACCTACTCCAATAGAGCAATACATTTTTCTTCTGTGGTATCATCATCATGAGCTATTGATAGGCATTCTTTACAGTGCAGGACCTGCCGAGTAAAGCAGAGGGTGATGGTTCCTTTGACACATACAACCAGGACAGAACCCCAGCCCCATTCTCTGCTAGAGAGTCAAACCCAACCTCAGCACTCAGGTGAAAACAGTACATGATAGTTTCCAAACACAGGATATAACTGAATCTCAAATATTCTATACATAGCAGAATAGGATTGCCAATATGGCTATACAAAGAAATGAGGTAAAGGATATTGGTCTCATTTTCTGAGATGCTTCTGCAATAATCCCACCAAGACCACAAATAATGCTCTCTTTCTGCTCTCTGCTTGAGAGGTTTTCCTGTACGTGCCATTTTTGATCAATTTACATCCATTCACTTATTAGCTTATTTACTCAAATGTATATCGTTTCTTTATGTTCTGAATACATTTCTCCATTTACAACATTTTGAGACCTAATTTTATTGAATGCTAATTTTTAATGAAAATTCAACTGATGGTAAGGCACAAAAAGCATAACGAGTTACAAGACAAAGTAGAACTAGCGATGCTAAAAGAGTATAGATGGCCATCAGCATGGAACTAGAGGAAAACTGACTGCCTCTTTTTGGAGGGATGAGTTCACACAGTTCAGTTCAGTTCAGTCGCTCAGTCATGTCCAACTCTTTGCGACCCCATGGACTGCAGGTTGTCTGGCTTCCCTGTCCATCACCAAATCCCAGAGTTTACTCAAACTCGTGTCCACTGAGTCAGTGACCATCTAACCATCTCATCCTCTGTCATCCCCTGCTCCTCCCACCTTCAGCCTTTCCCAGAATCAGGGTCTTTTCTAATGAGTCAGTTCTTCACATCAGGTGGCCAAAGTATTGGAGTTTCAGCTTCAGCATCAGCCCTTCCAATGAATATTCAGGACTGATTTCCTTTAGGATGGACTGGTTGGATCTCCCTGCAGTCCAAGGGACTCTCAAGAGTCTTCTCCAACACCACAGTTCAAAAACATCAATTCTTCGGTGCTCAGCTTTCTTTATAATCCAACTCTCTCATCCATATATAGTCATATGGAAAAACCATAGCTTTGACTAGACAGAACTTTGTTGGCAGAGTAATGTCTCTGCTTTTTAATTCTGTCTAAGTTGGTTGTAACTTTTCTTCCAAGGAGCAAGCATCTTTTAATTTCTTGGCTGCAGTCACCATCTGCAGTCATTTTAGAGCCCAAAAAAGTAAAGTCTGTCACTGTTTCCACTGTTTCCCCATCTATCTGCCATGAAGTGATGGGACGGGCTGCCATGATCTTAGTTTTCTGACTGTTGAGTTTTAAGCCAACTTTTTCACTCTCCTCTTTCACTTTCATCAAGAGGCTCTTTAGTTCTTCATTTTCTGCCATAAGGGTGGTATCATCTCCATATCTGAGGTTATTGATATTTCTCCCAGCGATCCTGATTCCAGCTTGCACTTCATCCAGTCCAGCATTTCTCATGATGTACTCTGCATAGAAGTTAAATAAGCAGGGTGACAATGTATAGCATTGACATATTCCTTTCCCGATTTGGAAAGGGGAGGGATTATATTCCATTAAACTGTGCTGAGACTGATAGTAATGAGCAAGCACATCACCAATGGAAGTTCGTATACCTTTGTCTTCTGGCTTCCTAGACATTTTCTGTCTCTAGAAAATTAGAGTTCCTTTGGGGATAAATATCACATTTTTCTCTTGATATCTTTTTTGTCATGCCAGATACTAAGTGCTGAGAAAAGTGAAAGAAAAAAAAAAAAGAAAATGTTTTACCAAAGACAATTTCTTATTTAGTAATTCTTCATGAACCTCCCTGATTTGGAGGTAACTCCTAGAAGATCTAAAATAATAGCTAAAAGAGATCACTAGGACTGAAAACAGAAGTGGGAAGGATGAAGGCAGAGACAGTTGCTTTTCATCATAAGCTCTTCTGTATCATTTTATTTTTGTTTTTAATATACCACTTTATGTATTAATTTCATATAAAATTAAAACTAAGTGACTAACTCCTTGAAAAACGGAGCTTTAGGTGTTTTTACATACTCAGAATGAGGATGTAAAAGGTATTTGCAAGAGAGATTTTATAAAAACTGGACAAAGGAGTAAAGATATTACCTAAAATTTATCAATTTAATAAATAAAATCATAAAGCATAACAATTCATGTAATGCTATAAAACTAAAAAAGGTTTAGTTTTGAATCGGTAAAGCTAATTTAACTAATAAAAAATCTGTCTTATGATATCAACATCATGGTATCTCTCGGTTGAAATTAACTGAATGGATATTTATTGAAGCTTTACTATGTCCTTGGCACTGCATTGAATGCTGAAATTGTACTGTTGAACGAAGCAGATGTAATTCTTCTCTTCATGGCATGTATAGTTTATTAGCAAAACTATGGTTCAGAGAGATTAATTTCATCCTGTCAACACCAAAATATTAGATTTATTACACAGCAAAAAGCAGACAATGATTGTTTTACGTCTTGAATGATCTAATGATCCAAAAGTACCAACATTTTTCTAAATTCAAGTGTCAGTTCAGGTCTCTTTAACTTGTACTATTAAAATATGCCTATGTTTTGCAACAGAAATCTATAATTTCCCAGTCACCACAAATATGTAATATGATTTAAAATGCAAAATGTATATGCCACTTTTTCAAACAGCAGATAGAAAGAATGCTTATACTGTAGTCTACAAATCTGGTAATCATTATTATTCCAGGATAAAATATTTGGTCATACAATTGCTTGCTATGACTATAGTAACAGAAAAATACCTCAGGCTTATTGGGAGAAATAGTACATAGCTACTTGTGGCCTTTATCAACAGCCTACTAGAGGAGAAAACAAAACCCTGAGTAAAGTCAGCCAGTCTGTCATCAGAGATGGAAGAGAATATTGTTTGAATAAGGGAGGTAATCTTTGCCTGAAGCCTGTAATCTGAGTTAAGCATTTGTGAATTGTGAACCTCATGAGAAGTAGAGTCAATTGTTTCTGCAAAGCAGTAGACTGAAAGGCCAAGATAGGGAGACCTCAGTCTTTTTATGGTACATGCCACAAAACCCCTCTGCTGGACTGGGACAAGGAAGGCCACATTAGGGACACTGCATTCTAATATACTGCCCACTATTATTGAGGGGCACAGACAAAGCATAGTGGCCAGTAAGTGAAAGAAAGATATTTCACGTTTGTAAATCATGTCTTCAAAAGAGAAATCATTTCTCAAGATGAGATTTGGAAAGCAGCCTATTTCTAAACCCCTTGTGACTCAAACTGTAAAGGGCTGTCAAAACGCTTTGGTTCATCGGGCTGTAATATGCAGAATGGTCATGGCATTCTCCTAGAGCATGTTAAACCAACAGAATTAAGCAATTAATCTTAAAGGGACCTTCAAATGGCATATTTTTCTAAAAGGAAAGAAGTAATATCATCTGCTACATTTATGCTAAAAAGTTGGGGTAAATCAAGAGGTGAAATGATTTCAGAACCAACACTAGCATCCTTTTAACTGATTTTTGTTTAATGGTTTAGCAGTTTCATGAGTTGGAGGCTACTTCCCAATTAAATGTATTTATCAACCATATTCATTCCTCTAAAGATTAAAAATTAATGCCATTGTTCAGTGGGCAATGATTATACATTACTTTCTACATTTATATTAACTTCATTGCTTATAAGTTCCCAGTTATAACAAAATATTTTCCCGTAAAGTTTTTTTTCTCTAACATCTAATCAATAAAGAACCCTAATAAGTAAAGAAATCATGATCATGAAACACTTTATGGCCAATAAAGGCAAAACTTCTATAGTCTGTAGTTTTGTTTTGTTTTTATTTTCAGTTCAATCCACATACAGTGACTTCCTTTCTTCTCTAACAAATTATATTACCAATATCAATCTTTTTTCAATTTTATTCAACTCTACAGATCTCTCTGTAATACCTGCCACTATAGGTAGGATAGAGGACAAAATCTACTGACTCTAAATTTTAAAAATGTAAAGTCAACTGGTCAAATAAAGCCAAAGTGACTGATCTGAATAGATCAGTATATCTGCAACCTTTTTACTGCCCCCTGCCAAGGAGATGTTTTAAATATTTTGTCCTAATTCCTCCAATGAATTAGTAACACAGATTGTGTATCTATTTATATATTTGGAACTTTTTGGAGGGACACAAACCATTACAATAGACTTTTCAGTGCCTCAAGAACTAATTTTTGCCCCCATGGAATGAATGAACAGAGGCTTCTGATATTTCCACCAAAACATTGTACAATAATTATAATAATGTATTAGATATCTGGTAATATAAGCCAATATATTTACCTGTAAAACAAAGTTTCTTTGAAGTTTTATTTAAAATTTCTTATGTAGTTTCCATTCTAATTCTCAACAGAGCTGTATTTTCTGTAGTATACAGTACATTTTCCAAAATCTTTTATTAAAGTAAACCCACTCAGAGAATGTTCCATGCATACCCTGCAGTGTTGTGTACCTCTGCCATGTTGTAACACATCTTCCTTTATTATTGATATTCTAGTTCATAAATAGTATCATAAGGCTTGTGAATTCCTGAATACTACCTATGGATGGCTAAAATGATTCATGCTGACAGAGTTCAACTCTACAGATTAAAATTTTAAAAAAAAGAAAGGTGACTCTTGTGTCTTCATCTTTTTTTAACTCCTAGCCCCTTCTTCCTATCCCTTTTCCACCTAATTTCTGACTTTCCTCTTCAAAAACAACAACAAAAAAGGGTTTGCTTCTCAAAATATTGGGGCAACCAGTGGGGATAGCATGAAACCAAAATATGTTTGCTGGGATAGAGAGCCAGTGGTGTCTTTGAATGTACGTCTACCCACCAGATCTGTGTCTCTCTGTCCGAACTGTCTTCATTTCACATGCACGCTCAGTTGCTTCAGTCATGTCCAATTCTTTGTGACCCCCTGGACAGTAGCCACCAGCTCCTCTGTCCATGGGATTCTCCAGGCAAGAATACTGAAGTGGGTTGCCATGCCCTCCTCCAGCAGATCCTCTTGACTCATGGATCAAACCCATGTCTCTTGTGTCTCCTGCAATGCAGGAGACTTGTGTTTCATCCCTGGATTGGGAAGACCCCCTGGAGAAGGACATGCTACTCCAGTATACTAGCCTGGAGAATCCCAGGGACAGAGAAACCTGGCAGGCTACAGTACATGGGGTCTCAAAGAGTTGTACACGACTGAATGACGAACAATTCATTTCAAGATGTTATCACAACAGGATGTATGATGGCCTCAAAATATGTTGAAAAAGAAAAAGTCTTAACACTTACTCTTGGAAATCTGATCTTGGGTATGCCATATTACAACACTGATCTCTTAAATGTGGTTAATAACAAATGAAATGCTGTGCATTATACTATATATACTACACTGATTGCCTTTTGAAGTCATACCAGGAATATATGGCTATCGAAGAGAAATTAAGGGGAAAAAAAACAGAGAGATCAAATAATAACAATACTATAAAAATCATATCATCTTTTTTCATACTACCTAGAGATAAATGATGTGAAGCAACCTCCTTCCAGGTGGATAATGTCCTTTTCAGATATTTTAAATTTTTAGATTTTTATTTGAGTCATATTATACTTAACATCCACTTACTATGGACTGAATGTGTCTCCCTCAAAATTCACCCATTGGAGCCTTGATTCCCCAATGTACCTGATTTGCAGATAGAACTTTGAAAGAGGTGACTAAGGTTAAATAAGAGTGGGGTCCTAATCCAATAGAATTGTCCTTAAGAGAAAAGAAAGAGACACAAGGAACATACAAGCACAATGAAAACGACATTTGAGTTCATAACAAGAAAGAAACATCTGTAAGCCAGGAAGGTCCCATTGGAAACCAACACTGCTGGCATCTTAATTTTGGACTTCCAGTCTCCAGAACTATGAGGAAGTAAATTTCTGTTGTTTAAGCCAACCAGTCTGTGACATTCTGTTGTAGCAACCTGAGCAAACTAATACATTCTTATGCAATGTTTTGTGGATCAATTTTTCTTACACAACAAATCTATTTTCTTTTAGTAGATATCCCTCTACCATTATTTAAACAGTATGAACTCCCATTAATTTCAAATGAGAAACCTTGTAACATCTTAGGATTATAAGAAAGCTAAATTAAATATAAGATTAGATTTCATTTGCTTATTATGAATGGTTTTCAATTTTGTCATCATTAAGGATTCAGTTCAGTCCCTTAGTTGTGTCCAACTCTTTGCGACCCCACGGACTTCAGCATGCCAGGCCTCCCTGTTCATCACCAACTCCCAGAGTTTACTCAAACTCATGTCCATTGAGTTAGTGATGCCATCCAACCACTTCACCCTCTGTCATCCCCTTCTCCTCCTGCCTTCAATCTTTCCCAGCATCAGGGTCTTTTCTAATGAGTCAGTTCTTCACATCAGGTCGCCAAAGTATTGGAGTTTCAGCTTCATCATCAGTTCTTCCAATGAATATTCAGGACTGATTTCCTATAGGATGGACTGGTTGGATCTCCTTGCTATCCAAAGGACTCTCAAGAGTCTTCTCCAACACCACAGTTCAAATGCATCAATTCTTTGGCACTCAACTTTCTTTATAATCCAATCTCACATCCATATATGACTACTGGAAAAACCATAGCTTTGACTAGATGGACCTTCGTTGGCAAATTAATGTCAGCTTTTTAATATGCTGTCTAGCTTGGTCACAACTTTTAATTCAAGGAGCAAATATCTTTTAATTTCATGGCTGCAATCACCATCTGCAGTGATTTTGGAACCCAGAAAAATAAAGTCAGTCACTGTTTCTACTGTTTTCCCATCTATTTCCCATGAAGTGATGAGCCCAGATGCCATGATCTTAGTTTTCTGAATGTTGAGTTATACTCCAACTTTTTCACTCTCCTCTTTCAATTTCATCAAGAGGCTCTTTAATTCTTCTTCACTTTCTGCCATAAGGGTGGTATCATCTGCATATCTAAGGTTATTGATATTTCTTCCAGCAATCTTGATTGAAGCTTGTGCTTTCTCCAGTCTGACATTTTGCATGATGTACTCTGTGTATAAGTTAAATAAGCAGGGTGACAATATATAGCCTTGATGTACTCCTTTCCCGATTTGGAACCAATCTGTTGTTCCATGTCCACTTCTAACTGTTGCTTCTTGACCTGCGTACAGATTTCTCAGGAGTGTTAGTTTCTAGTTAATACACTCTACACACCTGTGTATACTCTATTGCTTAATTAATCTGCTTTCTCATCATCTCTGCCTGGTTTATAACTATAAAGAACACATCTGATCTTCCACATAGTTGTCTTACTCGTAACTGTTCTTCATAATGCCTAAGCAGATATTTTGTCTGCTTTAGGGCCAAATTTGATATGGACTAGGGAAGATGGTAATAGAACTTCCAGTGGAATTGGGTCTAGAACGATAAACTTAATTCCATGTTGGTACTTCTCCCATGTGTAAGATTTTTTACTTGAGAACTTACTTATATCTATGGCTAATTATTTGGGCCCAGAAAATAAAATTTGTGTTGAAATTTTCAATTTTCATAGAAAATTTATCTTTAAGTGTCAGTGTTGAGTTCCCAATTTTCCTACATACAAGCATGTAACAAACACTTAGGAAGGAGCTGAGTTTCCAGCAGTTGTTACAGGATTATTTTAATGTAAGATCCTCTCTGGTCTCTTAGAATTATTGTCATCCAGGTTCATATTGCTAAAACATACATCAGCTGCTGGAAAAGATACAGAATAAAGTGGGTCATGATAACTTTTCTGGCCTTTGAGTTGACAAGGGTCCTTGCACAGTGGATTCGCCATGTAGTCAGACAGAGGTCAAGTAAAGATGCAGAGAGACTCATTCATTATCTCACCTTTTATTCTAAGCATCACAATCTGCAACTTTGTTACTGGTATTCATAAACTAGAATGCAAAATCTTGTTTCATTATTATGCAAACAATCCCTCCAGTTAAGTCTGAATATTGCATACATTTTCTTTTAAAAAATTAAATTAAAGACAGCATGCATACATTATTGTCTTTCTCACCCTCATAGGCTTACACGTGTATATACCAACATCATTATCATGTAGACACAAATTTTAGGGATCACATTCACTTAGCATAGATCAATTTCCATAGGACTTTTGCAGTCTTTACATCAACTATACCCTGTGGAGATGATGCTAGTGTTATCAGTGCTGTGAATGACAAGTCTATGTTTTAAATGACTGATTTTCTTTAAAAATGTATTTATTTATTATATTTGACTGTACTGGGTCTTAGTTGCAGCATGTGGGTTCTAGTTCCCCTGACCAGGGATCAAACCCAGGCCCCCTTCATTGTGATCATGAAGTCTTAGCCACTGGACCACCAGGGAAGTCAGTATATGGCTTATCTTGATGTTTAAAATAGCTTTGAATGGAGTAGGATCCAATTTTTAATAACACCTTCTTCTCAAGGGCTGTTGTCTATAAAATTTTCACTAAGATTTATTATTTGAAATTCCTGATCCTTACTCATTTCAAAGATAACACTCTCTCTCCAAAACTAAAATTTTTGTTCTTTCCATTATTTCCATAAGATTGTCAAAGATGTGAGTTAATTCATTAATTAATTTGTGAATTAATACACTAAGGACCATGAACTCATATCTTGGGTGAGTAGACTAAAACTACACTGTGGGAATGGTGAAAAAATTCCATTCCTCAGATCCTATCATCCTTAGTTTTTCTCTTAATACATCTTAATTTGCTACACCCCTGCTCATAATCACCTTCCATTTGTGCACCTCAGCCAAATTTGCATGATTCTTCTCACACTGATAACACACACTCAAACGCTGATACATTAAATTTTGGAGGGATTGTCGATTCTCCAAATAGTCACCAGTGACCTAGGGAGAGCATGATATAGAGACATTAAAGTAAAATGGCTGGGGTATATGTAAGAATTTTTGGCAAATATTCATGTGCAGTGGTTTTCTTTCTTCTCATGTGGATTTTAGCACTTTCATCATGATGTTTGTATGTGTGATTTTCTTATAAACTCTCCAACTTTTGGTTTGATAAATGTAAATTGATGTTTTTTCCTAAATTCAGGAAATCTTTTTAGTTGCATCCATATGGATATGTGCCCCTAAGAAAATAAAAGGCAGAGGTCTGGGGGGTTGCAACTGATCAGTTTCAGTTCATCATTCCCTCTAAGAATTTTCAGTTCTGGCGTTTCCTTTTCTTAAGATCCCTGCCTCTGGGAGGTTTTGCCTGTTAAGCACCTTGAGACTGCAGGAATTTCCCCTCTCTTTTGAAAGGATTATCACTCCTTTAAAAAGGACACACTTGGGAATGTTGTTAAAGTATCCATAGTATGAAAAAGGGGAAAGGAGCTAAGTGCTGAGCCTCCTTGAATTTCAGGTTTCCTTTTTTTTTCACTTTAACTTGATGTGACTGTCTTTGTTCCCCAGCAACCATCCTCTGCTCCCACAACACCAGATTCTCAGTCTTTTTAGCCCACAACCAATACTGGCAAATGCCTTCAAAGAAAAGTGTCTGCAGATTCTGAGTTGAATTAAGAATGACCTCCTCTTTGACAATTCAGTACTTTTAGTCCTCCTTGATTTTGCAACACCTGATGATGTTTGTAATTTATTCCATTTCATACACATATTATTATGAAAATAAGAAATCCCTTCAAGCAAAGGCAAAAAGTGAAAGAAAACTGACCAACAAGTGTCTAAGTAATCATGTTTGTAAACTGTATCATTTCTCATGTTAGTTTCTCATCCATCCATTTACATTAACATGAATTTCAGAATATGTTTTTGCCCACTTGCTCTCTCCACAACTCTGCTTTTTTCCAGAGGCTATGGAGAATTTTAATATCCACTCTGTGAAAGCGAGTTCACTGTCTGTGTATGTTTGCTAAATGGACACACACAAAAATTAAACAATCTTAACTACTGTTGAAATTTCTGAAATGAAGACATAAAAAGCCAGAGGAATAATAGACAGCCGCTTGATCTATTCCACAACATGGAAAGTGAGTTCATTTCTTTTAATTTTCCCCTCTGACCCTGAATTTTCTCCTCTGTTAGTTTGTTATAATAATATCACAGGGAGGTTACATACAGAATGAAAAGCCTCTTCAGGAACAGGAATCATTTTACTTAACCTACTGAAAGCCTTTCAAGAAGGGAGGACAGTTGCATAACCAATTGTCTTAATAATCCTTAAATGAGGTTAAGAGATAGAAGGAGGATCAAGGTGAAGTCTAGATAGTGGAATAGAGCACTCAGATGAGACATAGCTTTTATTTTTTAAAATTATCTTAATTTCCTTGGCTGAAAGCCTTATGATGTAAGTTTGTATCAATGATATGCCCTTGAATTACACAATATCTTTGCTACAACTCCTGTGAGCACCATTTTAGAAAAATAAACACCACATTGTAGTGTTTTATTTAAGGATAATAGGAGAGAAAAATGTAAATAACCATGCCTAGTATTCTGTACAGGAGATTTTCCATCAGAGAAAATCCATTTTTTAATTTTTCACTGAAATTTTCTTAAGAATAATAGTGGGCTAAGTGGCAGCTGATAAAAATTATTGATTCTAAGATTTTTGTACCTCTCAAAAAGATAACCACAAAGTCCAGTTCACACTAGAGCCTCTATTTGAATTTAAAAGAAAAATTATCTATTAAGCTGCAAACAGGGAGAAATTAACAATGAAAATTGATTAATAAGTATGTGTCTTTCATACTGAATTTGATGTTTAATCTTTTCTCCTTAATAATGAAATCAGAGAAGAAATAATTATCAATTATAATGCTTTCTCATGAACTGATCTTATAGATCCATTCCAATTAAGAGATCACGAAATGGTTGTTGAGTAAAAAGCTACAACCTCAACGAGTTTTTCATGTTAACAGAGGATAATAAAGTCTTCAGCCAAAAAACAAACCAGTGATTAAATATTTCATTCACCAGTAAACTTCAGAGCAGAGATATTGCTGCAATCCCTGAAATAATATAGGTGACTACCTAACCACCTTATTATGTAGAAAGCATGAAAGAATTGGACCTCTGAAGGACAGAAGGAACCTGGAACTATCAAGAGAAGAGAATTTGACTGTCATTGATTCAGCCAACAAAAGCAACCAAATAAGGAAAAACAGCAAACAAATTCTCAAGACTAAAAAGCATAAGAATCAGTTCAGTGCCCTTCACTTCTTTCTCACCTGCGTTGTATACCTAGCTATCTGAAGGCCTTTTCCCAAACCCCATACTCTTTAACTAAGTGCTCTTTCCATTAACTCCTCACACAAAGATTCTTGGATGATCTTGACTCCCAAATCTTTATTGTCAGTCAGGACATTTCATCTGAGTGCATCTGAGATCATCTATCCAATCACCTGCTCTCCACATGCAGATGAGATGCCCTAAAGGAAAATTCAAATGGAACAAGTCCAAAAGTAAATTCATCATAGTTTCTCCAAAACTGCTTCTTATCTGGGGTTGCCTTCTCCTAGCAAATGAGAGAATTATGCATTTAGCTTAGAAGGTGGAACTATAGGCATCAACCTTAAAATGGATTGTTTCACTCCCACAAAAATATCTGTCTTTAATTACTTTTGATTTTCTATCTTAAATATGTCTAGTCTGTCTTCATCTTTCCATCTCCAAAGCTTCCACTACCCTGGTCCAAATTCATATCTGCTCCTGCCAGCCTGCTAACCATTCTCTCCTCTCTCACTTATGCTCTCTCCACAATCCATTCATTCTTCTAGAAAGTATAGGAATCACTATAGTGCCATGATTTTTCATACATCAAGACTTTTCGATATGGCCTGTCATCTGTTAGCCCTCAATGTTTTCCTTACAACCACTTTACTCAGACAATTCCAGTTTATCTTTCAGATATAAATTAAATCACTTTTTTGGTGGGAAGTCTGTTCTAACTCTTCAGATTAGATGAACTCCCTAATCCGTTACCTTGGCATTATTTTTTTTTTCAATCACAGTGCTTATCATACTCCTCATTTATACATTTTTGAGATTATTTGCTTCATATCATTTTTCCTATGCACTTTTCATGCTACTAATCCATGAGAACAGTGATCATACATGCTTTGATAACCTCATTCCTGGCACATAGCTGGTTAAAATGATTAGGCAAAAAAATTGAAAATGACTCAAAAAAGTGGCAGCCTATGGAGAAATCAAATATTTTGTACTTCACAACATGAAGATGTAATTCTGCTAGTGGTCGTTTGATTTTCCTGAGCTGTAATGCAGGTAAAGTTTAAAGGTTGCAAAGAGTCAGACATGACTGAACAACTGAACAACAACAGAAGGCTAAAGTAGTTGGGGAAAATATTAATATAAACTCAAGGGGAAGGAATCAAAAGGTAGGGAATGTAAGCAAGATTGTTTTGAACATTCTTAAGAATTGCATCAGTTTCCCAACAATTTGAAGTGATTGTTGTTGTTGATCAATCATGTCTCTTTGCAACCCCATGGACTGCAGCATGCTAGACTTTCCAGTCCTTCACTGTCTCCTGGAGTTTGTTCAAACTCATGTCCATTGAATCAGTGATGCCATGTGACCATCTCATCCTCTGTCATCCCTTCTCCTCCTGAACTCAATCTTTCCCAGCATCAGGTCTTTTCCAATGAATCGAATCTTCATTTCAGGTAGCTAAAGTGTTGGAGCTTCAGCTTCAGCATCAGTCCTTCCAATCAATATTCAGGATAGATTTCCTTTAGCATTGACTGGTTTGATTTGGTTGGTGTCCAAGGGATTCTCAAGAGTCTTTTCTAGCACCACAATTTGAAAGCATCAATTCTTTGGTTCTCAGCCTTCTTTATGGTCCAACGCTCACATCTGTACATGACTACTGGGAAAACCACAGCTTTGACTATATGGACCTTTGTCAGCAAAGTGATGTCTCTGCTTTTTAATATACTGTCTAGTTTGGTCATAGCTTTCCTTCCAAGGAGCAACCATCTGTTAATTTCCAGATTCAATTTTGAAAATTAAGTATTATTAACTACAGAACTAATCCTGAATTTAAGGGCAATTTAAGGGCAATTTTATTAATTTGAATTGGACATCCACCTGTGTGGAGATATATATACACACATAAAAGTTTCTGCATTACTCCCTTTGGTCATCATTTTTAATTCAGGAAAAACATTTGCTTTCTCTTCCTCATTTAAAATTTACTACCATGTACATAATGTAATTTTCCTTTCATTTAGAACTTCATTGCAACAAACACAAGTATAACATTAATTCATGTTGTGACTCATTGCCACTCTAAAACCTGATCTAATCCTTCAATGTTTTCAGTGAATTTTAAGTAACATTTTTAGTATTTTTGTTATTTTTCTTAAAGAGCATAAATAAGACAACTGAATCAGACACCAGAAATACAGGCAACAAAAGTATATATACATATATATATATATATATACCATATATATAAGGTATATATTTGACAAGACGTTAATATCCGGAATATATAAAGAACTCCTAAAACTCAATAACAACAACAAAAAAGTTATCAAATTAAAAAATGAACAAAGGACTTGAAAAAAAATTATTCAAAGAAGATATACAATGACCAACAAGCATGAAAAAATGCTCAGTGTCACTAATTATAAAATAAATGTCAATCAAAACCACAATGAGCTATCACTTCACACCTATGAGGACGTCCACTGTTGTAAACTAGAAAATAGCAAGTGTTGGCCAGGATGTGGAGAAATCGAATCCCTTGTGTACCCCTGGAGGGAATGTGAGATGATATACCTACTATGGAAAACAGAATGGAGGCTTCTCAAAAAGCTTAAAGATATAATTGTCATACGATCCAGCAATCACACTAATTGGTGTATATTCAAAAGAATTGAAAACAGAATTATAAAGGGATTTTTGCATACCTCTATTCATAGTTGGACTATTTAAAACAGCCAAGAAGTAGAAGCAAATTAAATGTTCATCAACAGATGAATGAATAAAGCAAATGTGGTATATATACATAACAGTGAAAGAGTTTTCACTTTAAAAACAGAAGAGAAATCCTGTCACATGCTACAGCGTGGATGGAACTCGAGGATTTTGTGTTAACTGAAATAAGTCAGGAACAAAAAGATCACTACTCCATGATTCTACTTATATGAGGCATCTGAAATAATCACCCCTTAGAAACACAAAGTAGAATATTGGTTGCCAGGTGCTGGGGGAGTGTGGAAAAGAACATTCTTGTTCCATGGATATAGTTTTGCAAGAGGAAAAGTTAACAGAGATCTGATAAATATAAAGTGCTTATAGTTACTAGTGTGCTGTCCACAGCATGAGGAGTTCAGCTCCGTGCTCTGTGATGGCATAGGCAGATGGGAGGGGGAGATGTGAGGGAGAGGATGTGTGTACAGATAGCTGGTTCACTCCACTGTAGAACCAAAGCTAACACAGCATTACAAAGCAGTTGGATTCCAATCCAAATGGTCAGAACGGTAAATTTTATGTTATATATTTTAACTCTGGTTAAAAAAATAAGCAAAATCAAAAGCATGGGGGCACAATGATATATGTATTATATTTACTTCTTTAGAAGTGAATTTATATGATTCAGCTTAAAATTTGCATGTGAACTGAGCTGGCTTCCTCCAAAGGTGTCTGCAAAACAAGAATAGTGATTGTTTTGAGAAGGCATCAGAGATTCATCTCATTCTTCACTAATGAATGCAATCACAAAAAATAAAAAACCATGCCTCAAGCTTGGGGCTTTTTAGTTCAAGATATCCAATAAAAATATATCCTAGCAACTTGTAGACATGTAAAGCTATAATTTAAGACAGGGTTAGAGATCACCCATATACAGAGGTGAGAAGAAACCTATAAGAGTGAAAACATAAATAGAGAAGGTCTGAGGGCTAAGGAATCGCACTTGGGAGACACTCAAAATTTGTGGCTCTAATAAAACAAAAACTAGAGCAAGAGAAGGAAAACTTAAAAGTTCGTAGAGGATACTCAATCAGTTAGCCTTAGCTAAATGATCCTGAGTATATTCCAAATAGCACCAAAGAAGAAATATTTTTTTCCACTAAGACAAGTGGTTTTGGTCTCTTGACGTGATCTTTTTAAAATCTAAAATAGTAGTCAATTCTCTTAGGACACGTTTCTTCTGTATTTTATAAAGCATCATTGATGTTCCACAAACACCTTAGGAGAAAAAAACCCTAAATCCAATTCCAAAGCACAGCTTGATGCAAGTGTAGGAGAAAGGGGAAAAAAGCAATTAGAAAAAAAAGTTACAAAAATCACACAAAATCTGAGACACAGAAAAAGGGGAAACGTATTTGGAAAGTTGAAGAGACATTCACGCTTTGAAAAATTGAATAAAAGAGATGATTTCCATCTAATTGCTGTATAGTCAATTTGCCAATGATGACAATTTGCATGTTTAACTGAAGAGAAAATAGCAAGCAACATCTGAATGCAAATGAACATTTTTTATTTTTTTCTTTTAATGGGCAGGTAAAACAGTTACAGAAAACTAAACATTAAACACAGAGAGAGAAGAACAGCATTTAATGTAATGTTTAGCCAGTAATTTTGATAGTTGCTACAAATATGTATATACATACACAAATACTTTGTAAAAAAAAAAAAAAAGGCAAAATGTCACATGTGTGGAAGAGAATGAAAGCATGTAGTTTTCATTGTAGTTATAAACTATCTGGCCATTTTGATTCAAGTGTAAATTTTAGCCAAAAATGTCCTAACCTCAACTGCTTTGTGAAGATAATAACCAATTTGATAAGCCCATTGTTAAAACACTAGTGCTGTTACGATGCCAAGAAACCAAAACAAAATGGAACCAAAGTAGGGATAAGAAACATAACGCAAAAATTTTGAGACTGGCTTTGGAGTGAATAATCACTTTAAAAAATCTAGTTTAGAGCTCTTTCCAGAGGGAACATGAGAAAACGACACTGACTCGCAGGCTGCTACCCATCTCCCCCTGACAATAGTAAAAGCAGACAGCTTTAAAGATCTGGTTTGAACCACTTTCTTTACATCACATCAGCTGCTTGACTTTGGACAAGTTGCTTAAAGTCCCTGTGCCTCAGTTTCTTCATTTATGGTAGTGGTAGCAATCATACATACAGTAAAGAATCGGTGCCATAATTAGAAATACTGTCCGTAAAGTGCGACAATATACAAGGATTCTAGTAAATAGTAGTTATTGTTATACTGAAAAAGAAGCTGAGGTTTAGTTCTGGTTCTGTTATGAAATAGGTACATGATCTGGGGAGAGGCACATCACCTCTCTTGGAATCAGTTTATTTATACAACAGATGAAGACTATGATCCACCACAAAGTCTTCCTACTTATAAAGACTCAGGGAATGAAGGAACAACTGTGGTGAAACAGCCTCTATGTCACTCAAAATTTAAGAGGCATTTCTATATTTTTCAAGAACTCAGACATATACATCCTAGTCCTGAACTATCTGTTCCCAATTTTATCCCATAATATGGTAATCTGTGACCATGAATATATTATTTTCACAAACTAGTGTACACTTGTCAATGTATTGCAATTATTGGACAGACCGATTAGAAATAATAACTGGGACATTCGATACTTAAGAGAGTTTCATGAAAATTTTACTTGGAATGACAGTAATTTGTTGTTCCTGTTCAGTCACCAAGTCATGTCTGACTCTTTATGATGCCATGAACTGCAGTACATCAGGCTCCTCTGTCCTCCACTATCTCCCAGAGTTTGCATAAATTTATGTCCATTGAGTGGTGATGCTATCTAAACATCTCATCCTCTGCCGCCTCCTTCTCCTTTTGCCTTCAATCTCATATCATTTTTGACTGTTGATATGTGAAACTTTGAGTAAATCTCAATCTGTATTCAGGAAAGAAAGATGTGAAATTTCTACATACATATGAAGGTCAAATGTGCTAGTGGATCTTCTATTTGAAATTTAATAAGAGGAGATAAATAAAAGAATAATTAGATTTGTGAATGACAAACAGGACCCAAATTTACTTCACTTTGTTTGCTTCAAATACCAGCTCAAGTTTGCTGTTTAGTATTTATTTGCACATAAATATCTGGTAAATTTCCACCACATATTGTCATTTGTGTAGGGTCCTATGATTTAAGCTAATGGATGAAAGTTTAGATAATATGCGATGTTCTAATACACTTCTGCAAAAACTGGTCTATTTTTTGGAAAATTTTATATTCAATAGTTGACAGAAAGTTTAATAATGAAGTTTGCATTTTAATGGTTAATTCAGAAATCATTTCAAAACTGGGCTGTTGATAATTAGCCAACCCAAATAAGTGCCATGATTCAGTCAGCAATAATGTCAAAAATAACTACATGTTGAAATGCTGGATTCTAGTTTGTATGTAGATTTGTCATTAAATGCAATTGAACATCTATTTAGTTTGTATTCATTTATAGTCTGTTGTTTACATGTGTAACTCTGTCTAGTGTCACAAGGTGATTATGTATCTCCAACTGAGGATGGGTTCTTGTTTTATTATTTTGTGTTATTCCCACAACATCCATTGCTAACTTAAGTAATCAACCTATCACTACATTTGAAGTAGCTTACACAATTCCTAGCAACAGTGTTAAGTGTTTTTGGGGAAAAGTACCCAAATTTTACCAGACAAATCCAATACAATGGTATGGATTTGTCTTCTAAATCATAAATTCTTAAAAGAATCGTTGAGCTATTCCATTTGTCAATAAGAAACACAGCGAAACCATCTCCCAAAGATTAAAAGTCATTGCATTTTTTAAAACCCTTAAGAATTTTTACATCCCACTGAAAAAAAAACATTCAGTGATATCTGCGATGGTGAACTATTCTTTAATTCAACTTTAAAAAGCAATTATGTTTAGGGAAACAGACCTTGACATAAAACTGAGAGAGTCAATTCCTAGGCAGATTGATAAGAAGCCCGAGGTCCCTGAGGAGGAGAAAGGGGTCTGGGGCTCTCACGGAGGAGATACAGATCTGGAATTCTCAAGGAGAAGGAAAGGACCAAAGTTTTTTCTACATTGCTTAGTAAGGATTATATAACAATAATATATTCAGCTTGAGGACTTGTTTCTCCTTCCTGAAAATCTTCTGACTAATCCTGTTATCTTAAAATGTATATTGTGGGAGTGGGTCTAGTAAGATCTTTACAACATTGAGACATTCTTTTGATTTATTGTAATAACCGATTAAAAAGCTATATCATTCCCTTGCTAACACTAGCAAAGGGGACACTCTCCGTCCCCCTTCTGATGTCTGTGTCAGAAGTTTTCTCTGTCCCTTCTTCACTTTAATAAAACTCTGCTACACAAAAGCTCTTGAGTGATCAAGACTGGTCTCTGGTCCTGAAGCTAAATCTTCTTCGGAGACCAAGCATCTGACACTGTTCACCGTAAGCAATCATCTTGGTGGCTCTTCCGGGATCTTCAGGACAAGGTAAGAACACTCAGGGCTCTAGACTCTCTGCTTTCTCAGTATGCATGTTTTCTGCTTTACTTTACTAACTCTCCGATGTGCTTGTGTAAATGAATGACATGCCGTGAGCAAAGCAAGTGATGACCCCTGCTCTGCAGTTTTGCGGTGCCTTGTAATGACCGAAGGTAGCCCCAGAAAGGGGAGCCTTGTTGGGGGTTTATACCGACCTGCCAATGCCAGGAGACACCCAAGGTCCATGCTAGGGGAATAACCAGAGACGGGCAAAGCATGTGGACTGAACTTTCCTTTCTCGGCCAACTTTTCCTGAACTCTTCGACCATTTAGTAATTGCTTGGGGAATTAGAACTGCTAATCTAATCTATCGGATCATAGACCTTCAAGGGAATTGTGATCCATGCTGTTACTATGTACTTTTACTCAGATCCCATATATGGAAGCAATTAGCCTTGCTAGACTAGGCAAACCTTGCTAGAAAGTTACTAAGAGCATATATGGAGCAAGGTGGAACTCTAGCTCCAGCAGCAAGTTCGGGAACAAGGCTGAACTCTAGCTACAGGAACATCTCTCAGGCTAGAGGTTACTCTCTTGGCTGCCTGTCTCAGGGGCCAGGAAACTGAAAGTGAGTTTTTGTCTTGGCTGTGCCTCTGATCTGTGTGGATAGAAGCACTGCTGGTGACCATAAGGTTTTTTAGGACACAGATTGGGAATTGCAGGATATGGTCAGATTGGAAGTGCAATGGACTTCTTCCTTCGGTAGCTCTAGCTCTTAATGGACCAGAGAAAACTCTCCAGTGGCTTCTGTTTCAACTCCTTAGATAGCCCTTCTATGGAATCTGTGGGAATGAACTGGAAGGATTGGCCTAGTACCCTGAGGACAAAAATCACCTTTTCCTCGCTGGCCAACCCTCCACCACCTCTTTTGCTATATTGGCATGGTGACACTCAGAGGGGACATCTTGCTTGTTGTTAACCCCTTTATGACTCACCGTGTCCACTGCGGTCAGGACTGCACTCAGGAATGTGCATGGGCACATGAAAGACAGATGCTTCCGCTAGGAGCCCTAGCTTTTTTTCCTAGTCCCCTAGGAAACATTCTGGGAAAACTACTCTGCACCACCCCATGTGGCATCAGAGAAAGGGCAGATCAAGCAAAAGTCTTGGTGGTATGGAAATAAATCGATCTGGGATGCCCTCAGCTCTACCCCTGGTGCATCTCCACCCTGCCTCGGTGGAAGAACCATGAGGGAAGAGTAAGACGCTTGTGTTGGTAAGCGACAGACTAAGTCTGACCAGTGAAAGCTTCAGTGGAAAGTCTGTCTACACCCCGATCTAGAGCAGGGAGGGAAGCCTCCAGTGGAAAGAAGCCACGGCTGTGGATGCAGCTTTTTTCCTCTCTTACAAAAGGGAGCTAACAGTTCCAGAACCACTTCTTTAAAAAATGTATTTTTAAAAAACTGGGACAAGTTTGATCTCCAGAATTTAAAAAGACACACCTGGTCTCCTTCTGTGATACTGAATGGCCACAGTATCCTTTGGAAGACAGGGAACACTGACCTGTGGAAGGATCTCAATTATTACTGTTTTACAACTAGACTGGTTCTGTAGAGAAAAAAAAAGAGAGAAATGGGTAGAAGTTACATGTGTGTTGCTCTTTATCTCTCTGTGAGACATGCCAGACTTATGTCTTAAGGGTACAGATTTGGGGGTGAAACCTTCAGCTCCCTCCTGTCCTCTTACTTTGTCCCTGGATCTGGGGCTCCCAAATGAACAGGCTGAGAGTCAGGGCCCCCTTCCTGGGGGGGTTACCTCAGTCTCGGTAGAAATTCAAACAGTATCAATTGTGGTTGAGACTATTGAGAGGATGCAAAAAGTACATAGAAGCCTTTATGGGACTAGCTTTACTTTATGAGCTTACTTGGGGAGGTGTAATGTATGTCCTGGGGCAGACGCTGACTCCTGACTCAAAAACTTGAATTTTGGGGTAGCTCCTACTTTTGGAGATGAATGGCTTGAACATGAGACAAGGAGAAAGAGGAAACACAAAATAGCCCTCCTCCCTACTGGGAGAAACAGTTCCCATGACAGCCAGACTGGGACTTAACATGGCTAAAGGAAGGTGGGATCAGAACAATTTTGCCAGATGTATTCTTGAAAGACTCAAGCAAGCACACACTGAAACTTTAAACTATGCTAAGGGTGGCTGACACAGAACAGGGAGAGAAAGAAACTCCTGGTAAATTTCTAGATAGACTTCAGGAGACTTTCTGCAAATTTAATTGAAGGAGAGGATCCCAGAAGTGCAGAGGAGGAATGATCTTAAAAGATAGATTTCTCACTCAGTCAACTCCAGATATCTGTCATGAGTTATAAAAACAGGTGTTTGGATCAAATCAGTCTTTAAAAAACTGTTGCAACTGGCTCAGATGGTATATTACAGTGAGAATATGAGGAGGAAAATAAAAGCCTGGGAAAAATGCTCAGAGGGACCCAGGTGAAAAGGGGTGGGCTTGTTATTACTGTGGAAAGGAGGGGGCATCTCAAGTGGGATTGCTCTCAGGCATCTAAGCCAACCCCGGTTCCATGTCCAATCTGCAAAGGACCATACTGGAGAATAGACTGCCCTCCAACATGTAGGTCCCAGGGGTCAGACTCTCAAGGCAATTGGGACTGATGGTTCCCTGGGGGTCCCCACACAAGTTCCCATCCTAATTACACCTGAGGAACCCTGGGTATTGATAACTGTGGAGGGCCAATCAAATGATTTCCTTTTGGACACTGGGGCAACTTTCTCTGTGCTCACTGAAGCCCCTGGTCTGCTTTGCTCCCAATCCACTACCAAAATGGGGCTGTCTGGATGAGCAAAACACTATTATTTCAGTCATCCTTTAAGCTGCAACTGGGATTCTGTACTATTTTCTCATGAGTTTCTAATTGTGCCAGAGTCTCCCTCACTCCTTCTGGGGAGGGATATACTGAACAAGGTCCATGCTCTATTTTCACAAATATGGAGACTGCTCTTTCTCTCTCGTTAATTGAACAAAATGTAAATCCTAAAGTGTGGGCTGATGGAAAATCTGTGGGTTGAGCACAAAATGCTTCTCCTGTAGTTGTCAAGCTTAAATACCCACACTTATTTCCACATCAAAAGCAGTATCCACTGAAATTCGAGGTTAAGGAAGGGTTAAAACCCATCATTGAAAATTTAAAGAAACAAGGACTATTAATTCCCTGTAAAAGTCCATGCAACACTCTTATTTTGGGTATAAAAATGCAAATGATAAATGGATACTTGTTCAAAATATATGAATAAAAAGTGCCTAATCCTTAATTGCCTGAAATTCCTAAACAAGCCAAATATGATTTTAAGACAATTGAGAGGATTCTTGGGCATTACATGCTATTGCTGCATTTGGATTCTGGATTATGAGGAACTTGCCCGGCCTTTGTATAAACTTATAACTGAGACTCAGCAGGTGCAAACTGACAAGCTGGTTTAGTCCCCAGAGACTCAAAAAGCGTTTAAGGCTGTTCAAACTGCTCTCCTGCAGGCTCCAACTTTGAGCTTTCCCACAGGATCCAAGTTTGGTTCCTTACTGAAAATAAAGGCTATGACCACATTGTTCAAGGGTAACTGTTACTATCATTTTATTAATGCCTAAAGATCATAAGTTTACTATTGGGCAAAATCTTACTGTACTGACTTCTCATGATGTAGGTGGGATCTTAAACTCTCAAGTTCAGAGTGACAATGCTCTGTCTTTAGAGCTGCAATAACTCAAGGGGTGTCAAAAGCTCGATGAACAGAATATCACTTATACTGTTTCTGGAGACCTCAATCTTCAGAAAAAGTTGAAAAGGCTAATGACATTATTAGGAGGCATCAGCATAAGCTAACTCAGGAAACACAAGACAGTTGGTTTAAAGTTCTCCCCATAGCTTTAATGAGGACTCAAATTGCCCCTAAGAAGGAACTGTCTCTATGACAAACTGCTTTTGTGCACAGATATTGTCATAGATCCTGAAGCCTTAAACTTAACTCTGACTCAACTTTCAGCCTTTTCAGCAGACATTACCGGGAGGTTAACTCCTGACCCAGCCTTTGAGTCAAACAAGCCAGTGTTTGAGCCAGAAACCGAGATGGGCCTGAGAATATATGTGGTCGGCTTGATCCTGCTGACTCCAAAAGTACTGAGTCTGCCATTTGACCCTCAAGACAACACCTTCCTGTCCTGGGCTCACTCCTATGCTGCATTCCACAATCACCATAATTGCTGGGTCTGCAGAGCACTCTCCCCACTCATCAATTGAAGACTTCCCATGGTGGGTTTCTTCACTTCAAGGAAGAGTCTTTCTTCAACTCTGTGATGACATCTAGCAATCCTAAGATGGACTGGTATAATATATTGTACCTTAACTATTATCATAATGTGACTTTTAATTTTGATTTTAACTTGGTTTAATGACTATTTTGCTGAACATGAGAAGGTAAATGGGTCTAGATCTGGTGGTTTTCTACCTGATGCTTATCAAATATGGGATCAGGTCATATGGCTAACTCCTAAAAAGGGATGCCTGCTATCTAATGCTGCCATATGTGGGGAACAAATAGAGCCATCCCCAGAAGTTAGTCGACAACTTAATTATAATGATTGGAAACACCTGGGGGTTTTGCCTCAAGAAGTATACAATACAATCGATCTTGTGTTTTGCGATCCCAGTTTAGGTCCTCCTTTTGCCTGGGCAGGAACTGATTGGGACTGGATCCCTCAGTCACACTGGCTTGCTCCAAACTGGCCCTACTGGATATGTGGCTCTTACCTATGGGTGTGGCTTCCCCCTGGCTGGATAGGGAGATGCACCCTAGGTCTAACCTTTACTCACGACTTCATATTTTCAGAGCTTCCTGAGAAGCCTACTAAACTGCCACACATTAAAACACACTGGGCAAGGTTTGTATTTCACTGGTATGATTATCTAGCTGCAATATTCATTTCCTTTCTGGGAACTACAGATGTTATGCTGCAAGTTGATGTTCTGACTAACTACTCAACAGGCCTTTCAAGATTCTCCAAAAGCTATTTCAGTCCTTAATCCTGAACAAATACAAATTAGAAAGGCGGCTTTACAAAACAGATTGGCCTTAAGATATTCTAATGACTGCACAAGGAGGAACTTGTGCCGTTATCCATACCCAATATTGTACATATATACCAGGTAAGAGTACTAATGTTACTCACTTTACTAAGCACATGAATACAATGATTCAGGCTATGGATACTCCTAAAGCCTCAGTCACCTCACTCTGAAAAATGTTAACTAGCTCCCCATGGTGGAGAACCATCTTAATTGTAATAATTCTAATTGTTCTGTTTTTACCCTTTGCTCCCTACATCTGTAACTGGATTTGCTTCTAACGGTCTGAAAGCTTTTAAGTTACAAATGGTTGTCCAGGCTCCTACAAGTGCCACAGCCTCCTCCAACTATTACTTGAGGCCCCTGGATCAGAGACCCTCCATATGAGGGTTAGGAGACTGTTGCCTCAAAAATTTAGGGACAGAGAGTGCCCCCCTTCTGATGTATATGTCAGAAGCTTTCTCTGTCCCTTTTTCACTTTAATAAAACTCTGCTACACAAAAGCTCTTGAGTGATCAAGCCTGGTGCCTAGTCCCAAACCTAAATCTTCCTCTTTGGAGATCAAGAATCCAACACTGTTCACCGTAAGCTATCAAAACCATGGAGTTTTTAGGGTTTACATAAAGGATCCCAATACAGAAATTTTAAAGATATTCAAAGATTTGTATTGGCGCCTGGAGTTCTTTTTTAGAAAGTGATGGTAATGCTGGCAGGACAGAGTGAAGGGAAAGTCTGAGGAGAAAAAAAGGTTTGTCCAAAAGCTGAGAAACACAGAAGACTTGGACAAGTGTTTAGAGAGAGTAGTGCTTCATTGTATGGACTTCATATCAGAAACCAGTCTTGTAATCAGGGTCTGATACGAGATCTATGATATCAAAGAATTTGTTTACATTCTATGAAGTTTAGTTAACTTAGCAGTAATATAAAATTAATATTACCTTTCTCATAAGAGTCTTGTTAGATATGATAGTATATATGATGCATATGATAATATATGATATTAGGTTAGTTTACTTGGTACACCTTTTGGTTGGTGGGGGTTTGTTTTTTGTTTTGTTTTGTTTTGTTTTTGCTTTTGAGATAGGGTAGAAGGGAACATTGATGTTTGTCCTTCTAGAGAGATTTCCCCCAGTGAGCATGCTTTCATGGAAGCCTTTCATCTTTTCAATTTTGATCTTTATTATGTATATGCCAGGGTAGAGAAAGCTATAAAACCTCTCTGCCCTACATTATATCCATTTCAAGATTTAGATCAGAGGCTGGAGGAAGACCCAGAATGATCAGATATATGGATGATGTAATGCTGACATAAATAATAAATTCACTGGCTAGAAGAATGAACAGGACAGACAAGCATTTTAAAAAAGGGGGAAAAAAATGCTGACACCTAATAGGAATTGAAGTAAATGTTGGTATTTGGTTCTCATCTCCTCAAAAAAAACTATACACACACAAGATAGAGGATATAAACTTATGTGAAAATACTTGTGTATAGAAATTGACCACAAGATCTTTCTATGGAGCCACTGCCACACATTTCCACAATGTGTGTGTTGTGCTAAGTCGCCCTAGTCATTTATGACTCTTTGAGAGGCTATGGACTGCAGCCCACCAGGCTCCTCTGTCCATGGGACTCTCTGGGCCAGAATACTGGAGTGGGGTTCCGTTTCCTTCTCCAGGGGATCTTCCCAACCCAGGGATCGAACCTATGTCTCTTACGTTTCCTGCATTGGCAGGCAAGTTCTTTACCACTAGAGCTACCCAAAACTCCCTAATCACCTTAGAATTATTGCTCTTCTGTACTACGTCTTGAGGACAATTTGTCCTGCCATATCTACTGACTCTTACTTCTATCTTTTAAATTAGGATAGGTGAGATTTTAAGTATATAAGGAGCTGTCTTAGCCGTTTTCTCCTCTCCTAAAATATCCTTGAGGTTGGAGGAGCAAGAACTGGGAAAAGTAAGTACCAGATAGAGTTAGACAAACCTGTGTTTGAATTCACATGTGAATATATACATGCCCATCGATTCAGGGTCTCTCATATGCCAGCTGTGTGCTCTGGTCAAGTTAATGCAACTTCTCAGAACCTCAGTTTTTCTCCTCCGTAAACGGAGGTGATAATACCTACCCCACAGGATTTTCACAAGTAACATTGATGTATTTCAAGTTTTCAGTAAGCACATTACACTTCCCTCCATTCACTCTTTCACAAAAGGAAGCTGCTGAGATTATAAATCAATTTACTTTTAATTCCACTTCTTTCACTGATTTAGTATTCTATTTATTTAAGGTCATTATTTTTGAAAGAAGAGACGTGCATGTTCTTATCAAAGGAGAAAACACCTTAAGGTTAGCTTACTTTGAAATCTTGAGTCTCAATGTAAATGTTATATTGAGACTGAGTGCCGAAGAGTTGATGCTTTTGAACTGTGGTGTTGGAGAAGACTCTTGAGAGTCCCTTGGACTGCAAGAAGATCCAACCAGCCCATCTTAAAAGAGATCAGTCCTTGGTGTTCATTGGAAGGACTGATGTTGAAGCTGAAACTCCAATACTTTGGCCACCTGATGTGAAGAGCTGACTCATTGGAAAAGACCCTGATGCTGGGAAAGATTGAAGGCAGGAGGAGAAGGGAAGGGGACGATAGAGGATGAGATGGTTGGATGGCATCACCTACACAATGGACATAGGTTTGGGTGGACTCTGGGAGTTGGTGATGGACAGGGAAGCCTGGAGTGCTGCGGTTCATGGGGTCGCAAAGAATCGGACACGACTGAGCGACTGAACTGAACTGAACTGAAGGAAAAACTTGACTAAGACAGTGAAAGATAAGGACCCCAGATATAGTGTGGTTGAAGAACAAGACAGAGTGGAAAAATGAAAATGCAGGATGAAGGTGGACACAAGGGCTCTCTTCAAATACTTGTGTGGATATCATGCAGAAGAGCAAGTCTTTTGCTGCTAAGAGCAGAAGTAAGATCCAAGAGCGGGAGTCACCAACAAAATGCTTTGGGTTTACAATAAGTAGGACTTATTTACTGTAGTGAGAATTTGGAGCTGATAAAACAGCGATTTGGGGGGGGGGGGAATGTTAAATACATATTGTAGCAATGTCCCTGCATTGAGTGAAACTAAATGAGCCGGAGTTGATGGTATTGAGTGTAGTGGCTCAGTCATGTCCGACCCTTTGTGACCCTTTGGTCTATAGCCCGATAGGCTCCTTTGTCCATGGGATTCTCCAGGCAAGAATACTGGAGTGGGTTGCCATGAAGTGATGGTATTAATTGCGTGTATACGTTAGGGGCATTCCTAGTGGCTCAGGGGTAAAGAATCCACCAGCTAATGCAGGAGATGTGAGTTCAATCCCCTGTTGAAGAAAATCCCCCAGAGAAGTAGATGACAATGCACTCCATCCACTCCATTTTCCATCCTGGGAAATCCCACGGACAGACGAGCCTGGTGGGCTACAGTCCATGGGGTCCCAAAAAGAGTTGGACATCACTTAGCTACTCACATCAACAATACAATATGTGAACATACAGATATGCAAACAATTCATTGCCAATTATGGCTAGTGTGAATCTTATTCTATGACAGGTGACATAGAGCCTATTGAGACTTGAAAGAAGAGTACCATGAGGCAATGATGGAATCTCTTTGGGTAACTTGGCATATACTTTGATTGGCTACTCCCTCAAGTTCTCTCATCTGTGAAATAGCAGGATGCTAGCCCTCTCTCAAAGTGTCTCCAAGTCATATTCAAGAGTAAAGACAGCATGCCTCCTTTGCATTCAAACTTATCAAACTCCCACCACGTGTCTGTCCTGTTCTTACTCTCCTAGTTTGGCTCCCCTGTCAGCTACTGACCAAATCTGAGGGGTCTCAGAGCAACCACTGCCCATCATGGGAATGCCTTGTCCAGCCATGAAGGTTATTTCTGGAGGTTCTTGGTCCTGGGTTCCAGGCTCTGGGTTCAGTACAGAAATACCACCAACTTCCACATCTCTGGGTCACTCATTGTCTTTTGGGTCCTGAAGTAGCTCTGCTCATGCCCAGAATCTTCAAAGTCCCAACCTTATGATATTGGTCTTTGCCCCTATCACTCTATCCCTTACTCTGCCAGGTCAAAACCAAGCTATGGAACCAATTAGAAATAGGCTCCACATTCCATCCATCCTTCTACTCCATCTTTTACATCTTCCTTTTTAGTCCAAACAAGACCATTTCTATTTCAAGTTCTCAGTCACTAAACATAAGCATCAATTCATATAATCAAATAGATTTAATTGGGTATAGGTTTGTGTTGACAATGGAAGGAGACAGCATGACAGTCATGTCTAGAAGGAGGGAAATTATTGTTTATCTGAGCACCAGCTAGCCCAGTTGCTGTCTTCCATATTCTTCTCAAAGGGAAAACAGATTTTAAACCCTTTTAAGATAACTTCAAATACACTAACATTATAATTTCACAAAGAGTTTTCTTTCATGCACTATAGAAATAGGCCATTAAATTTGCATGTCTCAGGGAACTTTTCAGTAATTGCTTTCCTTAAACAAAATTAGTATGGTCAGCCCATGAAGCTGTAAGAAAAAGGAGGACAAAGTAAATGATTCAACTTTGTTCCAGTGTATGTAACACAGAGGAATAAAGATGTCTTTTTTAACAACTATACCTATATTTTAATCTGACTTTAAATGTGGAAGAGCAAATTGCATTAGCTTTTTTTTTTTTTGATGCTGTTATCTGCTTGGTCTTCAGGTGTGGGAGTATTCAGGTCTAAAATAGAGACTGATTTAAGAGTCTCCTTTGTGGGAAGAACTGGAGATAATATAGCTAATAATCCTGTAACAAAGAAATATTATACCCTAGAAGTAAGAATTACTTATTTTTAAATAGCAGCTCTGTGTCTAATTAGCATTGTAATTTTGGAAAACTTATTTTACCTTTCTGAGCTTCAGCTTGGTATTCTATAAATCTGGTGTATTACATGTCTAATGTTCCCTCCAGTTCTAAAAAAGAAAGTCTATTATTCTAAACCACAAAGGATTTGGGGGAGCCTATACACAATACACAGAAACATTTTTATTTCTGTGTTTCTTTTGTAGAGAAGGATGCTTCTTTTTCTCTCTCAGCCTTCTATTCCCATGAAGTTAATTAAACTGAATAAACCATTTATTATGTAGGCCAAATGTTTTCAGTGTCTAGAGTATTGCTTTGACAACTGCATGATAAAATAAATTCTGTTGCCATAATTTTAAAAAGTAGAACCTTTTCTTCCTACCTGGCTCATCAAAGTAGGTTTGCAGTCGCTATTTCAAAAACAAGATTTCTACGAAACTGAGAGAGATTCAGTTTTAATGAACAGAACCTTTATTTAAATATTCCACTGATAAGCTGTATGAACTTGTATAAGGACTTCAACTACTACTATGCTCCACTCTTTCCATCTACTAATTATGACTATTTCCTGTCTTTACAGTCTTGTTTTTGAGGATCTGTTGAAATATGTATTTAGCCAACCTTTAAATAGTGTTCACTTTTAAACATTATGAAACAGGATTTGAAATAGTGTTATAAAGCATTTAGTGTCCCACCCAAATCTTTAAAGAGTGTTCTTTGTGGAGGCATTATTTGAAATTTTTTATAGACATCAACTCATTCTTCTTCCAAAGCAACCAGGTGATTTGGGTTGCTTAGAATCCACATTTTAAAGCTGAGAAAAATGAGACCCAGAGAAGTTAAGCAACTTACTCAGATTTCCACAGCTTGTAAATGTCTGAGCTGAGATTTTAACACAATCTGTTTAGACTTGGAATCTATTTCTATAATCCCTATGCTACACTTTTTTTCACTTTGAAAATTCTAGCACATTGTACAAACGTTGGGCACTATTATCATTACAACTGCTACTACAATTTTTACTGTTATTGTTGTTAATTTTGCCTTATTCATTCTTCTCAAACTCAGAGAGTTATACAGTGAAGGTTTATAATGGTGTGTCAGGGGTCTACTCCAAGCCTCAGCATAAGGCAAGTATAACCAAATTCAAGTATATTCAAGTAGTGAATATACATATTCAATATATATTGAATATGTATTGAATATATATTGAATATGTATATTCACTATATATATATACTTGAATATGCTTGGCAAGCCATAAGCAAATTTATTAGATTTGAAGAAGAAAAATTAAGTAATTAAACTGGTAAATTATTTAAAGCACTGCTTTTATACTAAAATAATCATAAATATTTTAGATAATCATGCAAAATTCACAAAAGTTTCACAACAAAACATGAAATTTCAAGTAACTTTCAAGTGTGAAGCAGAGCTATACCTCCATTGGGAGCACATGTTAGTGAATGAGGATAAGAAGTCCATGGATTATACATGGTCGGCATCTCACGAAGGACTCAGACAATACCAACTGATAATAATGAGTCATTCCTGAAATATATCTGGGACTCCTTATGTGTCACAATTCTCATACATTTTTCTATTTTATGTTAGCTAATTTCCTTCTAGATTTTGTATTGCTATAGAGGATCTCTGAAAATTGCACCAGGATCACCAGAACCGAGACACTCATGTCACAGCTAATGGATCACAGTTGTGTCCTCACAGGAAATGCTCCAGCTGGTTGTCTGGAACCACCTCACCCTGGGTTTTGCTCACTCCAGCCATGCTCAATGACTGGCTGATGTGGGAATACAAAAGTTAAGCCTCTGAACTTCAGTTTGGAAAAATGCTAAAGGGTCATCCAGGTCCACAGCTCCCAGTAGGGGCTGAGGACTCAGCAGCAGTTCCACAGTAGATAGGTTCTCCCTCTGGCCTGTTCCATCTTCCACAGTTCCCTAAAAACTTATGTCCTGGGCATACTCCCTCCAAACCTTCAGCACATCACCCATGTCTCATTCAGGGAGCTCAATCTAAGACAACGCTTTTTGGATTGTTTACCTCTTGTGGTATGGATTTAACAGATTGGATGATCATGGGTGAAAAAATGTCCAAAGTATTTAATATATGTTAAATATATATATGCATATATATATATATATATATGTGTGTGTGTGTGTGTGTGTGTGTGTGTGTGTTCAGTTGTATTAGACTCTTTGCAGCCCCATGGACTGTAGCCTGCCAAACTACTCTGTCCATGGAATTTTCCAGGCAAGCATACTGGAATGGGGTGCCATTTCCTACTCCAGGGGATATTACTGACCAATGGATCAAACGCTTGTCTCTTTTGTCTCCTGCATTGGTAGGCAGATTCTTCACCACTAGCACTGCCTGGGAAGCCCAAAACATTTAAGGGCAAAATTTAATGATAATGAAATCATCAAGCTTTCATGTAGTGTCAAGATAGGTGATATGAAGCATTAGAGGAAATAAACATCAAAGTCATGGTCAAATGTCAAGATTAGGAACTCAGAATAAATGAAGTAATCACATCTGGCTACCCAAGAGGAAGGCAAGCCTTGTACTACTTAACTCAAAAGGACTGTCTTACTGGGACAGAGGTTTCTTTCAAGAAGTAGGGACAGACTTGTGTTAAGGTTATGACTTGGACATTGACAGTCCTGAAGCTAACAGTCAATAATCAATATCACAAATGGATTCAACAACTGAATAATAATACTACAGTTCAAGGAAGCAAAAGAAATATCTAGTTCATTATTGAACTACTCTTGACATTGTTCTTATTTTTCATCTTCTTACTGATTAATTGTTGCTGCATAGGTCCAGTTCTCACTCTCTGCTCCTACGAATTTCTTCACCCTTACCTAATTAAAAAACTAGAAATTTTCTGAAAATTTTTCTTACATAATGACAGAATCAGGTCATGAAGTGTGAAATCTGGTTCCTAGATTTACTAACTTTGGAACAATGAGCAGGTTATTTAATGGCTCTGAAGTCAATTAATCTTCATAAGCCCTATTTTTATTTGTAAATGAGGATAAAAATAATAATACATCACAGACATATTGTCAATCAAAAGTGAGTTATTTCAAATAAAAATCTATCTGTTATAATATGTGACAAAATGTTTGCATCACAAAAAGAAGTTTTTGTAAATGTCCAAGATAAAAATTTTAATTCATACCTCAAGAAAATCAGGGCCAAATCTCCCTCTGAGAAAGAGTAAAAATTGTTAAATAAAGTATAAAAATTATCTTCACCAAAGATATTATATATGTTGTTGCTGTTAGTCACTCAGTTGTGTTTAACTCTTCACAGACTGTAGCCCACCAGGCGTCTCTGTCCGTGGGGTTTTCCAGGCAAGAATACTGCAGTGGGTGACCATTTCCTTCTCCAGGGGATCTTCCCAACTCAGGGATCAGACCTGGGTCTCCCACATTGCAGGCAAACTGTTTACCATCTGAGCCACCAAAGGAAGGTATTATATATAGTAATAAGGAATTACCATGTCAAAGTGCCAGGAATCATGGAGAGAGAAATGAGTAGGAAAGTTTCATTTGCCCTGAGGACATTTGCAAATACTTTCAAGTCTGAATTTTCATGTTGGTGGTCAACCGAGGCAAACGGACAGAAATCAAAGGGTCTGCAGTGGGACTTCCCTGGTGGTCCAGTGGCTAAGACTCCATGCTCCTAATTCAGAGGGTGCAATTTGATCCCTGGTCAGGGAACTAGATCCCACATGCCACAACTAAGAATTAGCATGCCACAACCAAAGATCCACATTCTGTAATGAAGATCAAAGATCGAGTGTGCCACAAGTAAGACCCAGCACAGCCAAATATGTGTGTGTGTGTGTGTGTGTGTGTGTGTGTGTATAAGGATCTGCACTGGTGGAGGGATTCTAGTCCTCAAATAATCTGAAACACAAAAGTGCTACATCCTCAGATTCAAAGTGAACCTGAAGTTGATCAGCCTTCATACGACTCTGTAGTTTATGGGTCACACTGCAGGAATAGTCTAACATACCTCAGGCTTTGGCTTGGTTTAAGGTGGCTTTGGAAAGGTGAAGCCCTCAGACATTTGGGAGTAGTTAAGAGACACAGGAGATGCAGGTTAGACCCCTGGGTCAGGAAGATCCCCAGGAGAAGGGAATGGCAACCCACTGCAGTGTTCTTGCCTGGAGAAACCCATGGTTTGCAACTCTATACAGTTGCAAAGAGTCAGAATCGACTGAAGCAACTTAGCATGCACGCATGCAACACAACCTCTAGAGAAAGATATATTCATACAGGTCTTCAATTACTTGGAACACACCCTTTCCAAAGAAGCACAGTTGGAACCCAGAGAGATAGAGGAAGCAACTGACCAAGGAACAGAACAGCATCTTCTGATATTGAAATCATTTGACAAAGACTGAAAACAGTAGTGTTTATTGACAAAACTCTCTCCTTGACTGAATTGTAGGCAGGATCCTCTAGGTCTCAACCTTATTCCCAGTTTTAGCAATAATTCCCCCACTTTCCATATCTGATCACGTTCCTCATTCTTCATTTAATGCGTAAGAACTACCTTTAGCAAGAATCCTGTTGGGTCACTTTAGCAAGAACCACCCCTACCGTTCAGGTCTCCTCTTGGTGGTTTTCCACCCACAGGCCCCCTCACTCTGTCCTTTGGCTCTAAATTCCCAGCTATCTTTGTGAGCTCAGTGCTGAGATATTCTCTCTCCCCTGTCACAGTACACCTGTCACCAAAGTCTTGAACAAAGTCTTCCACTCATTTTAACAAGTTCAGAATATTAATATTTTATTTTCCTTTAACATAAAGAACTAACCAAAATGCTTTAAAAAATCTGCAGAACCTAAGAAACTATGAAAAGTGTCCCAGTGAAAAAAATCAGTCATCATAGTCATCCGATATATACTCTCTGTTTACCTATGTATGTATGGTTCAAGAGAGCAAATAAAAATTAATACAAAACTGAATTTCAGCATGATTACATTATTTTAGCCAAGTCAGCTGCAAGAGCTGTTATTACTTCATTTAAAATCCCTATTAACCATTAACATCAGTCAGAGAGGGAGAGAGGGAGCAACAGCCATGGCACATAGCATTTTTCTACTTAGAAATGGCTTGCTTCAGGGGTCTTCAGTAAAAGGACTTCTCAAAGGATATTTTATTCACAATATACGTATGTAGACTTTCTCTTTGTGACCATTGCCTTTATTTTCATTTAATCAAGTAAAGATTACTTTACTAAAATAAACTCTTACTCATCAACATATTTGAAGGGAAACAGAGGGCACAAGGAAAGCAGTGTCTATTGAGAAAACATGAATGAGAAAAGCAGTCTATATGCAGGTTAATTGTTTGCCTTTTTGCGTAGGTAACAATACAGTGTACTCAGAAAACATTTTGTCTTTTCCATATCCATTACAATATTTATAGGAATTTAGTTGGGATTGCATAATAATAATAAGTACCATTTATAAGGTGCTTTTACGTGACTGGCACAAAAAAGGGCTTTTTAAAAAATATGATCCCATTCAACCACTATGAGGTAAATGTCATTAAATCAATTAGAAGATGAGGAAGCTTAGACTCAAGGTCACACTTTTAGTCAGTAAAACAACTGAGATTAAAATTCTGGCCTGTCTGCTTGAATAGATATTCTTCCAGAGAAGATACACAGATGGCCAATAGGTACATGAAAAAAAAACGCTCAACATAGCTAATCATCAGAGAAATGCAAATCGAAATCAAAGTGAGATAACACCTTATACCCGCAAACATGGTTATCATTAAAATGTCAACAAATAATAAATGTTGGTAAGGATTTGGAGGAAAGGGAACCCTCTTACACTGTTGGGAATATAAATTGGTGCAGCCACTGTGGAAAACAGAATGGAGTTTCCTCAAAAAATTACAAATAGAGCAATGACTGCACTTAAGTTTTTTAAAATTAAAAAGAAAAAAATTCTGTTTTGTCTTCAAAAATACTTCCTGAGTATCATTATTCTTTGATTTCATTTTTTAATTTGTTCTTTTCATCTATGAAGAAACTACAGATACCACATGTGGAGAGAAATTAAAAAATATGCTGCTGGGACTTTCCTGGTGGTTCAGCGGTTGAGATTCCATGTGCCAATACAAGGGACATGAGTTTGATCCCTGGTCAGGGAACTAAGATTCTACATGATGCATGGTTCAGAAAAAATGCTACAGTGATACTTAACAGTATTTTTTAAGCAGCGAGCTCTTTCTGTACATTACCCTAATTATTAAGACCAATAATAATTTATAACTGAATAGAATATTTGATGCTGATCAATTTATTTCAATTAGTCAGCCAATTTGCATTCATTGGTTTAGATAAGTTTACAGATTTAATTCTATTTTTAATAGAGATAACTTCAGATATATTTCATATTAGAAAGATCAAGATATTGCTAACATTTATCTATTATTTTAAAGTTTGAAAAGCAATTATTTAAAAGTTTGAAAAGTACTGTTTTAAAGTTTGAAAGGTTAAGTTTGCACTTGTTAATTAGAAGTCTGGAAAGAGACTGTTACTGCCATTTTTGCCCTTGTGCTCCCATTATTACTGACAATGTAAAGGAGTTACTCATTTCAGATCAAGACTCAGAACAGAGACATATCTTTAAAGGCATTTGGAAAAGGTCATGAGAAATTGGAATGATGATGATCACTTCGCTCCTTTGCCTATTTATGGAAGGAAATGCAATGAGAATATTTCATAAATGTTAATTAATTGTGACAACTTGGAAAAATACTTCTTCAAACAGACCTCATCTGAAAAAAAGAAAAGTTCACAAAATTAATTTAGAAGTTATAGGTTTGCATTTCTGAGCAAATGAAAATATGAAATAAATTGTTAAATTATGTTCAGCTCCCTAGAACAGTCCTTAACTTACTCATAACCCAGGGTTGTGAAGTTTAAAGGTGTGAGGCCCCCAGTACCATGTTAGGGTCAAGATGGAGTTGCATGTTATGGCGTCAAACCAGCTCCCAGGGATGATTGGGACCATAAAGACTTCTATTTACTGATGACCAAGGGATCAACCCTGGATAGGAGCAAGCAGGCAAGTAGAAGGATGTTTCTGAAAAGCTCTGGTTACACGGTCAGAAGGGCTGTCAAAAAGTGCTAGAGTGGGACAAGTCCATTACCAAGTCCAAAACTGTCATTGAGCTGCCCTGTTTATGGAATACACATGTCTGATATATGTCTGATATACAGTCAGAACTCAAGAAGATGCTAAATCCCACAAAGGGACGGGCGAATTTTCTAAAATTATTCTGAAAGGCAGTTGCTTCAAAGGTGATAACAGACTCCTCTCCAAGATGAAGAGCTAAGACCTTGCTGAGCCGGTCGCCTCTGCCTACCTGATATGAGTTCCTGAGGGGAGACTGGGCTGATGAGACAAGAGCTGCCATCATCCTGTTGGGAGAAGAAAGCAGCCTGTGAGCTGGATGGAAGGTCTCTCTGCAGCTATCGCTGCAGCTGTCATGATCCCCTCCTCACGCTTTGTAGTCTCAGGAGGAACTTCGGCTTTCTGTTCTCGAAACTCTCTTCCTCAGCACTGTACATACACGACCTCACAGTTAGAATCAGAGCCCTTCCGGAGATGAGAAAGCATTGCGTCATACTCTGTTGGGTTTTTTTGTTTAGTTAGTCTCATGTCTGACTCTTTTGTGACCCCACGGACAGTAGCCCACCAGGCTTCTGTCTATGGGCTTTCCCAGACAAGAATATTGGACTAGGTTGCTGTTTCCTTCTTCCAGGAGATCCTCCTGACGCAGGAATCGAACCTGCGTCTTCTGCATTAGCAGGCAAGTTCTTTACCACTAAGCCACCAGGGAAGCCCTTTATACTCCGTACCTTTAGTTAATTTATTCACTCTCCCGCAACAAACACTGAATGATCACCTAGATGGTTAAAAGATGCTATGAGATACAAAGACAAATTAGCATTTCATTGTTTAAAAAGTTTACATAATCACATCAATAAGAAGACATATACCAAAGCAGTTAAATTGTCAGTTAAAGGTCATAAATATCTGTTATAGACTGATATATGAAGCTTTTGAAGCTCTGATGCCCAGTACTTCATAATGTGACTCTGTTTGGAGACAGGGTTTTTTTAAGCGGTAAAACGAGATCAGTAGAGTAGACCCTAATCCAATATGACTGGTGTCCTTTTAAGAGGAAATTAAGACACAAGACACATGCAGAGGTCAGGCCATGTGAAGACATCAGAAGGAAGCCATCTACGAGTCAAGGAGAAAGTTCCGCAGAAGAAAATAACCTTGCTGACACCTCGCTCTTGGACTTCTAGTCTTTGGAGCTGTCAGAAAATAAATTTCTGCTGTTTAAGCCAGTCTGTGGTATTTTGTTATGGAAGCTCTAGCAAACTAACACAGATTCTTTGCACAAACAAAAACAGATAAGCAAAAAACCCAAAACAAAACAACAGATCACTGACAGAGTTAGAAATTGAAAGGAAAGATTGATTCACACACACACATACACACACCCTCCTTAAGATTAGATAAGTCCTTAGCATCCATTTCTCTGATTTTAAAATATTGAGATAATTGGTTTACCTTTAAACCTTTGTCAGAAAGGTTATCAATTATATCCTTGATCACATTTGTAAATTCTTCTATTACACTTGAACGTAGTCTTTTGGTATCTGGAAACTGAATACCATTTAAATGGTCTAGGTGTTCCCCTCTTCTCTTGCGAGTTTCAATTCTGCTTGACACCCTTTCTTTACATCTCCTTGTTAATAGTTGAGTACGTGTGTTGTTTCTGTCATGTTAACAAAAGTACCTCTTCCCTAATCAGTTTCCCCTCTTGTTCAATTTATTTATGTTCTTGTCTGCTCTTAACAAATATTCTCTCTCTCTCTCTCTCTATATATATATATATATATATATGTATGTATGTATGTAATTTTCTTAAGCTTTTTTCATGCTTCTCTATATAGTCAGGGTCTTAGTCTACCCTGGCCATTTTGCTGCAGATCTGACCACTCCACTTGAGGCATTTCATTCACATTATCCATTTAGTAATCTTAATGATCTGTGTAAATTCTCCCTCTTTTTTTTTTAACCTATTCTTTTAAATGCTGACCTCAGAGAGCTCTGTATGTAGTCAAATTTTTCTCTTCTCTTTTTCTCTTCCACAGAATTACCAAAAGTTTTCCTGAATTCCATTCTAGAAGACCCTATCACTTTTTGTATCATATTTTATTTAAAATTGCTTACATGATAGAAAATGCGCATGGATTCTCTGTAAAATTGTCTTTCAATCATACAGAGGTTTAGAGAACAAAAAGATAAATTTCTCTTGTGATCATACCAATTTTAGTTCCATTCCCAGAGGTAGTTATTCATACTTTGATGTTTCAATATTCTTTTACAGGCATTTGTTGGAGGAGATCATGCAGAGGACGTGACGGCTGGCTGACCCTGTGAGTTGGACCCCGGCAATGGGAGGCTCCCCACTCCCTCTGCTGTCCTTGGGATGCACATTTTGCCCACTGTTTCCATAGAGGGAATCATTTTCAAGGGACTGGAGAGACCCGTGGGCCCTTGAGACCTTCTGGATGGTGTACGTGACATAACCCAGGAAAGGCCTCTACATAACTTTTCAAGATCCTGGTGGGGATTGTGGAGATCTACTCAACTTGTGCTACCAAAGCTCCTAATTAAGGAGGCTTGTCTTGCTTATTAAACCTGGGGACTACCACTCTGGAGAGGCTGCTTCTTCCTTCAGTCTCTCCAGGCCCCTCAAGTATGAGCCTCAGTTTCATATTTCACCTGGTTTTGAACAAACAGAATTTAAATTTGACAGAAGTATATATTATCTGAATGTTTAAACCCAAGAACTTTCTAAGGCTTTATAGTCTCTTCTTCAATCATCAATTTATAAACGAAAGCATCATCATAATCAAAGATACTAGAGTACATGCATAATGTCATTGTGCTGTAGTGCATGGTGATTGGCTGTGGTTCTATAAATAGCCAGTTGGTGTTGCCATGGAATCCTTATTATTTGTGATACAGCCCGAAAGTGTAGGCCTTAAGGCCAGGTTGCATTAATGTCCCAGCATTGCTGCTGGAATGGCTTAAGCTTTCTAAGATGATCTGTAATCTATATATTTTGACATTTAAAGATCTTTATAAACCATTGAACTGTCCAAGTATTTATGAACAGTTCAAATCCTTTTTGAATACATATTCAAATCTTTTTACTATCAAACTGCACTGTGGATTTGAAATATCTAAGTGTTGGAAACAGCCTTACACCAATACATGGCAAATCTTGATTGTGGATAAATGATACATCTGTGGGTATCTTTTTTGGCCTTTCTAAAATCTAACATATCCATTATGGAATTGTTTTTATGCCAGTACATCTAGTTCCCTCTCACACTAATTAAAATAGCTATTAAATAGCTATTTAATAGCTATTGGTATTACATAGCTTGTGTATCAGTTGTGGTCCTAATAAGAAACATGCATGGACAGGACTAAAGGAATCAGCGAGGGATGGGAGTGAATGAGCTTTGGTCCTAGAACTCAGTGAGAGCTGTGGGCCTGGGGCACTTGCCCACATCTACCCAGTGGAAGGTCTGGCCATAGGTAGAGGGTTACAGTCAGCAAAAAGCACAATACGGCAGGAAAGTATTGAAGGAGAAATATCAGAAATACCCTCTTGCTCTCCTATTTTGTTGGTGCCTCTTTGGGTTGATCCAAACCAATGGAAAACCAGAGCATAAGGGAAGCCAGAGTCAGTGCCCCAGGGATCAGAGAAGGACAGAGCATGGATATAGAGGGGCAATCACAAAATAAAGACCATTTCATGTATATGAGTAATTCTAAAAGTATTCATTGAGGACCTGCCATATATGTACAGGTGGCTCAGACAGTAAAGAATCCGCCTGCAATGTGGGAGGCCTGGGATCAATCCCTGGGTTGGAAAGATCTCATGGAGGAGGGCATGGCAACCCACTCCAGTATTTTTGCCTGGAAAATCCCCATGGTCAGAGGAGCCTGCTGGGCTACAGTCATGGGGTCGCAAAGAGTCAGACATGACTGAGCGAATAAACACAAATAAGTACATATAAAATGTATGTACCACAAAAAACAAAAAAAAAAGTATGTACCAGGTACTGTTCCAGACATTGTTCTAAGTACTTTTCATATACTGCTTCAGTAAATAAATTAATAGCATACACTTAATGACAAAAAATTATAGGTGACTCATTTTTTCCTTTCTATTTTCTCTTACAACAATGCTGAGCAAAATACATTTTCTTGAACACACACATAAGTGATCTTGTGGAAAAGATACCTAGATATGAAACTGCTAAGTCAAAGGGAAGGAATTTTTTTAAGTTAAAGTGAAAGTGAAAGTTGCTTAGTCGTGTCCAACTCTTTCTGACGCCATGGACTATACAGTCCATGGATTTCTCCAGGCCAGAATACTAGAGTGGGTAGAATTCAGTCCAATAATTCTCCAGAAAACTATCAATTCACACACTCACCAATAAGAATGCAAGTCGCTCCAGACCCCTTGCAAAAATCTCACTATTCTAGCATTTTCACCCAATCATACATGCAGGAAATGGGATATTGTTGTGGTTTTGATATGTTTTCCCGTGAATAGCTATGTGATTCAGCATACCCTTTTATACTTATTACCAATTACTAGTAATTTCTCTTGATACTTTGTATTATATTATTTGTGCCATTTTCTATCAGATTGCTCACCTATAAAAAAAACTAAAAATTTAAAAATATACTAAATTTAGTAAACTTTTATAGTTTTATTTGTTTATTTTACAAATATTTTCTTCTAATATGGTGCTTGTCTTTCACTTTATTTAAGAACCTGGCATTTTACGGGACATGTTGCTATCCATTGAGTTGTATTTACCAGTCTTCTTTTTGGAACTTTGGGTTTGTAGCATGTTAGATCTTTTGCTATCCCAAAGGGGAAAAAATTTTTTTTTTTCCTCCAACAACCCCTTGAACTTCTAAATATAAGTATTTAATTAATATGGTGTTTCTTTTTGTATATGATGAGTAGTAGAATTATAACATTAGATTTCCAGTTGTTTAGTCGCTAAGTTGTGTCTGACTCTTTGCGACCCCGTGGACTGTAGCCCACCAGGCTCCTCTGTCCATGAGATTTCTCAGGCAAGAATATTGGTGTGGGTTGCCATTTCCTTCTCCAGGAGTTTTTCCCATATGGGTATCCAATTGTAACACACTATTTATTGAATAGCAAGCTTTTCCTCCCAAGTATTTGAAATACTATTTCTGTTATAAACTAAAAATAATCTCTTAATTGCAAATTACATTTGCAGTCCTGGGATAAATAGATTTGGTTGTATTAGTCTTCCAGCAAGTAAGAACTTAATTTGCTGATTTTAAAATTTATTTATGTCCTTATGTGACATTTACTAAGTTTTTATGACAATCTTGTATTTTAGATTGGTGTTATAGTAGCCTTTTGAAGAATAATTTGCTGATTTTGAAATTTATTTATGTCCTTATGTGACATTTACTAAGTTTTTATGACAATCTTGTATTTTAGATTGGTGTTATAGTAACCTTTTGAAGAATAATAAAGCTTTCATCTTTTTCTTTACTATGAAACAACTTAAATAACAGGACTTATTAGACAACTTTTAAGTGCTTTATAGGATAATTTGATTAAACTCAGAAGCTAAATAGATGTCATTTAAAGTACTTATGCTTTAAATATTTTCATTAAAAATTGTTTTGGTTTTGGTTTATTAAAGTGTTTTACTTGTTTTCATTCATCTTTTGTTTACTCATATTTTCCTAGAAAATTATTACTTCATCAAGATTTTCATGTATATTGATATATATCTGCACATAATATTTTCTTCTTTTACTCACTTCTTCAATATCTATAATTACATCCTGTTTCTTTTTCATAATGTGCATTATTATAGAATTCCTTTTTCCCTGTTAATTAGACTGGCTAGAATTTTTAATACTTTATTTATTATTATATATTTTCTAAATATATCTTTTGGCTTTTTAAATCACATGTACTTTAAAGCATTTCTGTTTTATAAATCCCAAATTTATCTTTGTTTATTCTTTCTCTCTCTATAACTACTTGCAATTGTTTTCTAACATCTCAAACTAAAGGCTTAGTCTATTTATTATTTCATTTTCTATTAAGTGCATTTAAAACTTTAACTATTTCTCTGAGAACCGGTTGGGCGGGAGAAAGTACAAGTGAATAAATTGTTATCAAAAACTTTCCATCATCACTTATATCAAAGGATGTGAAAATGGGCATTTGGATTGAAACTCATGAGAATTAGAAATTACATCTCAAGGTGAGGTGACAAATCCATCTCAAGATGAGGTGGCAAATGCCTCTGACAATGCAGAATTGTCAAGGGGAATACATCTAGGGTATAGAGTCAAGAGCTGAATTTGGGGGAAATTATTGAAGAAGGTGTCTCTAGCTTAAACTCTGCTCTGAATCACAATCACTCTCTCTCCCACAAGGAAAAACAAGGAGAAATGTACTATCCCTGATTCCCTTTCACATCACTAGAAAGGGGACTGCAAGTGAACACTCTTAGTCTGTGTATTCTGTAGTTAGATGTACATAGTAGTATAAAGGAATGTGAGTCAAGACCAAGAGGATTAAATAAAGCACAACATTCTGGCTGTGGATACTTCCATGGGAGCACAGTAGTGGCCTGAAAATTTGAAAGGAAACTGCTCTTCCAAAATCTTGGGAAAGGACTTCCAACGTCCATGGTTCAGACAGTCCTAGAAAGCGGCATGGCCTCTCTCCCAATTTCCTGTCCACCATGCCATAATTAGAGTAGTCAACTCTCCAAAATGGGAGAAGGAGTAGAAGAAACAGGGGAAGAAAGTGAGAAGAAGCCGACTAAACTCCTTTCCTTAGATTTTTGCCTGCAGTGGGACCTCCAGGTGCTGTCTTAAGTCAAGATCAGAGTTTTTGTATATATGATACTACGTATAAAATAGATGACAAATGAGAACCTACTCTATAACTCAGGGAACTCGACTCAGTGCTCTGTGGTGATCTAAATGGGAAGGAAATCCCAAAAGAGGGGACAGATATAGATGTACAGCTGATTCTCTTTGCTGCTCACCTGAAACTAATACAACACTATAAATCAAACTATACTTCAATAAAATTAAATTTAAAAAAAGAGATTAGAGTTTTTGATGATTACGTAGGACTGGACATTTTAATCGCTGAAATGATACTCTGTTTGACAAATTAAACAGGAATATTCCTTTAGGGTAAATCATAGGGCTGCACAGTTGGCCAGAGCTTGGTAAAGGGGAAAAATAACTCACTGAACAAAAGCATTAGGACAATGAGAGACATAAGGATTTCTCTATAACTACACCCCATCAGTCATGTTTGCTTACATTATGATTACACTTGATCTGATGGTTCTGAGAGGAAATGTTAATGTCTCCAACTTTGATTATGTCCTTACCTACTAGTACTTATAAATCATTGCATTTGCATTGTGTATTTTAAACTGATGTGGCTGGAAGAATAAAATCTTCTGATTCTTAAAAGTTCTTAGAATAATGAATCTTGTGTCATAACAAAATAGCCTCTCCAGTAGTTTTGCCTGGAGAATTTCATGGACAGAGGAGCCTGGCAAACTATAGTTTATGGAATCACAAAGAGTCAGACATGACTGAGTGACATACTTTCATTTTCAGTTCATCCAAATAAATCATCTTCACATTATATCCTGTCTTTTTGTTGCATTAATATCATCACACTAGGTTTTAAAGTAAGATTTTACTTGGTACTTCTTTCTTCCATCCTTCATTTTTATACTTTGTGTCATTTTGTTTGGGATGTGTTTCTTGAAAATAGCATTTAGTTACTGTTGCTTGATTTATCTATTTGTTTTTATTCTGGGTTTTACTGTTTAATTTTTTTACCCAATCCAACAATATCTGTCCTACAGAAAAATTTAATACTTCATGTTTCTTTCAATTACCTTTGATTTACTTTTTATTTATTTTATTATTTTTATTTATCTCAATATCATGAGGCTTAAACATGGTAAATTATTTTAGGTTAATAATTTATCCCGAGAGCTTGTTACCTAGATTGTTTTCTTAAACTTCTGATCAGGATTCTCTATTCCAAGTGATAGATAAGCAGTTCAAAAATATATACACATGTGTTTATGTTTAGGTATAGGATAAAGCAAGGAAAACAGAATAATAATGAAAGGGAAGTTGACCTCAGTATTGATAGGAAAATAGGGTTTAGACAGTGTCAGGTAAACTCCCCACATTTCTGTTAGCAGGGGAAGCTTCCTCTTTGTTGGCTCCATTTCCTCCGATTTCCTCTCCTACTTGAATAGTGACACCTACAAGTTCCTCCTCTGATAGCTCAGAATCTTAGGTGAACAGAAATAACATTGTTTCTTCTTCTCACTGGTATTTCACTCTAAATTATCACTCATTATTAGCACATCATCTTATTAACCCATCCTTACCCATTTCTCTACCCCCAAATCTGCCTTTATTTTTTTTTCAAATCTGCCTTTAAAAAGATAGAATAAACTTCTTCCCAAGACTAGTAAATGAAATTTAAAGTTTAATTCCTATAGTAATTAAAAATGTATTTTATGGCTTGAAGCTATCTACCTGACTGTCTTACATTCACATTTTTAAAAAAAGAATTGCCTGGGCAAATCACTTCAACTTTAGGGGTATCGATTTTTTTTTCATGTGAAAAATGAAGTGACTTGAAGTGGATGATCCCTGAAGTTTTTGCATCTTCAGGCCTCCATGATTCTGTGACTTTTTAATATCTGCCTTGCAGGATTCTGCAAGAATTGATGTTTGTAAAATAATTTAATACTCAAGGATGAAAGATTTTATGCTAGTGCCCAAAACTATTATTAAATGAAGCATGCCAGGGAAATCCTTTCCACCTTTTCCTCAATAAGACAAAATGCAGGAACGATTCTGACAGATTTGTGTTTTGATCTTGTGACTACTGTTAGGCCAATTTTTGTTGCTTAGGATTTGGGTGTCATGACTAGAAAGAGTGATTCCCTCAATAAAATGACAAGAGAAGGAATTACTGTGCAAAGATAGGTATCTCATCTCCATTAAGCTTCACTCAGTTGGGGTCAGTCTAATTTTTTCTAGTAGTTTAGACACTTTATAAACTATATTTATTATCTCAGTGACATATTACTGTCTTATTTTTATTTAATAATTCATCTAAGATACTTTTCAACTTCTATATCCAAATTTAAACACAACAGAAATTTTAGCATTGTTTTCAAATTTATAGGCTATGTTCCAATAATTATTTGTTTTAACTATGCTCTTTCTGGCCCACTATCCTCAATAATAATAATTTTGTCTACATTTACCTTGCCATTGAAAATCATCAACCCAGCATGTGGTGCTGAACTTCATTAAAATGGCCACTAACAGAAATTACATAAGACATGTTTCCCATGAGCTTGTTAACAGAAAATCTACTTATGTAAACCCTTATTTGCATATGCATGCAAACATTCTTTGGTATATTCAATCAATGAAAAACTATATCCTGAGATCTGAATCAGATTGCCTATTTCAAAATCTCTGCTCATAACACAGTCTAGAAGTAAACGCCCAGGCTATTGCTTTTTCTGGCTAACATTTCTTTTTATGGCTCAATAATATTGCATTATATATATAGATATTTTGATACATGTCACATGTATTTATCTGTTGATGGACACTTGATTTTTACCCCATCTTTTATCTGCTATGAGTAATGCTCTGATGAACATTCTTTTGTACAAATATCTTTTGAGTTCCTATTTTCAATTCTTTTGGATATTGACCTAGAAGTAGAATCAGTGAGTCATATGATAAAGTCAATATTTAGCTTCTTGAATAATAGACTTTTTATAGGACCAAATATTCTGAATATGGAATATATGACCACTTAGAAAAATCAGGGAGGAAGCATTCAAGGATTAGATGAGGATTTAACCAGATGGTTCCTGAAAAGTTTTAACAAGCTGAAGAATTATTATGTTTAACCATTTATTCATTTCATCTATCAATAAAATAAAAAAACACTATTCTATAAAAAAATACACTTGGTTTAAGAAACACCATAATAGTGCCTTAATCTGAAGAGTATAAACAGTAGCAATTTGATGAGATGCATCAGATACCACCGAAATGTAAAAAAGGTGCTCTGTTTCTAGAGAAATAAATCCATAGAGCAAAGGAACTAAAAAGATGCTCTTGAAAACCCTGGATAATACAGTGATATTGACCAATAAAATAAAATGATTGCAATAATGTTTAGTAGAAGACAAGTTCTAAAGGAGACAGATATTCCCTTCTATTAGAATTGAGTTAGAAACATACCTAGAAGAAGATGCAGTGACGTACTGAATTTAAATGGTGAGCCAACATGCATTAGCCTTAATAAGACTTGGGGTATGTTATGCCCGATGTCCGAATCCCCGAGCGGGAAGAGAGAAGGCTTCCAAGACAATGCAACTCGCAGGAAGGGAAGTTTATTACTGGCTCGAGTCAGGACTCCCTGCCGCAACCAACGCAGTGGTGCGGGTCAGAGAGCCCCGAGCCCAACCTGTTACACAAATTTATAGAGTGGGAAGCGGATTGGTTACACGTTTGCAAAACAATTTCATTGGTCAATACTTTCGCGCGGGCAGGACTTTCCTGGGGGTTTCCGCCCCGTTCCTAATTTCCTAATTGGCAAACATAGGTGAAAGCTAATTGGTCCTAATTGGCAAACAGTGGTCATTGTTAAGCAGAAGCTACCTGATAGTAGGAAGGCCTACTCCTAATCTAAGTTGCATTACTTCTGCTCGCCTCACAGGGTAGAGCATGCAAGTATAGGACAAGACTTACAAGGGGAAAGTGTGGCAAACATTCCAGATGCAACTCCAGAGGAGATGATGTCACTGAAGCTTCCACTCTGTCCGGATCTTAGAGCACCTTGGAAACCATTCTGAATATGGAATGAATGCCTAGGGGCATGTTGGTAGAGATTCAAGTACAGAGTAAAGATTCAGTGAGACGATCCTCGACACTTAATAAACTTAAAGTTTATGATGCTATGCCATTTTACTTACCTATAACTTTGTTTCATTTATCAGTACAGTGTATCAAGATGAAGGACAAAAATCATAGTGCAACATACCTACTATTGACTGATGCTAAAGTTGAAGCTCCAATACTTTGGCCACCTGATGTGAAAAACTGACTTATTGAAAAAGACCCTGATGCTGGGAAAGATGGAAGGCAGGTGGAAAAAGGGATGACAGAGGATAAGATAGTTGGATGGCATGACCGACTCGATGGACACGAGTTTGAGCCAGCTCTGGGAGTTGGTGATGGACGGGGAAGCCTGGCATGCTGCAGTTCATGGGGTTGCAAAGAGTCAGACATGATTGAACTGAACTGAACCAACTATCAGTCAACTTTAACTCAGGAAAATAGGATTTGGGCCTTTTCTGCAATTTCAAGCAATTTCCCAAATTAACCCCTAACTATAAGTCATTATTGGAGTAGTGCTGAAAACACCTGGTTTTTTTTAGCACTTAACAACCACTGGATTTAATACAAATCACAGATTGAAAACGTCATTAAACATAACATCAGTGAACAGTAGAACCCCAATTAGAGAAACTTGCTTGTGTTATATAGGTATTATTCTTGTCTATATATTGGTATTCACTACATATAAAATGTATCTTTCTGAAGAGTGAACTCTTGTATTCATTTTCTTCTATGATTGTTAAAGCATCTTTTAAAATCAATATCTGTAAAACTGTGCTATCCTAGGTCTTTGAAAGTACAAAGAATCTTGAAGATTGCTGATCTGAATTTTACTGTAAAGGATAATAAAGCTCAGATAAGCCAAGAGATTTACATGAGATGCGCAAGGAGATAGTGACAGAGTGACTCAGAAACTCTATGCCCTAAACCTCATGTCATAATTATGTTTCCTTTGTTGCAAATACATCAGTGCATTGCTTGAATTATAATGTAGAAAACATGACTGAGAGTTAATGGCTTGCTGTTATCCTATGGAGTTGGAGGGCATGGTCCTGGCATGGAGCAGAAATGAAGCACCCAGACTTGGGTCACCTTAAAGAAGCAGAAAGTGCAAGTAGTCATGATGCTCAATCCTGAGAGAGTAGAAAGTCCAGGGGTGTCCAGAGGCCTGCTTCTATTGAAGGCCCTTACCATGTGCTCGTCACATTAATTACTGGAAACAGGTTCTCCTTTAAGGATCGGAACTGTGCAGAATGACGACCACTTTCCAGAGATGCTGCCACTTGGAAAGCCTTCTCCAAGCCTGCATTAGAAATCTGGATCAGGTCTGCATCAGCCATGCCAACCTCATTACTGCCAGGAAGGAAGCAGCTTCTCAAATAAAAAGAAGATAAACAAGCTTCTTTGTCGTATCAATTCCAGACAAAAATAGCTGAAACGCTATTTAATATGAAGCAAATTGCTATAGAGGTACAGAGCTTGTTTTCATTTTAAGGAATCTGTATCTAGGTATTTAAACCTTTGAAAAGAACATAAGATCCAATATGCTCTTTATTGAGCATCTTAAAAGATTTCATTTTTACAGTATAATACTTAATTTTATTTCCAATTTTCAGTTATACCTTAGAGTTGAGGGCAATTGTTATTCCATTAATTGAATCTTCTTCTTCCTATAGCCACTAAAATTGAATGAAGACAGTTCTAGTGTTTCCCCAAACCCCAAAAAATTTGTGTTGAAAAGATCACTCTTTTTGTGGAGTAGATACTATCAAACCCATGTGTAGTTTGGCCAAGGGAAACATCAGTCTCATAATCATAGAATACCCCCCATCCTTTTAGATTAACACTCATCTGACTTTTTTCCTTTGAAGCTAAAATAACTCCTATGTTTGCTATTTTGTACCTTGCATTCAGAATTTCCATTCTTCTTGCAGAATTGCTGCAGAGTTATTGCAAGTGCTCAGTCGCTCAGGAATTTGAATCAGTCAGTCTCTCTTGGCTATCCCCTGGACTGTAGCCCACCAGGCTCCTCTCTCTGTACAATTTCCCAGTATTCAAGAATACTGAAGCCAGTTGCCATTTCCTACTCCAGGGGATCTTCCCAACCCAGAGATTGAACCGTGGTCTCCTGCATCTCCTACATTGGCAGGAATTGCAATGACCTCAATGATACTTGAAAATGTCCTGTGTTGCTTGTTCCTGGACTTTCCCTAATTTCTGAGAATGTCAGTTTGGGTGATTGTGGCTGGCAGCTTTAAAAGGATACAGTCCATGCTTACGAGGCTGTAAGACCTGGCTGCTCTTGTGTGACAGATTTTGTCTAGGAGCTCAGTTACTGTCGAAGGACTTAAATGACTAATGCAACTTCTCTGCTTGTGACTGCCTTATCCTTCTGAAGTTGATGTTAAAAGACACCTGCGCCTTCTCCCTACTGAAGTACTTGGCCAGACTTGCTGTTTTTCATATATATTTAGAAAGATGAACTGTTACTACTTGCAAATGGACTGAGTTTCTATATTGATGATCTCTTTGATTTTTCCTTCCCCCAGCAAACCTAGCCTATACTAAGTACATGTACAACAGCTTCCTGCTAAAGACTGTTCTTATCATTTCTGGTTAGATTATACACCTTTAGAATATATGGGCTCTACCCTACTTATCCTTATATACTCAAAGTTGATTGACCCAGAATGTTCAGTGAAAGCTTGAATTCAACAATTCAGAGACCCAGTATGGACCTTATAGAAGCAGGTTGGTTGCCACACTGGGATATTTTTTCCTCTGCTATTGTCCTTTTTACTAGTAATTCATTAATTATCAGTTCAGTTCAGTTCAGTCACTCAGTTGTGTCCGACTCTTTGTGACCCCATGAATCGCAGCACACCAGGCCTCCCTGTCCATCACCAACTCCCGGAGTTTACTCAAACTCATGTCCATCAAGTCGGTGATGCCATCCAGCCATCTCATCCTCTGTCCTCCCCTTCTCCTCCTGCCCCCAATCCCTCCCAGCATCAGGGTCTTTTCCAATGAGTCAACTCTTTGCATGAGGTGACCAAAGTACTGGAGTTTCAGCTTCAGCATCAGTCCTTCCAATGAACACCTAGAACTGATCTCCTTTAGGATGGACTGGTTGGATCTCCTTGCAGTCCAAGAGACTCTCAAGAGTCTTCTCCAATTATAAAAGCATGCAAATTATATTTGGAGTTGGCTAGATGTGAGTTACATTCCAAATCTACCATTTATTCATGGTATGATTTAAACTTCCTGAGTCTCATTGTCCTTGTCTTTTGAATGGGATAATGATACCTCTTTTTAAAGATTTTTTTTTTTTTTTGATGAATTATTTTATTTTATTTTATTTCTTTTTTTTTTTTAATTTTTATTTTTCAGTGGGTTTTGTCATACATTGATATGAATCAGCCATAGAAACTGTTAATCATTATATTTGTCATGTATTTATGAATTTCTATTCCCTAATAGAAAATATAGCTATTTCATCCTTTAGTGTAATTGTATTAAAGAAAGGCTTTGGAGTCAAATTTCATAACAGTCAAACACAGTGGCAAAACTATAGAGCTAACGATACCTTGAAAGTGAAAGTCACTCAGTTGTCTCCAACTTTTGCAACCCCATGGACTATACAGTCCATGGAATTCTCCAGGCCAGAATACTGGAGTGGGTAGCCTTTCCCTTCTCCAGGGGATCTTCCCAACACAGGGATCAAACCCAGGTCTCCGCATTGCAGGTGGATTCTTTACCAACTGAACCACAAGGGAAGCCCAAGAATACTGAAGTGGATGCATGTGTGCTAAGTCGCTTCAGTTGTATCCGACTCTTTGTGACCCCATGGACTGTAGTCCTCCAGGCTCCTCTGTCCATGGTATTCTCCAGGCAAGAATACTGGAGTGGTAGCCTATCCCTTCCCTAGAGGATCTTCCTGGCCCAGGAATCAAACTGGGGTATCCTGAATTGCAGGCAGATTCTTTACCAACTGAGCTATCAGGGAAATGATACTTTAAAAATTATGAAATTTAGTGCTTTTCAAACTTATAAAGCTATGGGATTTCTATTTACGCAAAATCCTTGTAAGTGATTCAAAATGAAACATTAATTCTGTAGGATGTCCTGTTTAAAGCAAAGATATAGTTGAGCCCCATCTCTTTTATCTCCCCCTTTTCCCCATTCAGTGTGCTTCAACTGAGGAATTCTCCAAATTTCTAGGATGCCCAACACGCATTCTTGAAATCCAGTGAATAATCCAGCTCTCTAATGTTAAAGGTCAAAAAAGCTAAGAGTTGGGGGAACAACAAGGTCTTATTGTATAGCACAGGGGACAATATTCATATATCCTGGGATAAACTATAATGGAAAAGAATATGAAAATAATATATATACAAATGTATGTATATTTTGCCATATAAAAATAAACATTGTAAATTAACTGCACTTCAATAAAATGTAATAAAATAGAAACATTAGTGAATACCATTTTCTAACTTTTAAAAAAATGCTGAGTCAGAGATGTCATATCACACATTAATATCAGACCTGAGGTGGGAACCACATTTCTTAGTTTTCAATGTGGTGCTTTTTCCATTCATTGGAGGGAGGCACATGCACTTAGTGTGAAAAGGATAATTGGTTTCATGTTGGTCTTTCAGTCCAAGCAAGTCCAGACAACGACAGAAACAAAAGCAGTTATCTAATTTGTTTTGAATTTTGTTGTGTATCAAACTATATATTTTGGAATCACTTTCCTCTAACTACTGCAAAAACCCTATGATTTGAGTATTGGTATTATCCCCATTTGACAGTGAAAATATTAAGCATTAGAGAGGTCAAATAACTTGCTTAAAGTTATTTAGCAAGAAACTCTTGTGGTTTATGCTAAATTCAGATCTTCCCAGCATGAAAATCTGTATTGAAATAGCACTATACTCTTGATACCAAGGGCTTCCCAGGTGTGTTTGTGGTAAAGAACCTACTTACCAATGCAGGAGACTAATAAGAGACGTGAATTCAATCCCTATGTCAGGAAGATCAAACTGGAGGGCATGGCAACCCATTCCATTATTCTTGCCTGGAGAATTCCATGGACACAGGAGCCCAGCAGGCTATGGTCCATAAGGTTGCAAAGAGTCAAATCCGACTGAAGCAACTTGGCATGCAGCATGCACTGGATATGAAATTCTCTACTGCATACATCTGAAAATAATCTATTAATTATTTTGCTCTACATTAATAAGCCATTCTTGATTAAAAGCCATTAATAACCATCACTTTTTAAACTGTGCTTGCATTTCACAGGCATATTTAAATTTTGCAAGTTTTTATTTCCCAAGAGGAAGCTAAATTTAGTAAATATTTTTTTAAGAAAACAGCCTTTGATCTATGGTAGCACACTAATATTAAACCTTTAAATTAAATAACAAAGAAGTTTTATTACAACTTAACTGGTTGCTAAAAATTAATCTAGATTTGCATTGTAAGAATTGTTTTAACAGGAAATACAGTTATGGGTATTTGTGGTTGCAATCTCATATTAATTTTTATATAACTCTTAAAATACCCATTGTAGAAGTCAAATATTTAATCATGAATTATTTTTGAACTGATTAATTTAGTGTATTCACCTTTTTTTTTTTTTTTAATTTTTCAGTGGGTTTTGTCATACATTGATGTGAATCAGCCATAGAGTTACACGAATTCCCCATCCCGGTCTCCCATCCCACCTCCCTCTCCACCCGATTCCTCTGGGTCTTCCCAGCCCAACAGGCCCGAGCACTTGACTCATGCCTCCCACCTGGGCTGGTGATCTGTTTCACCACAGATAATATACATGCTGTTCTTTCGAAACATCCCACCCTCCCCTTCTCCCACAGAGTTCAAAAGTCTGTTCTGTACTTCTGCGTCTCTTCTTCTGCCCTGCATATAGGGCCATCGTTACCATCTTTCTAAATTCCGTATATATGTGCTAGTATACTGTAATGTTCTTTATCTTTCTGGCTCACCTCACTCTGTATAATGGGCTCCAGTTTCATCCATCTCATTAGAACTGGTTCAAATGAATTCTTTTTAACGGCTGAGTAATATTCCATGGTGTATATGTACCACAGCTTCCTTATCCATTCATCTGATGATGGGCATCTAGGTTGCTTCCATGTCCTGGCTATTATAAACAGTGCTGCGATGAACATTGGGGTGCACGTGTCTCTTTCATATCTGGATTCCTCAGTGTGTATGCCCAGAAGTGGTATTGCTGGGTCATATGGTAGTTCTATTTCCACTTTTTTAAGAAATCTCCACACTGTTTTCCATAGTGGCTGTACTAGTTTGCATTCCCACCAACAGTGTAAGAGGGTTCCCTTTTCTCCACACCCTCTCCAGCATTTATTGCTTGTAGACTTTTGGATAGCAGCCATCCTGACTGGCGTGTAATGGTACCTCATTGTGGTTGTGATTTGCATTTCTCTGATAATGAGTGATGTGGGGCATCTTTTCATGTGTTTGTTAGCCATCTGTATGTCTTCTTTGGAGAAATGTCTGTTTAGTTCTTTGGCCCATTTTTTGATTGAGTCATTTATTTTTCTGGAATTGAGCTTCAGGAGTTGCTTGTATTTTTTTGAGATTAAACCTTTGTCTGTTTCCTCATTTGCTATTATTTTCTCCCAATCTGAGGGCTGTCTTTTCACCTTACTTATAGTTTCCTTTGTTGTGCAAAAGCTTTTAATTTTCATTAGGTCCCATTTGTTTATTTTTGCTTTTATTTCCAATATTCTGGGAGGTGGGTCATAGAAGATCTTGCTGTGATTTATGTCAGAGAGTGTTTTGCCTATGTTCTCCTCTAGGAGTTTTAGAGTTTCTGGTATTACATTTAGATCTTTAATCCATTTTGAGTTTATTTTTGTGTATGGTGTTAGAAAGTGTTCTAGTTTCATTCTTTTACAAGTGGCTGACCAGTTTTCCCAGCACCACTTGTTAAAAAGATTGTCTTTTTTCCATTGTATATCCTTGCCTCCTTTGTCAAAGATAAGGTGTCCATAGGTTCGTGGATTTATCTCTGGGCTTTCTATTCTGTTCCATTGATCTATATTTCTGTCTTTGTGCCAGTACCATACTGTCTTGATGACTGTGGCTTTGTAGTAGAGTCTGAAGTCAGGCAGGTTGATTCCTCCAGTTCCATTCTTCTTTCTCAAGATTACTTTGGCTATTCGAGGTTTTTTGTATTTCCATACAAATTGTGAAATTATTTGTTCTAGTTCTGTGAAAAATACCGTTGGTAGCTTGATAGGGATTGCATTGAATCTATAGATTGCTTTGGGTAGAATAGCCATTTTGACAATATTGATTCTTCCAATCCATGAACACGGTATGTTTCTCCAAATGTTTGTGTCCTCTTTGATTTCTTTCATCAATGTTTTATAGTTTTCTGTATATAGGTCTTTTGTTTCTTTAGGTAGATAAACTCCTAAGTATTTTATTCTTTTTGTTGCAATGGTGAATGGTATTGTTTCCTTAATTTCTCTTTCTGTTTTTTCATTGTTAGTATATAGGAATGCAAGGGATTTCTGTGTGTTAATTTTATATCCTGCAACTTTACTATATTCATTGATTAGCTCTAGTAATTTTCTGGAAGAGTCTTTAGGGTTTTCTATGTAGAGGATCATGTCATCTGCAAACAGCGAGAGTTTCACTTCTTCTTTTCCTATCTGGATTCCTTTTACGTCTTTTTCTGCTCTGATTGCTGTGGCCAAAACTTCCAACACTATGTTGAATAGTAGTGTATTCACCTATTTTTACTTGTGTAATGCAATATATATTTATGTTAGTTTTACATTGATTATATATCTTCACATTTTGAAACTCTAGTGATTCCCTCATGTTTAAATTAATATAATTGACATACAAAAATACACATAAGTAAACTGTACAATTTGATTTTTTGACACATGTATATTTCTATTAGTACAAAACTATGAATCAAGATAGTAAATATATCTGTAATACCCAAAGGCTTCTTTATGCCCCTTTATAATCTACCCTTCCCTTGCCCAATCCCCAAGCTACCATTGGTTTGTTTTCTGTTCCTATAGTTTGTTTTTTCTAGTATTTTATATAAATAGAATCATATTATGGGTTTTTTTTTTGAGGGGGGATAGGGAAGTGAAGATTTGTTTTCTTTCACTCAATATAAATATTTTGAGACTCATCTATACTATTATGAATATTAATAATACCTCCTAAAGCTACTAGTTGCTCTAACCTGCTATGATTTCAAGGAGGAGATACCACATGTATCTTAAAATATTACCATTTAAAATATCACCATTTACTAACATTTACTGTATTACCCTAAATCTTTCTCATTTTCTTAGGCCATCAATCACAGATCTTCCATTGTGTTGTCTTTAGAGATAAATATTTCTAGATTTAGTTGTGTCTCTTGGAAAAGAAGGCTTTGAAAAGCTAGCTTTAAGAATTTAGAAAGGTAAAGTTATTACTTTGGTCAAATCCATATGTCTTCCAAAGTTCTGTCAATGCTGTTCTTAGCTGATTGTATTACACAGCATTAAGTGAGGACTTTGTGGTCTTCCTTGTCTTGTAATCAATCTCACATTTCTTCATTTTCTCTGTAATGTAACCCTATTTCCCCTTTTTTTCTTTTTACTCATCAACCCAACAGTAGGTTTCAACATGTTCCAAGTACGTTTCCTGAAGTGGAATCTTCTCATTGTCACTAGTCATGATTCATATGTTCATTTTCTTGTGTTATTTTTTTTTTTCACAAATTAGTCCTTTGGCTGCAACATAATGTGTGTCCCCTAGGACTTTCTTCCATTGCTCTCTGTCTTTTAGGGAAGCAAAGAACATGATGCTTCTGGTAAAATATATTCGTTTTTATCTGGAGTGCCCTCTCCCTGTCGACCTCATTTTTTCCAATTAGTTTTTCTAGACTCACTTTGAATTCTTCCCCCCAATCTTCGCACATCCACCCATTTTGAAATCATCTGTTTTCCATGTGCTACCATACCACTTCATTTGCACCATTTAAATTTAGTACCAATAACTGTGTGGTAGGTGTAAGTATGTATAAGACATCTTTCCGCTGCATGTGAAGTCTCAAATGGCAGGTTTGAATCCCTGAAAATGGCTGCACCTAAGGATAGATATTACTATTTCAGTGGCTTTGTGCCTATCTACCTTGTCTGAACAGAAGCAGAAAGTTCCTATAATGATCTCATTAACAACCTTAGGGACCAGTTGGTCTCTTTGGGGCCAATTTCTTTCTTCTGTTTCCAAACTCCTTCTTCCTTTAAAGTGATGGATGATTAATACATGGAGGTGGGAAAAGGGAGTGACAAAATGGTAAGAAGTGATTAGATCTATCTAGGATTAAAGATGGGAGGAGAGGTTGTCAGGTATAATAAAGAGTGATTCATTTCTAGCAATTTCTGTCATCCCACATCTTAAAATTAAGTGAGTAGAAATAACATTGTTTCTTATGCTCACTGGTATGCTACTTTAATCTATCACTCATTACTGACACACAATTCAATTAACCCATGTCTGCTCATTTCTTTACACCCTAAGTTTGCCTTTAAAAAGATAGAATAAACTTTCTCTCAAGACTAATAAATGAAATTTAAAGCTAAATTTTTTGATAATTAAAAATTCATTCTATGGCTTGGAGTTATTCACCTGTCTTGCATTTACTTTCTTAAAGAGAGAACTACTTGGGCAAGTCACTTCCCCTTTGAGGATTTCAATCTTTTTCATGTGATAAATGAAGTAACTTGAAGTGGATGATCTCTGAAGTTCTTTTCATCGTCAAGTCTCCATGAATCTATGACTCTATAATATCCACCTTGCAGAAATTGTGCAAGAATTAATGTTTGTGAAATAATTTAAGACTCAAGGATGAAAGGTTTTATGCTAGTGCCCCAAACTATTTTTATTAAATGAGGCATGCCAGGCAAGTCTGTTGTATCTGGGGATAGCTGCCGTCAGAGTCCCCAGCACTGCCTATGCCCAACACAGATTCAGAAAGGGACAAAAAAGAACAAGAATTCCTCTAATAGATCCAGAAATTGCGATGAGTAGACAGCACACATATTCCTGAAATTCAAACATGGAAGTGATAACATGTACATTCAAACATTAAGCTTACAGAAAAGGGTCCATGAAAAGATCATGCCTTGATGGCCTGCTAACACTGCCGGGGAAGAAGAATTGATGTCTGTGTGCCTGCTTGCATGGTGTATCTCCAAAAACTTCCATTTTGTGCTGAACTTTTCTTTCCCTGATCCCTTTTGCAAAACCTGTTTGATGACCCTGTTTTGATTATCTAAAACAACTCAAGTGATTACTGAATCACTGAGTTGGAATTCAAGACAGCATAAAATCATTAATTCAATTTTCCCCATATTTCTCTTGTCGATAAACTGAGCTTCAGTGTAGTCAATGAACTATCAAAAATCATGATTAATACATATTTATACCAGGACTGAACAGCATGCTGTAACTCATAACCAAATGCTTATTTCACCACAGCTTAATATCCTGAAAATTAATTCTAGTCTCAATATTGACTAGTTGAGAGCATAACAGATCACCTAACTACATGTTGACAAAAGCTTTCAATGAGTTAATACAAAAGGTTGAATGAAGAATATAATCTACCCCTTGGCAACAGCAGTGGAGAAAAAATTGTACACCAATACTAAAAGTACTGGTACAAACTCCACCTCACCATTTAGGAATAATAAAGGAACCATGGTCAATAGACTTATTCCATTGGTGGATTACTATTTTAGTTACTCTCTAGGTTTCATTTTCCATAAATATGAAATGGCAAGGTTAGAATTAAAACCATCAAAAACAGAGATTCATTTTTGTTCGTAATAGTGGAACATCAGCAGTTTTAGTACAGGGGGTAGATATAGGAAATATATTGGAGGTAGTTGTCCAGTGAGATCTTATTTATATCTTCATTTAGTATGTTTACCAATAATATGGGGATCTAATAAAATATAATTACAATGGGCTGAATCTAGACAAAGATTCTGAACTCAGGTGATGCTGATGCTTCCAACCTGAGGACCACATGTTGAATAGCAGAGATCTACAACAGTGCTCCTCAAACTTGATCATGCATCAGAATCCCCTGGAGGGCTTGATTGAAAACAGATTTCAGGGAACCATGGTCAATAGACTTAGCCCATTGGTGGATTACTATTTTAATTACTCTCTAAGTTTCATTTTCCATAAATATCAAATGGCAGGGTTAGAATTAAAACCATCAAAAACAGAAAATCAATGTTGTCCATAGTAGATGAACATCAGCACTTCATACATTCTGATTCAGTAGGTGGAGACTGAGGTGGAGACTGGTGGAGACTGAGAACATACACATCTAGCAAGCTCCAGGTAATGCTTGGTTGACTGCATGAGGTCCATATTTTGAGCAACACTTCTCAATAACCTATGTGTGTGCTAAGTCACTTCAGTCGTGTCCAACTCTTTGAGACCCTCCGGACTGTAGCTCGCAGGCTCCTCTGTCCCTGGGGATTCTCTAGGCAGGAATTTGGAGTAGGTTGTCATGCCCTCCTCCAGGGCATCTTCCCGACCTAGGGATCGAACTATGTCTCTTACCATCTCCTGCCTGGCACTCCCTTTTGAAACTCCCTCCCATTTTTCTCCCCATCCAACTGATCTAGGTTGATACAGAGTCCCTGTTTGAGTTTCCTGAGCCATACAGAAAATTCCCATTGCCTATCTATTTTACATATGATAATATAAGTTTCCATGTCACTCTTCCCATACATCTCACCCTCTCCTCCCCTCTCCCTATGTCCATAAGTCTATTCTCTATGTCTGTTTCTTCACTGTAAATAAATTTTTCATACCACTGTTTAAGATTCTGTATATATGTGTTAGAATACGATAGTTATCTTTCTCTTTCCGACACACTTCACTCTGTATAATAGGTTCAGGTTCATCCACCTCATTAAACTGACTCAAATATGTTCCTTTTTATGGCTGAGTAATATGGCAGAAAGTGAAGAGGAACTAAAAAGCCTCTCGATGAAAGTGAAAAAAGAGAGTGAAAAAGTTGGTTTAAAGCTCAACATTCAGAAAACTAAGATCATGGCATCTGGTCCCATCACTTCATGGCAAATAGATGGGGAAAGAGTGGAAACAGTGTCAGATTTTATTTTTGGGGGCTCCAAAATCACTGCAGATGGTGATTGCAGCCATGCAATTAAAAGACACTTACTCCTTGGAAGGAAAATTATGACCAACCTAGACAACATATTAAAAATCAGAAACATTACTTTGCCAACAAAGGTCTGTCTAGTCAAGGCTATGGTTTTTCCTGTGGTCATGTATGGATGTGAGAGTTGGACTGTGAAGAAAACTGAGCACCAAAGAATTGATGCTTTTGAACTGTGGTGTTGGAGAAGACTCTTGAGAGTTCCTTGGACTGCAAGGAGATCCAACCAGTTCATCCTAAAGGAGATCAGTCCTGGGTGTTCATTGGAAGGACTGATGCTGAAGCTGAAACTCCAGTACTTTGGCCACCTCATGTGAAGAGTCGAATCACTGGAAAAGACCCTGATGCTGGGAGGGATTGGAGGCAGGAGGAGAAGGGGATGACAGAGGATGAGATGGCTGGATGGCATCACTGACTCGATGGACATAGGTTTGGGTAGACTCTGGGAGTTGGTGATGGACAGGGAGGCCTGGAGTGCGGCAATTCATGGGGTCGCAAAGAGTCGGACACAACTGAGTGACTGAATTGAACTGAACTGAACTGAATATTCCATTGAGTATATGTACCACAACTTCTTTTTCCAGTCATCTGTCGGTGGTCATCTAAGTTGCTTCCATGTTCTAGCTATTATAAACAGTGTGTTCCAACATTGGGACACATGCATCTTCTTCAGTTTTGGTTTCCTCAGGGTCTATGCCTAGGAGTGGGGTTGCTGGGCCATATGGTAGTTTTATTCCTAGTTTTTTAAGGAATCTCCACACCGTCTTCTATGGTGGCTGTATCAGTTTACATTCCCACCAACAGTGCCAGAGTGTTTCCTTTTCTCCATACCTTCTCCAGCATTTATTGTTTGTAGACTCTTTGATGATGGTTATTCTGACTGGTGTGAGGTGATATCTCACTGTAGTTTTGATTTGCATTTCTCTAATTTTGAGGGATGTAGAGTGTATTTTCATGTGTTTGTTAGTCATCTGTATGTCTTCTTTGGAGAAATGCTTGTTTAGGTCTTTTCCCCATTTTTTGATTGGGTTGTTTGTTCTTCTGGTATTGAGTTGTATGAGCTGCTTGTATGTTTTGGAAATTAATCCTTTGTCAGTTGTTTCATTTCTTTTATTCTCTCCCATTCTGAGGATTGTCTTTTCACCTTGCTTGTAGTTTCCTTTGCTGTGCAAAAGCTTTTAAGTTTAATCAGGTCCCACTTGTTTACTTTTGTTTTTATTTTCATTACTCTAGGAGGTGGGTCATAGAGTATCTTGCTTTGATTTATGTCATCGAGTGTTCTGCCTATGTTTTCCTCTAACAGTTTTATAGTTCCTGGTCTTACATTTAGGTCTTTAATTCATTTTAAGTTTATCTCTGTGTATGGTGTTAGGAAGCATTCTAATTTCATTCTTTTACATATAGCTGTCCAGTTTTGCTATTTATTGTTGTCCATTTATTGAAGAGGCTGTCTTTGCCCCATTGTATATTCTTGCCTCCTTTGTCAAAAAGAAGGTACCCATAGGTGGACAGTTTTATCTCTGAGCTTTCTATCTTGTTCTATTGGTCTATATTTTGCTTTTTGCCAGTACCATACTCTCTTGATGACTGTAACTTTGTAGTATAATCTGAAATCAGAAAGGTTGATTTCTCCAGCTCCATTCTACTTTCTCAAGACTGCTTTGACTATTCAGGGTCTTTTGTGTTTTCATATGAATTGTGAAATTTTTTTGTTCTAGTTCTGTAAAAAATGCATTTGGTAATTTGATAGGGATCGTATTAAATATGTAGATTGCATTAGGTAGGATAGTCATTTTCATAATATTGATTCTTCCTCCTGAGGAACATGGAATATCTCTCCATCTGTTTATGTTGTCTTTGATTTCTTTCATTAGTGTCTTATAATTTTCTGTGTATAGTTCTTTTGTCTCCTTAGGTAAGTTTATTCCTAGATATTTAATTCTTTGTATTGCAGGGGTGAATGGTATTGATTCTCTAATTTCTCTTTCTGATTTTTAATTGTTAGTATATAGAAATGCAAGTGATTTCTGTGTATTGATTTTGTATCCTGCAACTTTGCTAATTTCACTGATTAGCTCTAGCAATTTTCTGATATTGTCTTTAGCGTTTTCTATGTACAGTATCATGTCATCTGCAGTGAGAGCTTTGCTTCTTCTTTTCTGATCTGGATTCCTTTTATTTCTTTTTCTTCTCTGATTGCTGCAGCTAGGACTTCCAGAACTATGTTGAATAATAGTGGTGAAAGTAGACACCCTTGTCTTGTTCCTGATCTTAGGGGGAATGCTTTCAGTTTTTCACCACTGAGACTAATGTTTGCTGTAGACTTCTCAAATATGGCCTTTACTATGTTGAGTTAGGTTCCTTCTATGCCCATTTTTTAATGAGTTTTGATCATAGATGGGTGCTGAATTTTGTCAAAGACTTTTTCTGCATCTATTGAGATGATCATATGGTTTTTATTTTTATTTCAATTTGTTAATATGGCATATCACACATTGATTTGCAAATATTGAAGAATCCTTGTATCCCTAGAATAAACCAAACTAGATCATGGTGTATGACGTTTTTGATGTGTTGCTGAATTCTGTTAGCTAAAATTTTGTTGAGGATTTTTGCATCTATGTTCATCAGTGATATTGGCCTGTAGTTTTCTATATTTGTGTTTTCTTTGTCTGATTTTTGTATTAGGATGATGTGACCTCATAGAATGAGTTTGGAAGTATTCCTTCCTCTGCAATTTTTTGAAAGAGTTTTAGAAGGATAGGCATTAACTCTTCTCTAAATGTTTGATAGAATTCTCCTGTGAAGCCATCTGGTCCTGGGCTTTTGTTTTTGGGGAGATTCTTGATCACAGCTTCAATTTCAGTGCTTGTAATTGGGTTGTTCATAATTTCTATTTCTTCCTGGTTCAGTCTTGGAAGATTGAACTTTCCTAAGAATCTGTCCATCTCTTCCAGGTTATATATTTCGTTGCCATATAGTTTTTCATTATAATCTCTTGTAATCCTTTGTATTTCTGCCTTGTCTGTTGTAACCTCTCCTTTTTCATTTCTAATTTTTTTATTTGATTCTTCACTCTTTTTTTCTTGATGAGTCTGGCTAAAGGTTTGTCAATTTTGTTTATCTTCTCAAAGAACCAGCTTTTAGTTTTATTAATCTTGACTATTCTTTCATTTCCTTTTCATTATTTCTGCTCAGATCTTTATGGTTTCTTTCCTCCTACTAATTTTGGGAGGTTTGTTTGTCCTTCTTTTTCCAGTTGTTTTCAGTGTAACATTAGGTTGTTTATTTGATGTTTTCCCTGTTTCTTGAGGTAGGATTGTATTGCTATAAACTTCCCCCTTAGAACTGCTTTTGCTGCATCCCATAGGTTTTGAGTTGTCGTGTTTTCATTGTCATTTGTTTCTAGAATTTTTTAATTTCCCTTTTGATTTCTTCAGTAACCTGATGGTTATTTAGAAATGTGTTGTTTTGTCTCCATGTATTTGTGTTTCTTACACTTTTTTTCTTGTAATTGATATCTAGTCTCACATTATTGTGGTCGGAGAACATGTCTGACATGCTTTCAATTTTCTTAAATTTACTGAGGTTTGATTTGTGACCCAAGATGTGGTCTATCCTGGAGAATGTTCTATGTGCACTTGAGAAGAAGGTGTATTCTTCTGCATCTGGATGGAATGTCCTGAAGATATCAATGAGATCCATCTCATCTAATGTATCATTTAAGACTTGTATTTCCTTATTAATTTTCTGTTTTGACGATCTGTCCATTGGTGTGAGTGGGGTGTTAAAGTTTCACTATTTTTGTGTTATTGTCAGTTTCTCCATTTATGTCTGTTAGTGTTTGTCTTATGTATTGAAGTGCTTCTATATTGGGTGCATAAACATTTACAATTGTTATGTCTTCCTCTTGGATTGATCCCTTGATCATTATGTAGTATTCTTCCTTATCTCTTGTAATCTTTATTTTAAAGTCTATTTTGTCTGATATGAGGATTGCTACTCCAGCTTTCTTTTGCTTCCCATTTTCAAGGAATATATTTTTCCATCCTCTCACTTTCAGTCTATATGTGTCTTGAGGTCTGAAGTGGGTTTCTTGTAGACAGCATATATATGGGTCTTGTTTTTTGTATCCATTCAGCCAGTCTGTGTCTTTTGGCTGGAGCATTCATTCATTTACATTTAAAGTAATTATTGATATATATGTTCCTATTGCCATTTTCTTAATTGTTTGGGGTTGATTTTGTAGATCTTGTATTTCTTGACTATATAAGTCCGTTTAATATTTGTTGTAAAGCCGGTTTGGTGGTACTGAATTCTCTTAACTTTTGCTTGTCTGAAAAGCTTTGTATTTCTCCATCAATTCTAAATGAGATCCTTGCTGGGTACAGTAATCTTGGTTGTAGATTTTTCCCTTTCTTTAGTTTAAATGTATCCTGCCATTCCCTTCTGGCCTTCAGAGTTTCTGCTGAAAGATCAACTGTTAAACAGATGGGGTTTCCCTTGTATGTTATTTGTTGCTTCTCCCTTGCTGCTTTTAATATTCTTTCTATGTGTTTAGTTTTTGTTAGTTTGGTTAGTATGTGTCTTGGCATGTTTCTCCTTGGGTTTATCCTGTGTGGGACTCTTTGGGGCTCTTGGATTTGATTGACTATTTCCTTTTCCATGGTGGGTAAGTTTTCCATTATAATCTCTTCAAAAATTATCTCATACCCTTTCTTTTTCTCTTCTTCTTCTGAAACTCTTATAACTTGAATGTTGGTGCATTTGATATGGTCCTAGAGGTCTCTGAGACTGTCCTTAACTCTTTTCATTTGTTTTGCTTTATTCTGCTCTTCAGAAGTTATTTCCACCATTTTATCTTCCAGCTCACTGATTCGTTCTTCTGCTTCAGATATTCTGCTATTGATTCCTTCTAGAGTTTTTTTTTTTTTTTTCATTTATTTATTTTTTTTTTTTTTTTTTTTAGGGATTAAACTTCAGTTTAATTACAATTTTTTTCGAAGGAAACATACTAACTCAGCGGATCCAACTTTTCATCTTTTAGACCTGGATAAGGCAGGACAAAAATTCTGCTTGTTTATTGAGTAAGAGACACAGTAAACTAACAAGCAAACTAGCTCAAAATAAGGTTATTCTTTCTGAAGGCTGCTGAATGCCTGAAGGAAGATGTTCTAGGTCAGATAAGATTTCAATCTAATTTTAGTTCTAGAAACTGCAACTTGTGATGATCCTATTATCCCAGCTAGCTTTAGGCAAAAATTTGTTTCATTTTGTAAAAAAAGCAAATACACTGTAGGTGTCAGGTCCTCAGTTTAGAGTCTTTGTGGTCTTACCTAAATGGCAGAACCACTTCTTAGCAATACTAGCTAGCTTCCTACCTCATTAAGAACTTGTTGACACTATGATTTAAGTGTGAAGTTGCTCAGTCGTGTCCGACTCTGCAACCCCATGGACTGTAGCCTACGAGGTTCCTCTGTCCATGGGATTTTCCAGGCAAGAGTACTGGAGTGGGTTGCCATTTCCTTCTCCACCATTTATTTTTATTAGTTGGAGGCTAATTACTTTACCATATTGAAGTGGGTTTTGTCATACATTGACATGAATCAGCCATGGAGTAACAATTAGCAAGACTCATTAAGAAACAAAGGGAGAAGAACCAAATTAACAAAATTAGAAACGAAAATGGAGAGAGCACAACAAACAACACTGAAATACAAAGGATCATGAGACTACTACCAGCAGCTCTATGCCAATAAAACAATAACCCTATATGCAAAACAGGAAAATAGAGTATTTTTAATTTCAATAATTGTGTTGTGTGTCCCTACACGTTTATTCTTTAATTCTTCTAGGTTTTTGTTAATTGATTTTTGCATTTTCTCCATTTTGTTTTCAACGTTTTTGATCATCTTTACTATCATTATTCTGAATTATTTTTCAGGTAGTTTGCCTATTTCCTCTTCATTTATTTGGACTTCTGTGTTTCTAGTTTTGCCCTTCATTTGTGCAATATTTCTCTGCCTTTTCATTACTTTTTTGAAAAAGTTATTGTGTTTAAGGTCTCCTCTTCCCAGGCTTCAAGGAAAGTTGAATTCTTTCCTTGAAGAAGGTTGAACTCTTTCTTCTTTTTGGTTTCTGCCCTTGCACGTTTCATTCAGTGGTTTGTGTGAGCTTCATATAGGGTGAGATTTATGCTGAGTTTTTGCTTGTTTGTTTGTTTATTTGTTTTTCCTCTGATGGGCAAGGCTGAGTGAGGTGGTAATCCTGTCTGCTGATGATTGGGTTTGTAATTTTGCTTTGTTTGTTGTTTGGATGAGGCGTCCTGCACAGGGTGCTACATGTGGTTGGGTGATGCTGGGTATTCTATTCAAGTGGTTTCCTTTGTGTGAGTTCTTGCTATTTGATACTCCCTAGGGTTGGTTCTTGGAGAAGGCAATGGCACCCTGTTCCAGTACTCTTGCCTGGAAAATCCCATGGACGGAGGAGCCTGGTGGGCTGCAGTCCATGGGGTCACTAGGAGGCAGACACGACTGAGCGACTTCACTTTCACTTTTCACTTTCATGCACTGGAGAAGGAAATGGCAACCCACTCCAGTGTTCTTGCCTGGAGAATCCCAGGGACAGGGGAGCCTGGTGGGCTGCTGTCTGTGGCATCACACAGAGTCGGACATGATTACAGTGACTTAGCAGCAGCAGCAGCAGGGTTGGTTCTCTGGCAGTCTAGGGTCTTGGAGTCAGTGCTCCCACTCCAAAGGCTCAGGGCTTGATCTCTGGTCAGGAATGAAGATTCCACAAGTGGTTTGTTATGGCATTAGGTGAGATTAAAGTGAATATCCAAAAACAAGAAACCAAAGATGACCCCCCAGACAAATGGTAGTTAGAAAATCAGGCAAAGAATAATTAAAATAATGGAATATACACATATACACCCATAAGCAAAGTGAAAACAGTCCAACAAAAATAAGGTATAGTATATTGACCCAGCAAACAAAGGAAATCAAAAATTATATTTACCAGTTAAAAACAAAACTAACTTAAGCACAAACTGGAAAACAAAGCTAAAGCAAGGTTCCAAGTGGAGGAATAAAACAATGAAAACAAAACCAACAAATATGTTGAGAGAGGAAAGAAAGAATAGCTATGTAAAATTAAATAGGGGTAGATGAAAAAGATATATATATATACATTAAAAATTAACTGCAAGGGGAAAAGAACAGTAGGAAAGGCAAACAAAGAAATAAATGTAGAAAAAATATAATAGGTTTAAAAAATAAAAAATTAAAATTATGAAAAAGAAAAAATGAAATGGAAGAAGAAAAAATAAAGCTGGGGGTGGGGGGGGAAACTCCACAGAACTGCAAAAGCCCAATGTAGAGGCAGAGGTTTCTAACAACAATAGAAAGTGTGACTGAATATACACACATATATATATACACCCATAAGCAAAATCAAAACAGTCTAACAAAAATAAAGTACAATATATTGACCCAGCAAACAAAGGAAACCAAGAATTATATCTACCAGAACAAAACTAATTAAAGCACAAACTGGAAAACAAAACTAAAGCAAGGTGCCAATTGTGGAATAAAGTAATGTAAAGAAAACTAACAAATATGTTGAAAGGAAAGCAGACAAAGAAAAAAAAGAAAGAATAGATATGCAGAGTTAGCGGTAGATAAAGTTTTATATATATTAAAGATTAACTGCAAGGGGAAAAGAACAGTAAGAAAAGCAAACAAAGGAAAAAATATAGAAAAAATAATAATGGGTTTAGAAATTAAAATTAAAAAAAGAGAAAAGAAAAAAAAATTTATAGAGGAAAGCTCCAGAGAACTGCAAAAGCTCAATATAGAGGCAGAGGTTTATGACAACAATAAAAAATGTGACTGAGGAAAAAAAAGCTCAAAAGCTTAATTGGATTTCTTATTGCCAGTGAAACTGACAACTAGAACAAAAGGGGGAAAAAATGAGGAGGGGAAATTTTTTTAAAAATCCAAAAGAATCTATAGAACAAACCAAAAGCTAAGAATAATAAATGTTTTTCTTGAGTCACTGCTGTCAGAGTCCTTTCCCTTGCTGGAAGTCACAGCCCAAATTACTTCCCTAGGATACTCTCCAACACTGTACTGATCTCTGGACCTGCTCTGGGGACAGCTCAGATTCTAATCTGGTCCTACTCCTGTGTGTTCTTGTCTCCAATGTCCAGAGCTATCAGAGCTAGTGCATTTTCTTTTGTGGGAGCGCTCAATGGCCCTTTATATATTCTATAGACACAGAGTTTTCTTAGTTGATCGTGTGAATTTAATCTATAGCTTGTTCTGCTGGTGGGAAGGTTTTGGGTCTTCTTCCTTAGCCACACTGCTCCTGGGTTTCAACTGTGGTTTCATTTCCACCTCTACATGTGCATCGTCCACTGGGATTTAAGCTTCTGAGGCTGCCCTGGAGGGCTTGGGTTTGCCCCTGTGAGGGCCAGGTGTGGAGATGGTGCAGCTGCTTGGGTTGCAGGGGTTCTGGCAGCACCAGGTACTCATGGGGGTTGACAGCTAGGGCAGCAGAAAATATAATGCTCTAGAAGCCATGGCAACCAGTATTGGCCAATACGTGGCTCCAGTATTCTTGGGCAGGCAGGTTATTTACCACTAGTGCCAACTGGGAAACCCCCTATAATATGCAGCATGTTTTATATAATTTCATTTTTATTATTACCATCACCAGATGTGTGCTTTTGTTTTTGTAAAGGAGAGTAAAAGTTACAAACATTTTAAAAAGTTTAAAGTGAGTAGAGGTCTTCCCCAAGATGGCAGCATAGGAAGACCTTGTGCTCACCTTCTCCCAAGGGCACACCAAAATGATAACTACTTACAGAGCAACTGAAACTGGAATATTTTGGCCACCTGATGCGAGAACTGACTCAATGGAACAGACTCTGATGCTGGGAAAGATTGAAGGTGGAAAGAGAAGGGGACAACAGAGGATGAGATGTTTGACTGGCATCACCGACTCAGTGGACATGAGTTTGAGTAAACTCCAGGAGTTGGTGATGGACGGGGAGGCCTGGCATGCTGCAGTCCATGGGATCGCAAAGAGTAGGACATGACTGAGCGACTGAACTGAACTGAACAGAGCAACTGTCTATAAGAACAACTTGGAAGACTAGCAGAAAAGATTTCCATAACTAAAGATATAAAGAAGCACCCTCAACAAAATGGGTTGGAGGAGTGGAGACCTGGTATAGTCAGAAGCCCAAGCCCAGATGAGTGATAATTAAATGAAAGAGATTTCAAACCACAGAAGTTCTCCCCAAGGAAAAAGAGGTCCAAGCCCTGAATCAGTCTTCCCAGCATAGGGGGTCGGTCCTACATCAAGAGGATGAGTCCTTAGAATATCTGCTTTGAAAACCCGTGGGGCTTAGGATTAGGAAAGCTGCAGGGCTACAGGAAACAGGATATGCTCTCAAAAACCACGTCGAAAATGCCTATGCTCCAAGTCCAAGTGCAGAGGAAGCAGTTTGAAAGGCTCCTAGGTCAGATCCACTTGCTGATCTTGGAGAGCTTCCCAGGGAGGCAGGAGGCAACTGAGACTCCTCCTGAGGACTGAGATGCTGGCGGTAGCCAATTGGGGAAGCTCTTTCTACCTCAGTGACACTGTCACTGGCACACATTCCTCTGTTGGTGGGATGTAAATTGGTGCAGCACTACGGAGCACAGTATGGAGCTTCCTCAGCAAATTACATATAGAACTAACATATGATCCAGCAATTTCACTTCTGGGTATTTACCCAAAGAAAACAAAAATACTAATTCAAAAAGATACATATACCCTAATGTTTATAGCAGTGTTATTTATAATAGCTAAGATGCAGAAGCAACCCCACTGTTCACTGACAGATGAATGGAAAAAGATGTTGTATCTATATGCAATGGAATACTCAGTTCAGTTCAGTTCAGTTCAGTCACTCAGTTGTGTCCTACTCTTTGCAACCCCGTGAATCGCAGCACGCCAGGCCTCCCTGTCCATCACCAACTCCCGGAGTTTACTCAACTCGTATCCATTGAGTCGATGATGCCATCCAGCCATCTCATCCTCTGTCGTCCCCTTCTCCTCCTGCCCCCACTCCCTCCCAGCATCAGGGTGTTTTCCAATGAGGCAATTCTTCGCATGAGGTGGCCAAAGTATTGGAGTTTCAGCTTCAGCAACAGTCCTTCCAATGAACACCCAGGACTGATCTCCTTCAGGATGGACTGGTTGGATGTCCTTGCAGTCCAAGGGACTCAAGAGTCTTCTCCAACACCACAGTTCAAGAGAATCAATTTTTCAGCACTCAGCTTTCTTTAGAGTCCAACTCTCACATCCATACATGACCACTGGAAAAACCATAGCCTTGACTAGATGGACCTTTGTTGGCAAAGTAATGTCTCTGTTTTTTCATATTCTGTCCAGGTTGGTCATAACTTTCCTTCCAAGGAGTAAGCGTCTTTTAATTTCATGGCTGCAATCACCATCTGCAGTGATTTTGGAGCCCCAAAAAATAAAGTCTGACACTGTTTCCACTCTTTCCCCATCTATTTACCATGAGGTGATGGGACCAGATGCCATGATCTTAGTTTTCTGAATGTTGAGCTTTAAGTCAACTTTTTCACTCTCCTCTTTCGCTTTCATCGAGAGGCTTTTTAGTTCCTCTTCACTTTCTGCCATAAGGGTGGTGTAATCTGCATATCTGAGGTTATTGATATTTCTCCCAGCAATCTTGATTCCAGCTTGTGCTTCTTTCAGCCCAGCGTTTCTCATGATGTACACTGCATATAAGTTAAACAAGCAGGGTGACAATATACAGCCTTGATGTACTCCTTTTCCTATTTGGAACCAGTCTGTTGTTCCATGTCCAGTTCTAACTGTTGCTTCCTGACCTGCATATAAAATGGAATACAACTCTGCCATAAAAAGAATAAAATCTTGTCATTTGCTACAACATGGATGATCTAAAGGATATCATATTTTTTTAGCATATCATATTAAGTGAAATAATTTAGATGAAAGACAAATACTGTATGATCTCACATATTTGTGGAATGTAAAAAGCAAACCAAGCAAAAAAACAAGATGAAAACAGACTTATAGATTCAGATATCTAACAGGTGGTTCCTGGAGGGGAGTGTGGTGAGGGTTTGGATGAAATAGGTAAAGTAGATTAACAGGTAGAAGCTTCCAATTACAAAATAAGCAAGCCACAGGATGATAATATACAGCATAAGGAATATAGTCAATAATGATAGTTTTGTGTGGGGACAGATTGCCATTGGACTAAATGTGATCATTTCATAATGTAGGTAAACGTTGAATCACCATGTAGCTCACCTGAAACTAATGTAATATTGCAGGTCATATGTATTTCAATAATAAAAAAAAGACTAAAATGTGCTAAAATATTAAGATTTTGCTTTTCCATATTTTCCATCACCTCAATTATCCTTTGTTGTTGTTTTTCAGCCACTAAGTCATGTCCAACTCTTTGCCACCCCATGGACTGTGGTCCACCAGGCTCCTCTGTCCACGGGATTTCCCGGGCAAGAATAGTGGAGTGGGTTGCCATTTCCTTCTCCAGGGGATCTTCCCGAGTCAGGGATCAAACCTGGGTCTCTTGCATTGGCAGGTGGATTCTTTACCCCTGAACCACCAGGGAAGCCCCCAGTTATCCTAAATTATGGTGATTTTGCCCATATATACCTTGCTGCTGGACACCATCAAACCAAGAGATGGGAAACTCTCATAATACAGGCACAATCTGAAATTGCTTACTGTATAATTTTTAAGGAAATTTTAATAGAAAAAAATGCTTTGCTAGACATTTGTTTATATAATAAGCGTGCAGTGAAATTTTTGGTGTGAATTAAAGCTGTGAAAAATTCAAGTACTAGGGAGCATGTTCTTTTAAAAGATGACTGAGCACTATCGTAACTTTACTTCTATCAAGAATGAAGCAGAGTCAAGACGGAAGTGCAATAGTTGATGAATATTACACATGACTTGTTTTATTATTTGAACATTTATGGATACTAAGGTAGCTGCCAATGCTCATTCTATATTTTGATGTATTGTCTGCAGTATTGAGTGGCCAGTGCTATGCGTGGCTAGATGGCAAGGGATAGAGATCTGCAGCCATTAGCAACCTGATCTTCTCATGGAATAATTATTTTTTTCTCCTTCTGAGATTTGTTTGCAGCCTACTGTGGAAAAATGATATATGTTTTCAAATCAGGCTGTTTCATTTCAAATCCTAGCACTGATAATCATTAACAGGATGACCTCTATGAGCCTGCTGCAAAATGGCAATGAAAATACCTGCTCGGCAGGGCTGCCATGCGGATTTGAGACAATGTAAGCTAAGCAGCCTGTAAAGTGCCCAGCTGATAGCTGCAGTTTTCTAAGGAGAAGCAATGTTTTCATAAGCTTCCCTGGGAATGACTTTCTCTCTGGCCAAATACCCAATGATCATGTAAAACAACTCTTGTTAATTTATCAATATTGACACAAAAGATAGCAGCTAAGTAGTTAAGTAGTGATGATTTATAAAAAAAATTGTGTGCATTTCTGAATGTATATTTATTTAACATTGTTCATAATTAGGTTTGGAACTGTAACTAACTTTAAAAGACCTATTTTAACTTTAAACAGACATTAATTTTTTAAATAATAACAATGTAGGTTCTAAATATGTATTAACTAAATCAAAGTGTAATATACCAAGACTTATTGAAACGGATTGAAACATAAAATAGCTCTGAGAAGCTATAGTAAAATGGTGATGAAACATTAAATGATACATCAAATTGACTCTTCAACTAAGCAAACTTTTGTATACAAGAAGGTAGATGCACAGTATTAAAGGAAAAGAACAAATAGAAATGAAAAGAGAGGTAAAGGAAGCATGTAGTGGTGCAGGATGTGAACAATGAGAAAAATAATCAACATGGGAGGCATAGGATGGGACACACGTGAGATATAAAATTCCAATTTATAACATTGGGAATAAAAATTTGTAAAGCAATTAATAAATGTATTGAATACCACCCAATGAAAAGATTTTTCTCAACCTGCTGAATAATATATACACTCTATATAAAGTAACTGATTAAGGAAATTTAAATTTAAGAACAAAAACTTCCAAAGTTTTACACAAAAGTACAATTCAACAATGGGGGTTATGACAGTGAGTGACAAAATTAAACCAGTAATCTAAATGTTCATTCTCAAAAGATTTATCATCTCATATGATTATGATTACTGGTTGTCTTTACAATGACTGTATGGTTGACTACATTTTAAAATGTGTTAATATTTTATTACCAGTCAGAATCTATTAAAACAGTAAGTTCTATATAGATATAGCTAATTGTGATTCTTGGTTTTATGGAGACAGACTAATAGGGTTTATATACACAATTCACCACTGAATTAGTGACCATAACTTTCCATAGAGTCCTCTGTTCTGTAAAGTATTAAATAAATAATATTTACAGCATCCTTAAAACTCTGTCTATCCTAGAATATGTACATTGTAAATTGTTCTGCTGTCATTATCATTTAATTACTGTCAATCTTATAGGAATTTCCACCTTATCTGGCCCTGTTACTATTTACCTCACCCCATTATGGCATCAGTATCTCTTTGTTTTCAACATGGACAAGCTTGCATCAGAGTGATGGTTACCCATGTTTTCTTAAACCAGAAATTTGGGCAAAGCCTGTATGTTGAGAAACAATACAGGTCCCTTAGACTTTGTGAAATATGTACATTTTTCACTGCACTAAAACCACAGAACTCTTTAGTCCCTCAAACACTTACTGATATTCTTAAATGACGTTAGACTTTGCTGGAGTTTTTCTGCTCACTCTGAAATAATAAGACCGCTTCAATAACTCACATTTACACAACCACGCAGACTTATGAGTAGTCATTTCATGCGCTGCTTTAAAAAAAAAAATCTTCCATTGTCATTTTTAACACAATCAGTTGATAATGATTTAAACAGAGGCCAAAAAGTCAACTACTTTTTTATGGAGACAAGAAGTATTGGAAACTTACCCAGTTTAGAACTTGGAGTTTTCATAAAAAAGGTTTTCTAAAATCAAATTGACTTTGGAGCAGCTAAACTATGTGGGGTAAATCAATAAGCTGACTGGAGAGGCAAGGCCCAGTCTTTCAAACAGGGGACACCAAAATGCTATCAATGGAGACCTCTAAAAAATATGGAATATTATTTGCATTTTATCAAGTCAACCAAAAGATGGATGCTTTCTTATAAAAATTCTACAAGAAAGGACAAAGAATCTATGATCCTGAGTTTCTTACCTATAGTGTTATAACCCAAAATGTCCACTCAAAAAATTATTTTGGTTTTGAAATAAATATAATTAGTGGTTATACTCCCAATTTATTGCAGCCAACAGGTTGTATATCATAAAATAACATTTATATTTTATCTGAGAAGTTGTTCTTACATTAATATATTCTGTATACTGCCCACTTCATCTGAGATTTAACTTCCTAAGAGGCTACCACTTAATAGTTTCACTGAAAATAGAGAAGCATATACATTATAAATTGAAAATAGAGATACATATACATTATAATTGACCTTGTCTTGGCTGCCTCACTCTTTAATAATTGAGAACTGAGGGGAATAACAGTTCACACAATAGCAGATTAATTCTTTTTTAGATAGTTATAATGTTTTCGTTTACCTCATCAGCTTTCTCTTTAGAATCTATATACAGATTTTGGAACAAAAAACATCTGGATTGAATTTAGGGTCTGCTATCTAGCAGTTATGAGAACTTAAGAAAGTCATTTATCCTCTGGGAGCCTCAGTTAATTCAACTAGAACCCAATAACAATGAATACAGTCAATTCAACACTTTTGTGAGAGTAAAATCAAACAGTGAGTGCAAAGGCCCTGACTGTTAGTAAGGGTGCCATGAATGTTCATCATTATGACTGGAATCATTAGTATTATAATTGCTTTATTAATATTGTTGCTGTTCAGTCTCCAAGTCATGTCCAACTCTTTGTGACCCCATGGACTGTAGCACACCAGGCCTCTCTGTTTCTCACCACCTCCCAGTTTGCCCAAGTTCATGTCAATCAGTGATGCCATCCAGCCATCTTATCCCCTGTCTCTCCCTTCTCTTTCTGCCTTCAATCTTTCCCAGCATCAGGGTCTTTTCCAATGAGTCAGCTGTTTGCATTAGGTGGCCAAAGTATTGAAGCTTCTACTTCAGTATCAGTCCTTCCAATGAGTATTCAGCATTTATTAATAAGAAGTATTATGATAACACAACCTGGTTTATCAAACTTGTTATTGTATCACCTAAAAGCATGAAGGTATTGGTTTGAGTACCTGTCACAGGGCCTGAAAACTAATACTAAATATGAGACTCTGGTTACTGGGACTTCTGAAATCATCAAAGAGGCCAGAAGAGGAAAGCATTGAGGGTTGTCACAAGGGACAAACACCAAATGCCATTTCACAGTTTATCTAGGTTCAGCCTAGTCCTATTCTGAAACAAACGCTGTGTCATATTGCTACACAGATAAAACCAGGCCTAACCCATTTCAGTACTCTTGCCTGGAAAATCCCATGGAAAGAGGAGCCTGGTAGGCTGCAGTCCATGGGATCGCTGACTCAGACAGGACTGAGCAACTTCACTTTCACTTCACTTTCATGCACTGGAGAAGGAAATGGCAACCCGCTCCAGTGTTCTTGCCCGGAGAATCCCAGGGATGGGGGAGCCTGGTGGGCTGCCATCTGTGGGGTCGCACAGTCAGACACGACTGAAGTGACTTAGCAGCAGCAAGAAGGGGTAGCTGGGCAATGGGTAGGTGACGGGAGTGAAGTTGGGAGCAGTCTCCATGCCTTCCATTTCAATGTTTTAAATACTGCTGCTGCTGCTAAGTCGCTTCAGTCGTGTCCGACTCTGTGCGACCCCATAGACGACAGCCCACCAGGCTCCCCTGTCCCTGGGATTCTCCAGGCAAGAACACTGGAGTGGGTTGCCATTTCCTTCTCCAATGCATGAAAGTGAGAAGTGAAAGTGAAGTCCTTCAGTCGTGTCCGACTCTTAGCGACCCCATGGACTGCAGCCTACCAGGCTCCTCTGTCCATGGGATTTTCCAGGCAAGAGTACTGGAGTGGGGTGCCATTGCCTTCTCTGTTTTAAATACTAGGCTGCTCCATCTCTGCATAATGTCTCAGTTCAGTTCAGTCACTCAGTCGTGTCCAACTCTTTGCGAACCGATAAATCGCAGCACGCCAGGCCTCCCTGTCCATCACCAACTCCTGGAGTCTACTCAAACTCATGTCCATCCAGTCGGTGATGCCATCCAGCCATCTCATCCTCTGTCGTCCCCTTCTCCTCCTGCCCCCAAATCCCTCCCAGCATCAGGGTCTTTTCCAATGAGGCAACTCTTTGCATGAGGTGGCCAAAGTATTGGAGTTTCAGCTTCAGCTCAGTCCTTCCAATGACGTCTACTTTGGTACAAATAGCCCTTTTGTATTTACAAAAAAATTTTGAAAATTAGGAGAAACAGAAGCTTAGATTATTAAGATAAAGGGATTCTTCTCATTACCTCCTTTAGATTAACAAGAATATTGATATAAAGGATTTCTTATTTGCATTTTAGGAAAACAACAGGGATTACACAAAATCTAGTACAAATTTGATCATTTGTGCAAAAACAAAACATAGTAGTTGTAGAGAGTTGTGGTGGGAATATTTATTTCCTCCTGTATATGTGATATTTTCCTCTGCAAGCATTCTCACTTTCTTGAGCTGAAGCATTCCCCCACCCAACTAAAATTCAAAAGTTTAAAGGGAAAAAAAATCCAAACGTCACTTTTCATTTATGTTAATCTACTGCCATCTCCTCCTAATGACCTGAATTCTTAGTTCATTAGTTCATCTATAAGCAGAGATTGCCCTGAGACAATCTCCTTTAACCTCCATACTCACCACTTTTCCCAACTACTTTTGCACTGAAGCTTATTAAAAAAACAAACAAAAACCAAAAAAAAAGTGGTGACTATTTAGTGGTTTAAGTTTATTTGGAGAAGGAAATTGCAACCCACTCCAGTATTCTTGCCTGGAGAATCCCATGGACAGAGGAGACTGGTGAACTATAATCCATGGGGTCGCAAGAGTCAGACATGACTAAGTGACTAACATACACACACGTTTATTTGAAATTTTTGATCTTTTATTAAAGGATATTCTTCTGGTACAGGGGTCTGCAAACTACAGCCCAAAGGCCAAATCTCAACTTCTCTTTTTGTTTGGATTATGAGCTATGAACAGGCTTTTCCTTTTTAAATCACTGAAGCAAAATCAAAAGAAAAATAATTATTTGTAGCATGTGAAAACTATATAAAGTTCAAATGTTAGCATCCATAGTAAATGCTTTGTGAGAATTCAAACACATCCATTCATTTACACATTGCCTATGGCTGTTGCCTTGCTCCAACAGCGGAGTTGAGTAGTTGTGACACAGACCATATGTTACACTCTTTTTGCTTTGCACCATTGCTTCTTTCACTACAAAATCACAGTGACAGTTCTAATTCTATGGCATTTCTGATGCCATGCACATCACTGTACCACAACATTTATTTTACTACTATGACATATCATGTCAAAATAAGAACAAAGTGGACTTTGAGTATTGCAATCTAATGGTACAGTAGACTATAGATTATTTCATTATCGAATTAGATGACAAAATATCTTTTTTTTTATTAATGATACTTAATAAATGTTGATCTTTTCAGACTATGCACTCATCACATCTCCTACTCATGGAAAAACAACCACCAGGGGAAGTAGAAAATTTTAAGTAGAATAATCACAATAGAATTTTTTCACAAAAATTAAATAAAAATGAGGCCACAGTGAAATTCCTCAGCAGCTCACTCATTAGCCAAGCAAAAAATGCATTTACCAATATTAACTTAGCAATTGAAGAAATGTAATGAGAGAAAGTAAGCAAGACTATCAAATTTTTAGCAAGAACAGTTTCTCAAGGCATTGGAAACAGAGTAACATCAATAGTCAGTTATAAACAAGGCAGATGATCTTGAGCAGCGTTCCTTGGCACTTAATGTCAAAAAATGTTACTACTACTAATCAGCTGTCACTTATCAGAGAAGTAATTGAAGAATTACTCTCTGGGACCAATCTGGATAGAACAAATGTAGGTGAGAATATTTTCAAGGAAGTTGAGGAAAACTAATTCTGTACCACCTCAAGTGGAATCTGCTAAAATGTGTTACCACCGATGATGGTAAAACCATGTGGAGCAGAAAAGGACTTTTTTTAAAAATTAATTCACAGACCTTTTGACGAATTCAGGTGTTTAAAGCTTAAGGTTATTCCCTGCATTATTCATCAACAGGTACTTAGAATATTGAATATTTGAATCTCTCTGGTATCACTGAACCAGTGGTGTCAACAGTGAACTTCATACACGCTTGTGGACTTAATCCTTGTCAGTTGGATGAATTTGAACTCAAGACCTAGAATGGAATTTTTTTGAATGAGAACTTCTCTTAACCACTGTTATCAAATCCTGAGAGGCTCTGAAATTAGCTTTTGCTGCTAACTTGATAATGTTTCTTAATGAACATGAAGAAAAGCAAAATAGTACTTCTATGTAGAATGCATACTTCAGTATGGTCATTTACACAACAACTGATGTTGAGGAATCACTAGTAATATCAAACTTTTTTTTAATAAGCCTTATGCTGTCAAAAGTTGAAACAACAAGCTAGATCTCCATTCTTAGACGAATTGGTGGTGGGCTAACTTACAGTTCTGAGCTGAAACTACAATCACAGTAGTATTTGCCCTTGATGAATATGCAAGAAAAATTTCCATATTTTGAAATCAGTTTAATGGTGCAGCTGAGGAGCTTCCATCTAAGTTTCTCAAGGCGTGGTCAAACTGCAAGGTAATGACATGTTAAAAGGCAAACATTAAGAAGAGCACCTATCAGTCTATAAAGTCCTCCCAAGAGATGAATATGTTCAATTAAAAACCACATATTTGTGTATTGTTAACAGCATTTTGTAGTACCTACTTCTGTAAAAAGACATTTTATTGATGAAATATACAAAATCTCATTTCAGATCAACATTGACAGATGGACATTTCCAACAAATTTTGATGATACAGCAAAATTTGAAAGCCCAGATTTTGTCGTGAGTTTTCAGTCACTGCTCTAACAAATGACCACAATTTAATGGCTTAAAACAATACTCATTTATTATCTCAGTTTTGTAAGTCAGAGTTTGAGTGGCAGCTCAGACTGATGGCTCCGGTCAAAGTCACAAAAATCCAAAATCAGGGTGTCTGCAAAACTATTTTGTTCTCTGGATTTCACTTCTAAGCTCATTTAGGATGTTGCATGAATTCAGTTCCTTATGACTGTATAACTGAGGCCCTCATTTCTTTGCTGAATGCTGTCAAGGGGCCAATCCTTTCTTCTAGACACCCACCATAATCTTTCTCATGCCTTCCAAGTGGCCCCTTCACCAACGGGGAGTCAAGTCCTTCTCATGTTTCTAATCTCTACTACTTCTTCCACTGCATCTCTTGGTCTTGAATCTAATAGTATTCTCTCTGCTTTTAAAAGCTCATTTGATTCAATTAAACCTACCCGCCATGAATAATCTAGACTAATCTATTTTAACATCCATAATCTCAATTGTATCTGCAACTTCTCTCTTGATATACAACATATTAACATATATAGACGATCTAAGGACCAGGATGTGAACATATCTGTAGGGTCATTATTCTGCCCAACATATATAACTAAGCAAAATGCTATTTCCCGAAAAGAATCTATTCTTTTTATTAGCAGATCTGTGTTACAAAAATATTGTCCTTTATTCTTATTCTTCTTATTATTGTTATACTTTGCATTTTGTTAAATAAAAATGTATGGGAATGTGGTTTCTCCCTTGTTATATAAATACCTTCTTAATATCTTCAATTTTTCCTTTGGCCTATAAACCTAAAATATTTACTATCTGATTCTTAATGGAAAGTTTTTTGATCCTGTTCCAGTGGAAAAATAAATCAGCCCAGAGTTTCTGGAATGATATTTAACAATGTGTTTCAATAACTAAAACCAAAAAGACAAAGCCAAACAGAAAACTGTACTAGAAACTATATTACTAGGAATTTTTCCTAGGAAATTATGGATGTGTGTGTTCAAATTTAGCAACAGATTTTATTAGCATCATTTATAAAGGCCAAAACTTGTAGTTAAGTATGTACCAATAAGAGAATGGTTAAGTAGGGTAAATCTATTTAGTACTAAAATTATTTTGTAATAAATGAAGTTATTTTTATCACCATTGACTATAGGCATTTTAATGTTTTTAATTATGCCTACTTAAAATATTTAAAGACATAACCATAATTGTTATTTTTATAAAAATAATTGACTTAATTTTGTGAAAACATTTAAAAAAGCAATAGAAAAAGGCCTAAAATGATTAATCCTGAAGTAGAGCTCTATGACTATTGTTTAGAGATGTGGAGAAATCTTCCAGAAGAAAGGGATAAAAAATAATGAGTTGTTTCTCTAGAGTGAGACTGAAAGTGGGGATTTTTGGAGAAGAGAACCTTGCTTTTCATTATAAGGTCTGGGTACTATTTGATTTTACCTTGATAACAGTGTAAAAATAAGAAATTGTGCATATGTGTGTGTGTGTGTCTGCATGTATGTTTGTGGTTTCTTCTTTAAGAAATGTGGCACAGAGGCTATCCTTTCCTCAAGAAATCATTATATCCCACAAAACAGAAATGACTGAAGAATTGGAAATAGAGCTCATTACTAAATTTGCTCCTTTTGACCAAACAGGCCAGAGCTTAAGTGAAAGAAACATAAATTGAATGAAATCTCACGGGACTTGAAAACAATCTTTTGTAGGTCACATTTTCTTTTTGGTCCAGGCTGTTCTCTCTACACTCATTTCCTGAAGAGAAGTGTCCCGAATTCTGCTGTGTTGTAGAAAGCCCTTCTTTCCCATCAAAATAAGGGAAATAATTAAGCAAAGGTCTTTTTCTCCCCAGTGGGAAATTTGACGCAGGCGGTGGAATAATTCCCTTGAATACATGAGGAGGAAAAGCAAGAAAAGGTCAATAGATAGGCAATTTTTCTAAACAAGGAAAAATCCACAGTATACTAAGAACACAGAAAATTCTATTCAGCCTGAATATCAGAATAAGCACATGCTTTAAAGTAGGGAAAACTGATTTCGAATTTCAATAATCCTAAGCCTACGAACCTCAGTTTTAATATCTGTAACACTGAGTAAGTGATATATACAGGATTCTTTAGCAATTAATTAAATAATGAATATAATGTAACTAGCAAAATACTTAGCATTCAGTAATCATTCAACATAGATAAGGTTCTATGTCTTTTAAGGTAAATGTCTCCCCTTAAACTACATCCTTCCAAGTATCTGCAATCATATAAATAACATCTAAACCTATCTCTATAGACACTTAGACACAACTTTTAAATAAATACAAATTTATCTGTTTTACTTTCAAGTAATTACGTGATTCCTTTCACCTTACTTAAGTACTTGAAGGCAAGAAGCACATCTAATAATTCTCATATAACTCTACACAAACCTGCATCCTTCTATTAATGTATTTGAATATTTACCTTCAGTATTTCACTTTATCTGAACACTAGCACCTGAGGTATGAACTTGTATTATCCCACTGTTACTGATGAAAAGGCAAAAACTCAGAGTGGTTATTAGATATCTTGGCCAAAGTAACATCACTAGAAGAACGAAGAAAAGGGGTCTGAGGGATTTGAACCAGATGTGTCTACCCAGATGTGTCCAGATACCCATTATGTGTACTGCCGTCACCTGTAAAACTGCAAGGAAAGAGTTGTTGGGCCTGTCTGAGCACGGGTTGGAAGAGAATTTCCAGGAACAGAGAGTGAGTTTATTAAGAACAAAGAGCAGAGATAAAGTGGGCACTGTGAGCGCAGTGGGCTGACAACTCCTGACAGGCCAGGGAGAATCGACAGTTTTCATGAGTTAATAGCCAAATTTTTATAGCCTTGAGACAAAGAAAATTCCTGCTGGAAGGCTGGCGTTGGGGAGCTTTGGGGGTGTTTCATGAAGTGGGCATCTTGGCCTAATTTGGAGTCAGGAAGCCTGTTAGTGATGTTCAGGGGCTTTGGGCAACTATTACAAAGGGGTTCGATTAACTTTGGAGGTATCCTTGGTTCTGGGATCTGTTTCTGTGACCTTGGTACAAGACAGCATACCTGTGACCTGGGGCAGGACTCAACATTACTGCCGTTGCTTTTATGCTTATCCTTGTAGGTGCATTGAGGGGGTATACTCTGCCTTTCCAGTGTACACATCCACATTTAATCCACCACCAAATTATATCTATTTTCACTTGCAAGGGACCCTCAAATCATTTCATCCCTTAATATCCCTGTCCCTATTACCTTGGTCTAGCACGCTCTTGTCATGGGCTCAAACAACTGCTTTGGCTTCCTCTTCACTCTTGCGCCATCAGCTCACTGTATACACTGCAGCAGGGCTGTGTTCTAAAACCCAGTCTGTGTCCATAACACTTCAGTAGCCCCCACATGGCTCTAAGGAAGATGCTCCAACCCTTTTGCTCCTCCTATGATGTACGCGCTGGGTGATAGTAGCCACCCTGTCCAGGGTGCAGAGGAAGTTTTGCACATTTTTGTTATTCATTAACTCTTCAGTCAGTCCACGAACCTAGTTTCCAGCCTCTTTATGTTCTTTCAGCTGACCGTTCCTTCAGCTTCATCTCTTGCAACTGCTGCCGTTGAATTGATACTCCAGCTATCAGGAATGTTGTTTAGAGTCTGAAAATCACCAAAAACAGAAACAGTTATCAGAAAAGCCTAACACTGAGAAAGAGAAAAGTAAGCTCCAAGACTCAGTCTGATAAAATGAGGAGAGCTGAGGCTAGCGACAGGGCAGTTAGGAGGGCCAAACAGAGATGCTTGGGAACAAAAGGCAAATGGACAATGGACACAGGTGAACGGGAGTACAGACCTACATCATCAGCCACAAGGACCAAATCTCTGCATCAGATATTGTCTGTATACCTGTCCTACCTCCCTTAGTGCCTTTCATTGATTGGAAGAGCCTTTCTGGAATGAGTTAAGTAGCTATTATGCTACTACATGGTTATTTTACGCAGGCATCCTGTTAAAAACTGAGGGTGCAAGATCAGTGGGTAGATCATTGCCCTTATGAAGACTGCAATGTATGTAGGAAGGCGATATTGATTATTTCAATACAATAGAAGACAGTCTGCACTGCATTTTATAGGCTGCATAGCAAAGGAGGGGTACTTTGCCAAAGATGAGGGCTTGCAGAAAAAGGTTTCATCTCAGTTTCTGTGTCTATTGATTTTGCCTAGGTCAACAAGATAACTAAATCTCCCGATGTGTAGTCTACATGTTTTACGGACATGCACGGTTGTTTATGTAGAACAGGTAAATGGTCATATGAAACTCTTTTTATTTTCCCATTTGAATATGAATTAATTTTGTTGACATGGCTTTACCTAGCTTAAAGGCTGAATCTTTCCCAAAGGTCACAGAGGAATTCCTCACTTTGTTTGACAGGCTGAAGACCAAATTTTTGAATGTCAAGCACACTTATAAATAGTTTGAGTTTATCTGATGTCTAATGCCATTTCACTTATATATTTTTTTTTTCTGAAGAAATCTGTTTTCCCTGGCATGAAAACTCTATTTGAAATTAAGTCATAGGCAGATCCTAAGGCACCAGGACTGAGGCTCTTCTATGTCTCTCCCTTCAATCTCCATACCACTGTGGGAGGAGGGGAGATGGGGAGTCAGCCAAGGGTTTGGAGGTGTAGTCATATGAATAGGGCAACTCAGTCTTTCATATTATGATCCCAAATGTGCCACCCCAATATTTTCAGGAATATGCTGCATTGAATATGCAGAGTAGGGACTCGCTCAGAAATCACAGTTGCAATTCCTGGGAGCAGTGGTTTACCAGGTATGGGAAGAGGGCAGAGCGGTGGAAGCTCTCCACCTAAGTGCAGGCAGTAATAGCACTGGCTGTACAAAGCCGAAAGAAATAATAAGGCTGATTAAAGCCTTGTCTGCTTTTTATTATCACCGTATATTGTCATTCTAAACAATGTCAGTGGTAAAAATCCTCCTTTCTGCTGAGTTAGACCATTCCCTCTGCACCACACCCTTCCTGCAGTCTCCTTCTCACTATGGCAGTCTCCTTTCTCCTGCACCTACTGAACAAAGGCTGCTGGTACCAGAGACAGGAAGTGTTGTCATCTGCTGCTGTTTTCTTTCCAGTGGCATCAGTGTTGCTATTTGATGCAATAGTTACATTGCAATAGTAAACGTGGAGCTCTATCCCGGGCAACATCCTACTGCTTCCCTAGTAGAATATCTCTTCCCTGGCAAATAGGATGCCCACTTCCACTCAGCAAATGGCTTCACAAAATAAGTTTGCCAAGATCTGATGGGAGAACGGCCTTATCAGGGGATAGGAGTGATTTTCAACTCAGGCCTGAAAGTGATGAGCAGAGTAGTTAATGACTGCTGGTCTTTTAAGAACAGGTTTCTCCCTGGGGGCAGTAACACCAATAAAAGCCCAGTTCGGGGCTTCCCTGGTGATTCTGAGGGCAATAAAAAGTCTGCCTGCAACGTGGGAGACCCAGGTTCAATCCCTGAGTCAGGAAGATCTCCACTCCAGTATTCTTGCCTAGAGAAGTCCATGGACAGAGGAGTCTTGCTGGCTACAGCCCAAGGTGTTGAAAAGAGTCGGACACGACTGAGCGACTAACACTTTCACACTTTTGAAACCAACAACCCATTTCGAATTTAAGCTCAAGTCTTTCGGAAAATGTATAACTTTTCAACAAATAACAGGTAAGTAACCGCCTCCTGGGTTCATCTGGAAGAAAGAGATATTTTTTAGAATAATTTGTAGAAGGCCTTGGTAGGAATATTTGAGCAAACAAAATTCATATTGAGAGGAAGGCATGGAGGGTAAAAGAGAGGAAATAAGGAGGGAAGGGAAAATGTGTAGGAAATTCTTCAATCTTTGTAGAGCAAAAGTGTACTGCATTTGGATTTTTTTTTAGAAAAAGCAAAACTAAATTTAAAAATGCTTTTAAAAAGTGTAGTTTACGTCTGCCTAAGTTAGAAAATGTGTATTTAAATGGCTGAAAATTGACTGTGTACAAAGCAGCATGTCATCTTTTTGCATTGATCCAATAAGACTCTGCGCTAACTGTATTTTGGCAGGCAGTTTTTAATCTTCAGCCCAGCTACTCCCCTGTGGCCAGAGCATTCTAAGTATTTTTCCAGCCTCCATCTATCATTTTCTAGACCCACAGCAAAGCTTGTGGTCTCCTTGTATGCTGGGCCACTCTCCATCCTCAGAGATTCTGTGTTTGATATTGTGTAAATAGTATGGAATTCTCTAGATAAGAATAGTGAACTGGGTAGCCGTCTCCCTCTTCAGGGGATCTTCCTGACCTGTGGATCAAACCCAGATCTCTTGCATTGCAGGCAGATTCTTTACCTTCTGAGCCACCAAGGAGGTCCAAATAGTAACCAGGAAAGGGAAACTGAGACTTGGAAATCAGAGGTTACACTTGTTAAGATGTAGCAAACCTAGAAAATGAACCCCATGAACTCAAGTTCCAAAAGGATGGAGGCATCAAACCTGGAGTGAAATTAACATCACTTTAGCTCAATTATAAAACTTAGTTTACAAATATAAATTGTAGGCATATGGACATTTAATCATTTGACCAAGGTGATAGAGCAGTTAAGCAGAAGAAACTAACTAATGACTAAGACAAAAGCAGAACCTTGCTGCATGAAATCTTCTCCAGAATTTTAATCATGTTCCACCATAAGAAAATAATAGTTCTGACAAAAATAGTCTTGATGATTTATTTATAAATGGTAGAAAGTGGATGTCTACAGCCTTCTGTTCCTTTTATGAACCTGTAGTATGGACATTTTACTGATAAAATGAGAACAGTTTTTATTTTAGGTTTTAAGTATACAGGGTGCAACAATGTTGTTGCAGTGAGAAGGAATACTGCCACATTTGATGCACAATCATATGTGAAAATATTCAGGTTATCAATTAATGCAAATCCTGTCTGAACATCCTATAATTTTTACTAAGGCAAGGTATTTGCACAGACACCTGGGTCAGTCAGTTTCATCCTATACAAATATGGTGATCAGAGACAGTGAATTTTCTAAGAGAGTTAACATCTGTCTGTATCCTATTTAAACGAAGGCAATTTTAAGATACCAAATATTCTTTGTAATCATAGCTTTTTAGCATAAAAAAATTTCAAACCAGAAAAACATTTCCTTTGTTAGATTATAGCTCTAATTTCCATTTAGAAAATATGGTCCCCCCCAAATAATTTCCTCCACACAGAAAAACTTAGCACCAAAGTTAGTGTCAGATGCCCCACATTCAAACATCCCTGCCATCGCACCATACTTCTTCCTAAAAACAAACAAAAAACAAACAAACAAAAACCTTTGCTTAAAATAGAGCAACAACACAAAACAAGCTAACAAAATAAACCCACATAAACTGCCGTTTGAGGAGGTGCTCAGAGAGGCGGCTCGCTCCTTTCCCAGCCACAGTGTGAGTCCAGGTTGGTCTAAGTCCATTACTGTGTTATCACTCCTCTCACCAGTGACTGATTTACATGGTGGTCTTCTGGGAAAGAGCTCCTCACTCTTAGAAACGATTAAGAGAAAGAGGTGGCTTCCTTTTCTTCGGGATCTTGCTTTGCCTGGATGTATGGCCCATAGAGTCAGCAGGCGCTTGGAGTCCATGCTCTAGGGATGGGTAAAGCAGAATGAGCTTCCCCAATGCCTCAGTGGGTAAAAACCCACCTGGAATGCAGTAGACACAGGAAACAGAGGTTCGATCCCTGGGTCAGGAAGATCTCCTGGAGAAGGAAATAGAGGCCCACTCCAGTACTCTCGCTTGAAAAATCCCATCGACAGAGGAGCCTGGCAGGCTACAGTCCATGGGGTTGCAAAAGAGTGGGAGACACCTGAACAACTAAGCATGATGGATGCACAGTGCAAAGCAGAATGAGAAAAAAAAAAAAACTTGGATTCCTAATGACATCCTAGAACCCAAATTAACCAGCTCTATAACTGCCATTCTTCTGGACATCTTGTTATGTGTAAGGAATGTTCTTATTACTTAAACTAGTTGTGACTGGAAACATCCAACATGATAAAAGACCAAAACTACCTCTAAAATTTCCCTCTCAGACACGCTTTTTCTGGATACAACCAGCCTTACCAAGAGAGTGGGAAAGCCAAGGAAAGTTCCTTAAAGCCAATCACAGAAGGAGTTCAATTTTGAGTATTTTCTTCAAGCCCCAAAGCCAGTACTGCTGGAACTGCAGAGCGATGAATCCTCTGTGAAATGGCAAAAGGTGCCAGATGTTCCCCTTGAACACACACCAGAGGTTGAGGGTAAACAGGGCAAGAGACATCAGGAAAGGGGTGAGAGAGTTGGCACCATGATCGCCATACCCATCTCTTCTCCCTAGATACACAGCTGACCTGCTTCATTCAGCTTCTCTTGTGACTAATTGGAGGCACATAAGAGGAAGTGATGTATGCCTCTTTCCAGACTGAGCCATAAACCTTCCAGATGTGCTCTTCCAGACTCTCTCCCCCATTCAGCTGGCTGGCTAGAAAATGGCCTTAGGAATGACCTTGGGAGCCATGAGTTAAAGGCAGATGAATGCTCCATGGAAACAGGCCTCTGTCCTCTACCTGTTCTGCTCAGCAGGAATATCCAAAATACACTGTTAATCTTGAACGAGGTATAAACTTTTAGTGTTTTACACTACTGAGTTTCAGTGTTTTATTTGCTACAATTGCTCATATTACAGCATTAATTAATGCAGCAGAGTTACAGCTTTGGTGAACAGTGACATGACTGAAGTGAACAAGTAGGTTAATAGGTTTATAAATACGGACAACCTGAGGCTCAGAGATTTAGTGTCCTGCCCAAAATATCCAAGAACTAACTTGTAGAGCTGACCTAGAACTCAACCATTCTGTGTCCAAGTTTTCACCTCCTTCTGGTACCCTAACCTACAAAAGGACAAGTAGATAAAACCTGACTGGGTTCCAAGTCTTGAATATTCACCTTGGCCAAGATATATCAGAAAAGACAAACCCTATAACTAAACAGCACAGATTATTGTGTTATCACTGACTGTTCCCGAACTGCACTGCTTTCACCTTTATACTAAGCTTTATTTTACATCAGATTCACTAGAATCATCACACAACCGGTATCCACTGAATGGTTTAGTGCAAATTAACCTGTAGGTTGATCTAGAATATTCCCAACATCTCCTTTAACTTTGGCATGTAATTTATCTTTGTAATATGATATTTCACATTAGCTTTTAACAGTATCAAAATTAAAAACCATGCTTTTCTTCCATACTGGTATTTGGCATTAACTTTTTGTAAAATTGAAATTAAGAAACCATACTTTTCTTCTTTCTCTTAAATATTTTTTTCTAATTAAAAGTTAGTATGCTTTCATTATAGCAATGTGATTTCAAAATTTCCCACAGAGTCAATGTTTCGTTATTGGAGGGGGAAGTTATAGGTAAGCAACGGGAAGAGGCTACAATTATCCATCTGGCAATAGATTATAGTTGGAGACGAAAGTATAAACTCATATTTAGCTTAACATGGATACAGAGAGTTACATAAAGAACTCTATATATACACATATACAGGGATTAGTACAGACCCATGTATTTCCTTTCTCTGTCAGCTGAGAGGGCTTAGAAGCAATAACACCCCAAGAGCAAGCAGCACATAAGGTGCCCAGATCTTTGTTTCTGCTACCACTGTACAATAAAATGAAGCATGGCCCCTTGGAGAAATGGATGATTTTAGAACTGGAGCAGGAAAGAGAGGAGATGAGCCTGGGGTATCTTATATTGCCATAAAATAAGGAATACTTTTTAAAAAGATATCTCACAATAATGGGATATGTCAAAGGAGCTCCCCATCACCAAAACTGGAACAATTTGGGTAACAAAGTAAGCAAAGTAATATCAAAATTATAGCCCAAAATATAAAATAACTCTCTAGAAATATCCATGAGTCTATAGTGATACAGAATATGGCATAAATGAACAGAGCAGAATAGACAAGTATTCCATGTAGAAAAATTCCAAATAACCTATGGAGACTCCAATCTCAAGGAGGAAAGAGGTGGACCGTAACTCCCACTCCTTAAGTGTAGGTTGTACATATTGACTTCCTTCCAAAGAAGACAGAGTGGAAAGGCAAATGGAAGAAGAATAACTTTAAAACAGGAAAACCTAACAAGCATTATTTCAGGTAGGGTATTCAAGGTTCATATCCATAGTGACAAGTCACATTGATAGAGTGTACCCTCCATAAGCTGCAGTGAAAGCAGCGCTTTACCTACTGTATGTTTCTTCAACAAAACTCTTTACCCCAGTCTAATCATGAAAAAAAAAATCAGATAATTACCAGGTGAGGGATATTTTACAAAGTATGTGACCGGTTCTCCTGAAATCTATCAAGGTCATCAAAAAGGAGGAAAGTTTGAGAACTATTACAGCCAAGAAGATCCTAAGGCAATAGGATAACCAAATACAATGTAGTGTCCAGAATGGGATTCTGGACCCAAAAAATGGATGTTAGTAAAAATGAAGAAAACCTACAGTATGGACTTCAGTTAAAAATAATGTATCAATATTGGTTCATGAATTGTCATGCAAGTACCATACTAACATGAGAAATTGACAGTAGGGAATTGAATGTGAGATATAAGAACACTCTGTGTCCTGTCTTCACAACTTTTCCATAACTTAAAACAGTTCTAAAATTTAGAAGTTATTTAAAAAAAAAAATCACATCTTAATCCTATCATCTTGCAATAGACAGACATTTTAATGCTGATTTAGCCTTTTTTTTAAAATGGATCTATCTTCATTTTTCAAAGTGGTTTCATCTGTACATACTTGTTCATTTAAACTTTATGTCATTACATGTTTTCATGTCACTATAATCTTACAACATAATTTGTATTTATATCAAAGTAGTTCATCTTAGGGATGGGTCCAAAGTTATTTAGTCAATTACCTATTGACTATCTTTATTCTTCTGTGTGCATGTGCTTAGTCAGTCACTTGTGTCCAACTCTTTGAGATCCTATGGACTGTAGCCTGCCAGGCTTCTCTGTGCATAGGATTCTCCAAGCAAGAATACCAGAGTGGGTTGCCATTTCGCCCTTCTTGGGCTCTTCCTGACCCAAGGAAGACATCTCCTGTGTCTCCTGCATTGCAGGCAGATTCTTTACCTGCTGAGCCATTAGGAAAGCCCTTATTCTTTTTTAATCCTATCTGAATTTACTGAGGAAGGAGGTATGGAAAATGAACAGAGTAAGAAGAGAGGAAATAATTCTGACCTATCTGTTCATTGTGAAAAACAGAGGAACCAGCCTGATCCAGAGCTGCCAGGGAAAATGCATTGGGCCCAGAAACAGGAGACCAAGGCCAGTCACTGGCATCAGCTCTGCAAATAACTCTAAGTGTAGCCTTAAACTCACATCACTCTACAGTTCTTTATTTACAAAATGTCTTTATCCATAATATAAACTAGGTAACTTACTTGACACCAAGTAAAATTCCATTCCTGAAGTCTATTCTTCTATATTTTGCAACAAGACTATTTCTTAGAAAATTTCGCATAGGTGATACAGCCAAATATACTTAACATAATGAAGAGGGTGTAGAAAATGGATGACAGATACATTTCCTCTTTGTTGTATAGCCAAAAACAATTCTCTATCACGTGGCACTAATGGAATACATTACATAAAGTGACTGTTGGATGCACGGGGGACCATTCCCGGTGAAAAAGAGGGAGAACTAGTCCATGAACGTTGCAAGAACAATGAGTTTAGCTGAACTTAAGGAAACTGTCTAACAACAGATTGGTTCCTAGAAAAATTAGTGAGTTTTTAGCTGTGAGAATTTGCAGCCTGGGCTGGATAGAGAACCACTGAGAATATTATAGGAAGTATTTCTGTCCTGGGTAGGAATTCAAGCTGAATGGTCACCGGGAACACTTTCCATTTTTAAGGGCTAAGATTTTCCTTTATTCTTATGAGCAACACCATCTTTAGTAGTGACTGTTTCTGAGCTCTCTGCTGTCTCCTTGGTCTCTCAGCTGAAGAACAGATCCATTAACAAAAATAAAGGCATCAGCTGGGTGGATAAATCCTTTGGCTAGTTTGTATGCTTTGATGGGTGCATCTATAAGCATCCTGTGAAGGATGTGATTAAGAGAGCGTGAGTGAAATCATCTCTATTAGGTCAATGTAAAAAGAATAGAAACTTTGGAGAGCAGATCTCCAGTTCACCATCAAACTTTAGAACCTGCCCTCAAAGTTTCTTCCTATTCTTTCTAGAACATGAATTTGTGAAAGTCCCAATAGATGGTAAACAGCATACACACACTTATTAAAGTTTTTGAAATTGATCTAATTTTCAGGTAAATGTTCTTCACTTTTCCATATGGCAAAGGTGACTGTTTTATACATTAATTGACTCCCATGTGTATCCCTTCTACCTAGCTCACCTTCTTTCTTCAAACAAAGACTAGGCGTTAGGTGTCCCAAAACGTTTGTTTCTGGAATTTCACTCCGAGGGTAAAAATCATATAGATTCTCAGTCCTCAAGGATGAGGGGCAGAAGGGGAAATGGGAGAAAAAAACTAAAACCAGTTTTAGGAACTTTTGGTCCTAAACTTCAAAAGTACGGAAGTGAATGCAATATTTTATGAGAAACCACATATTGCCTGTGGATCTTCACTTCCAACACATACACACCCGAAGCCTTCCAACACACACACACACACACACACACACACACACACACACACACACACACACACACACACACACACACACACACACACACACACACACACACACACACACACACACCCCCGAAGCCACAGGCGACTGCTATTGGCAAATGCCTCCTCTCCAATCACCAGAGCAAGGAAGGCTCCCTAGAGCCCCAACGCACCGCCAATAGATGGGGTCTCTGCAGCCTGGGGAAAGACAGCGTGGAAGGCTTTGCAAGGAAATCCCTTGCATGCTTTGTGGTGTGTTAAAAATGCAGCATCATCCTCTCAGCTCCTTTCCTTGGTCCGACAAGCCGAATTCGAGAGCACAGGGAAACGAGGGGCGCAAAGGCTGCCTCCTCCGGAAGCCCTCGAGTCCCTCCCTCCACGCCCCCCCCCACCCCCTTCTGAGGCTCTCCTCGCCACCGCTCCAATGGGCCGGCGGCGCCTTCCCCGTCTCCTCTTCCATTCACTCCGGAGGGGAAGGAGGAAGAGGGAAAACAAAACTCTAAAAATAACTGGTAGCCTCTTCCAAAAAGGAGAAGCTTAGCTGCCCCCTCCATCGCCCGCTCTCGCCCTCCCCTTCTCCCCACCCCGCCTTCGTGGGGCACAAGTCTGCTTCTTACAACGCCGGGCCACATGGTTCCAGTTAGGCGCCGAACCCCACCGGGACGGAGAGGAAATTCACATCCGTGGGACGCTCCGCGCGGAACCAGCTCCAGCGAGGGCGACCGGGGGACTGCAGCACCGAGATGAAGGGCTAGAGCGCGGGATCGCTGCTCTTGCGGTGAGAAGGGGGCGCGGGAGGCGGCCGGGGCGGGCGGGCAGGGGTGGGCCCCGGGGCCCTGGCAGCGCCGCTGGCCGCCCCCGCGCGCGCCGTCTCTATCTGCCCGCCGTGCTGCACTTGCTGCAGTGTTTGAAAGAGTAGTAGGAGCGCATGGAGGTGGGGCCGGGGAAAGACCGGGCGGAGGAGGGGGGGCGCGGGGAGCGCGGAGGGGCGGGGAGGCGGCGGCGGCGGGGCGGGGGGCCGACCCGGAGGGGGTGAGACGGGGCGTGGGGGGCGTGGAGAGAAGGGGGTAGCCCGGCGCTTACACATGTCACATGTGCTTTTTAAGACGGCCGGGAGCGCCTGCGAGCTGGATTTGGTGGAGGATGCTGCGGCAGGTGCTTCGCAGAGGGCTCCAGTCGTTCTGCCACAGGCTGGGCTTGTGCGTGAGCCGACACCCGGTCTTTTTCCTCACCGTGCCCGCAGTCCTGACCATCACCTTCGGCCTCAGCGCGCTCAACCGCTTCCAGCCCGAGGGCGACCTGGAGCGCCTGGTCGCTCCCAGCCACAGCCTGGCCAAGATCGAGCGCAGCCTGGCCAGCAGCCTTTTCCCCCTGGACCAGTCCAAAAGCCAGCTCTATTCGGACTTACACACCCCCGGGAGGTATGGCAGGGTGATCCTCCTCTCCCCACCCGGGGACAATATTTTGCTCCAGGCTGAGGGGATCCTGCAGACCCACCGAGCCGTGCTGGAAATGAAGGTGAACCACAAGGGCTATAATTATACTTTTTCCCATCTGTGTGTGTTGAGAAATCAGGATAAGAAATGCGTGCTGGATGATATTATTTCAGTGCTAGAGGATCTCAGGCAGGCTGCCGTCTCCAATAAGACAACAGCCAGGGTGCAAGTGAGGTATCCCAACACTAAATTAAAGGTATGCTCCTCCTGCATGCTTCTGCCAATTAAAGAGGCAGCACTTCATTTCTTGCCCTAAACAAGCAAAGAAAATGCAGAGGTCTCATCCTTAAGACTCAGAAGCTGATGCTTCTTTCATTTTGGGGGGGCGGTGGGGAACGATGGGCAACCGAGTGAAGAAAACAGGCAATAAATGGCATAACTAGATATTAAGCAATTCAAAGCCAAACAAATGCCAAAAATGAAAAAAAAAAAAAATGGACGGAAAAAAAAAAAGTTGCTTCTGAGACCCTGCAATTACATCTTTGTTCAGGGTTAATAAATCAGTGAATGGAAGGGGGAGGGGGAATCCTGAACAATTTGGGGGATTTCTTTTCTTTTGGGGCTCGATGTATTTCTTATTACTGATTACACATCCCACCTGGTGCCATATCGACCCCTTTACATCTTCAGCCTTGCTTGATTTTGACATGTAGGGAGTTTGTGCTTCGCTGCCCTGCGAGTGTGTGTCTGAAAGCAGTGGGCATGAATGGGTAAGGGTTCCAGGAATTATGTGTGTGTGTGTGTGTGCATAGGGAAAGAAGCAGGAATTTTCTCTGTGTGAAAATGGAGATGTGCAGCTAACAGATGCAGTAGTTAGCTGAGTCCTGTTATTTCCTCCCCGCCACACACACAGACCCTAAATCCAAACCAAAGCAAGATTATTATAATAGCCCAATAGCAAAAGGAAAAATTCCACAGTCAGCAAAAGTTGTCTTGAATGATAATTCTGGCATTAAATAGACAGTACTGTTTAAACTCTCAATTCAGCTTTTGTTGCTCAAATGAGATTTCTAAACTCATTCCACACTGTCAGGATTGAGCTGCTGCAGGCAATGAGGCATGCAGTCTCCAGGTGACTGAAGTTTCAGGGACAAATGTGACTTCCAAAAGAGTCACTGCACCATTTGTATGCTTAGCCTTGAGCAGCTCAGAGGCTGCACAGTCAAGAATTCCCAAGGCAGGTGTTTCCCAAGAAGAAGGAATTTTCTTTCTTCTAATGTGTATGAGATGTGTGTGTGCTTCTAGGGAAATCATGGAATAGAAGTGATCCCAGTTTCAACGAATGGGTGGCTAGATATAGGAAATTGCTAATATTTCTATTAATTTATTTGATACAATCAGCATCTGTACACAATTTAGAAAAATAAATTTCTCAGGATTTTTGAGGTAAAGGACTCTTGTTCCTTAATTGAAGGAGAAGTTAATGCACTTGGAAACTAGGAATTCCTCAGAAAAATCCCATAACCTGCCTCCTTTTAACATATTGCCCTTGTTTATGGATCCAGAGGCCGACAAGGTTTCAGCCCCTTGTTCGCAGGAGCAATCCCTTGGGGTTTACTGAGACTAGACAGATGATTCATTAGCTTGAAGTCTAGGTAAGGGCTTGCCTGCCTCACACTTATTGAAGGGAGCATGATGAATAGTTGTGGTCGGGTTGCATGCTTTTCATTTCCCAGACCCTTTGCCATTAACATGATTGCTTGCTCAAGAGAAGGATGTGGTGAAGAGGTGATCTTCTTCACCTCCAGATAGTCTTTAACTGAGTTCTTTCCTATGTCAAACATTGGGTGTAAAGAAAGATTTGAAATTGTGACATATTTAAATTTCAATTTATTTTCCCTATTTGAAGCAAGTTTGCAGTTTATTAATATGCAGTCGTAATTGAGCCCCTTATTTACTTTAGTCAGCAGTAGTCTCCAGGTGTAAGGGCTCTGTCCAATCAGCCACCATGGGCATTTTGTTTATTCAGCAATATCATTATGATATGTACTGTACAAACCCTAAGGTCTCCAATTCACCTATTTAATAGTGACTGACTGTACTCCTGTGATTTACTGGGTGCTCTTCTAGGCACTTGGGACAAGTCTGGAGCAAGAAAAGCAAAGTTCTTACACTCAGGGGTCTTAATCGTAGATGTCAATGTCCTTCCCTTGATTATCTGTAAACAGGGACTCTAATCTTTGGATCCAGAGGTATTCCATCTAAACTTTCTGGCTGATTGGTTGGTTCATCTACATCTTGATAGGAATCAATGGATAATCATAAAAGAATGGAATAATTGATTACAAAGGTCCATGTAGTACTAGTGGAATTATTCTGCTAACCATAATAAGAACAGAATTATACACTGGCTCTCTGATTTATAAAGCCCCTCTTCTGCTACATTCTATCAATAATATCAATGTGTCCTCCAGTGCATTGACTTGACTCTTTCTGCATGCAGTCAGTGGGGTCCTTAAGCTATTTTTGGGTAAATGAATTATTTCAGAATCTTCTGAGAGGAGTGGGCTTTCCTGGTAGCTCAGATGGTAAATAATCTGCCTGCAATGCAGGAGAGCCAGGTTCAATCCCCAGTTTGGGAAGATCCCCTGGAAAAGAGACAACTAACTCCAGTATTCTTGCCTGGAGAATTCCTTGGACATACCATGGGGTCCCAAAGAGTTGGACATGACTGAGCGGCTAACACTTTCACTTTCTGAGAGCAGTGGGTTCTCTGAAGCATCCAGATGGAATATCACACATGCTAATGTAATATAAAGTACAACTGGTGGAATTCCAGGGATACCTAGAATCCAATCAGAGTCTCCAGGGACTTTCAGGTGAAGAACTCCCTCACACAGAGTTAAGTGAGATGGCCCTTTGTTTTGATTTTAATCCATACGTGACAGTGATGCTCAAAGAATGTCCCTAGGATGCTGACCCATAGTAAACTTTGAGAACTTCTGGTGTATGATATTTGAGAGAAATTTTATATTCACAGTTTTTGGCCCTTTAATTAATGTTGCTTTCATCTGTTACACTTGGGTCACCAATCTTCCCAACTCTGGCCAGTATGGAAAATTTCAGTGCTGGATAATGCCATTGGTGGACAGAGAATCAATAGTTGAGGGAAAAGGCAAAATAAATAGCAGGGGCAGGATGGTGTGAATAGGAACTGGCAGTCTCCTGATATAAAAGGAGTAGTAGGTCAGAGCCTGGAGATAGTCTGAAGATGTATAAACACTGATTGACAGAAAGCTTAGGTTATGACAATTGGAAAGACATCTTCCAAATATTAAGACATCCAAGTAGTTCTGAGCACAGAAAGGTTTAGAACTTCTGATAAACATGATTATCTTGACAAGGTGATCCAGACAGGCAGGAACACAGGAAGTTGCTACTATGGAATTCTAAAGAGAGGCTCAGATAAAGCTGATATGAAAAAAGGAGCAGTCAGCTTAGAATCCTACAAAAGAAACATACACATTTTCAAAAGCTGTGTAGGAAAGGTGCCAGGATCGGAAATCCCTACACCTATGTAATACAAACTCTACAATTGTGCCTGTCATTATCATCTTTATGTTATTATATCCCTGAGTAGGCACAAAGGTCAAGTCTTACATTCCTTCTGTACTATTCATATCCCCCCAACCCAACTTGTACATTTCTATGCAGGCAGTATTTACATCATTGATTAGTCTATTGACTAATATGTTCATTTATACTAACATCACAAAGCTATTATCAACCTTCAAACCTCTATGATGTGCTTTTACTTTAAAGATATTCTCTATGCTTTCCAGATTTCTGTAAATTTTTTGACCCTACTAATTCAGGAGCCATTTTTTCCCACCTATTTAAGCATACATATTGTATAAATTGATACAGTGTAGCCAGGCTGAATTTTGAAATTGAACACAGTGTTGGAACCAGTCTCCTGATTAAAATGAAACAGGCACTCAAAATCCTTAAGCAAGGACTGCTCTGGACTCCAAAAAATATTGTCAATATAATTCAAGGGGCTCAGGTGGTTACAGGTAATATTTCCTTACTTCTTAGGTAGGCCATGGTGACCTCACTTTTCCATCTGGCTAGTTCTAAGAAAGTACCAACTTCCATATGTCCCTGTTTCCTTAATTTTGCCACTGAAAAAGGCCAAGTAATGAAGAAGCAGAAAAATGTGGTCCATGGCAAATGGTAAGAAAGAAGTGAAGCAATCCCCTGCAGCCTGTCTTCCCCATTAAATTCCATTAATACATACCTCTGAACAGATGTTTAAGTGAAGTATGTGTTTTCCAAGGTACCACATTTAAGAAGAGGAACAAAGATGGATTTTCCTGCTTCTTAAAAGAGTGTTTCTCTGGGCACATTTTGAGTACATCTTCCTAATTTGGAAACTGTTGCCATTAATTATTTAGTTCCAATCTCAATGGAAAGGCAATTTAAGCCAACATGGAAAGTAAAAAACAAGCATTACTTTTAAAGATTTCCAAGAAAATCTATTCCATAGACTCCTTTCCCTAATTCATTCTAAAGCCTTGAAAACTAGCTATGTCAAGATCTTCTCTTAGATTTAAGTTTGCATTCCTGATTCTCTCTCTTAATAATGGAAAAAAATCACTACCTTATGGAATGCTTAGTTTGTGTCTTAACTGATGTGGTATTTCATACACAGCATGTCATTTTTGCAAGATTATGAGTCAGGAAGAATATTTTTCTTCCCATTTTATGAGTTGGGAACCTAAACCTAAAGACCAGGAGATTAAGTAAATTAAGAGGTCCCCATGGTAGTTCATGTTGGAGCTGGGCTTTAAATCCAGGTCTGTCTGACACTGAAGTCTATATTTTTAACCATGAGTACTGTATGAATACTGTATGAATAAGGTCCTTGCATATCCTGCACCTTTCTCTGTGACAGCAACCCCTTGTACTAAGGAAGAACTAGGGCTGTAACCCCCAAGCCATCTCAGATCCACACTGTGTCCACTGCTCTTTCATACCAGTCCCCTTGCTTCCTGGAGAGACCAGCCCAGATGAAGGTACAGTGAAGCTTCTCTTCCCTTACTAACCCACAAGGGAGTGATGCTTCCAAGCTGGGTAAACTCTAATGTTGACCCAGGTGCTGCAGGGGTAAAATATCTGTCTGCCAATGCAAAAGATGCAGGGTTCGACCCCCAGGTCTGGAAGATCCCCTGAAGGAGGAAATGGCAACGCACTCAAGATTCTTGCCTGGAGAAGTCCATGGACAGAGGAGCCTGGCGGGCTACAGTCCATGGGATCGCAAATAGTCGGACACGACTGAGCAGATAGTATCTGTCTACCATTCATATTGTGCATGGATTTGCCACAATTCAACAGATTCCTTACCGACATGTGATTTCACCTTTCATATTATTTCACATCAACTCAGAACAAACAAATGATCCAGTGAGACTGGGGAAGCCTGTCAGGTGACCGAGTTCCGAGCCAGGGTCTTATGTGCCAGATAGGCTTGAGTCCTGTTTTAAATTGGCATCAGGAAAAAGAATTGATGAGATATCATGGGATAATACAATGCAGACTAAATTGAGAAATATTCAGGAGACCTGAGTTCTAACCCCAGTTCTCTAAAGACCAGTTATGTGACATTGGACAAGTTTCATCACCAATCTGTGCTTCAAGCTCTGGGATTTCTCTGTGACATTCCACCGTGCCATAGATAAATACCATTGCAGTGGATCTGGAGATATATTCTAGAATATTTCTCTGGAGTAAAGTAGATGTCTTAATTAGTTAGATTGAACTATGTTGTTAAGCAATAGTCATAGTTTCCTAACTAAATAGTTGTACATATATTTCCAAGTCACTATATCAGGATCAGTTCAGACATTAAACTTTTTCTGAGCAACCAGGTGGGTAAAAATCTTGCCTGGTATTGGGACACAGATTCTGCTCTTTGGCTTCAACAAAGACCTACTTTAAACTAAATTAAGCCCATTTTATAAGTACTTATTCATGCTTCTTTCCATAGTTTTGGAATTTAAGGATTAAGGTAGAATTTTTTAGAAAGTAGATAAATGATTTTCTCCATTCTAATTCTCTTACCCTCAGCTGAGCTGATTTAGTGGTTCAGAACCACCAAGGGCTTGGGGTGGGGAGAAGTCAAAAGGACACACAGAACAAGACGGAAGTATAGAAGAGCCTAGAGCCATGTATGCCCCCTAAACAAGGAAAAGCAAACATTTCTTTGCTCTTACTGCTCTTAAGTATTGCTTTAAGCAATACTTAAATTTAATAGTTTTTTCCTTAACCTTTTCTACTTTAATGCTATTGTAGCTGAAACGAGCTATGCTGTTGTGCTTTTCAAAATATATTGTGTTAGGAGAATATTTTCATTTTAATCCATTAGTCCTCACAGCATGATAGGGCTTCCCTGGTGGCTCAGACGGTAAAAAATCGACCTGCAATGCAGGAGACTGGGGTTTGATCCCTGAGTTGGGAAGGATCCCCTGGGGAAGGGAATAGCTACCCACTCCAGTATTCTTGCCTGGAGAAATGTCTATTGGACACGATTGGAACACATTGCTTTTATCTCAGCTTAGAGTTGATCCATCATCAGATGTGCATACCTATTCCAGATACATCCAGACATTTCTTCACATGCTCAATATGAGTATTTTTAAAGGAGAAACTTGGAAATTCCAAGATTCTGGATTTGCACGAGACAGCTGTAGATTAAACAGCAGATCTGTTTCTTCCCTAACTTAGTTCAACAGACAGGTGAAGCCCCCTCCGCATGGAGGAATCGTGGAAGTGACTCCTATCTCTGGATTGTTTCTGCCAGGCTGCTGGGGGATGGCAAGACAGCTATCACAGCCCTGGCACCCAGAAACATTACGGCAATGCTTCTGACTTAAAAGCGTGCCAAGCTGCATTGTAAGCTACAGAATTAATTCTTTTTGTTTCTAAAACCTTGTTCCTCAAAGTGTTGTGTTTGGACCAGTGGTATCAGCATCCCTGGGGGATCTCACTGGGAATGGAAATATCCCAGGTCTCACCACAGACCTACTGACCAGAACCTGTGTTTTAACCAGCTCCCCAGGTGATTCATAGGCCCCTGAGAGTTTGGGAAGCTCAAGTCTCAGATGCAAGGTTGACATTAGTGTTCCTTATTCATAGCTTTGAAGTCACGGGTGTCAACTTAGACCAAAAACACCCTAAGAAAATTCAGTAATTGAGCCCGCACCCACCTCATGTAGACGTGTGATAGAGACATTAGAGAAATGCCTAGAGAATTATCAAGGAGCTAGTCCACACAGAAGGGCTCGCCCTTCTCCTCCGTGGTTGGGCCTGTCACCTGGTTGAGCTTAAAGCCTATTACTGTCGATCAATATTTTCCAAAAACGTTGAAATTAAATCTAACCGTGTCTTTTAAGAAAAAAAATCAGCAGCGTTTTTCTCAAGTCTCTTTGCGATTAGTTTACAACAGTAGCAGCATTAAGCCCTCGTTAGCCTAATCATGTTAATATTATATGGGAGCACAAGGTGTAGGAGCTATACATAGGCACAAGGGTATTTGGGGAAAGCGAAACACAAAATTAGAGTGGAGCGGGTTATTGAAGTGGCTTTGCAATCCATGCCTTTCTCAGACAGGATTATTATGGCAGAGCCATTCATTGAAATCAAGGCTCATTCTCTGTAATTCAGGGAAATTCAGGGCCTCTGAAAGGTACCTGATGAGCAGCACTTAAAATGAACGAGTCTGTTTAGTTACAGGCTTTGCGTTGGAACAGCCGATGTTTTTCCCTTCAGAGTTCCCCTCCCTACAAGGAGAGGCTTCATCTGGGCCACGCTTACTTCCTCTGTTATCTCACAGGCTAAAGGCAGAGGATGACTCGGCTTCTGGAAAACAGAAGCCTGTTTAAAGGGTTCTTAGAACTTCAGGAGGGTCTGAAAGCAGTTCCAGGCATTCAAGGTAGATGGAGGCTTGCCTGGACATTGAGCGCTCAGCCTCAAAGTTCTCTCTGCCCTTGGAACATTCAGGTCTGTTCTCTCACCTCACCAGGTTTCTTGATTACGTGGAAGAAGAGAATGTTCAGTTCTGATGGTCACTGTGGGTCATACTAAAGTAGGTGAGGTGCACGTTAGACTCTAAGCCAGTCAACGATAGTTATACCTATGGCTGATTCATATTGAGGTTTGACAGAAAGCAACTAATATTCTGTAAAGCAGTTATCCTTCAAAATAAATAAATTTTAAAAAGCCATTCAACTGATGTAACAGAATGTGTCTGCTCCGTGCCACGCCCTGTGATGGGTGCTGGAGACTGAGTGAAGAGCAAAAAGAGACGGGATGCGTGACCCTCCAGGAGCTTGAGTCTAATACAGAAGACCAAAAGCAGCTAAATTTTTTCATTACAGATTATCACAGAGGAAAATGGCCTGGTGCTGCGAGAGGGGAAATTTCATGGACAGAGGAGCTTGGCGGGCTACAGTCCATGGGGTCACAAAGAGTCTCACGACTGAGGACACACACCAGCTGTGAGAGGAAGATACCAAGTCATGGGCTCTTAGAAATGACTTTCTTGAGGAAGGAACCGTGAGCTGATGTTGAGCTTAGATGGTAGAAGCAAGAGTAGGAAGAGTAGGACCTAGTACCTTAGGTACATTGAATGAAAGCCACTGTGGATGGAAGTAAAATGTTGTCGTGGTAAAAGTGCTAAGGGTTGTGTTGAGAATTTCTTAAGAGTTGATGTCACACAATTTAGATCAAGATCTGTGAAGCCTGATAGTCCAGTTTACATCTTTACTGTGTTCCATTAGCTCTATGACTTTGTTCAAATGTTTTAACTTCTCTGTAACTCAGTTCTGTTAAATAAGTGTATGATACTTAAAGAAGGGCTTCTCAAATTCTGATTGTCATCTGGAAATCTTGATAAAAATGCGGATTCTGATATAGTAAGTCTGGGATGGAGTGAAATTCTACATTTCTAGCAAGCTGAGGCCTCTGGTCCTTGAACCACACTGAGCAGGAAGAGTATAAAGCACTTAGAACAGTATCTGATTCTTTGCAAACTCTTAACAAATGCTCTCAGCTTAGCTCTTCAAGCATTGATATTCTGCCCTTATTCAGCGTTGGTTAATTGATTCTTCTTGTGAACTTTTTTTAAAATGTATCTTTTATTGAAGTATAGCTGAATTGCATTGTGTTATTTACTACTGTACAACAAAGTGGCTCAGTAATAATATATATGTTCTTTTTCATATTTTTTTCTATTATGCTTTATCACAGGATATTGAATATAGTTTCCTGTGCTATACAATAGGACCTTGTTTATCCATTCTGTATATAGCATTTTGCATGTGCTAATCCCAAACTCCTATTTCAACCTTCTTCCACTTTCCTCCCCCTTGACAACCACCAGTCCATTCTCTATAGTGAACTCTTGATTAGATGAAAATCTTTTTGTTTCAGTCCTCAAAACTGAAAATGTTTCTATCCTATTATAGTCATTGCTGTTTCCTTAGTAAGTAGAGTATGACGGGCGTAGATTCCTCTGATTTTTGCTCCAAAGAACTTGAGCTGCCTTCACTCTGAATGTGACATGTCTTTGCTAAGGACAGTAAAGGACAATAAAGAAACTGTGAGACCTTGGTTTCAGTGTCCACTGGGTCTGGAAATATCTCAGAAGCTGTATATTCTTGTCTCTTTCAGCACAGCTAGCCTTCACCCCTTTCTCCCCTCTGGGTTTCTGTAACATTCTCGTTCTCCTCTTATATCTCTGATGGTTCTCTGCTTCTTACTGGCTGACTCCCCTTGCTGCTTCCATAGTTAGAATTACTCCCATGGAGCAGTATTTTTCCTGTTGTGTTCTCTCAATATTCTCATTCAAGCCAACTATCACTTCTCTTCCATGTCTATAACTCTTTGAATGGCATCTCTATTCTGTCGTTTACTCAGTCACTCTGATTAACTCTTCCCTTCCCTCGACTCCCACCCAGCCGAGACATATAAATAGTAGGAGCTGATTCATTCTAGGCCAAGATGTCCCTTAGATCAATAGCATCCCGATCACCTGAAAGCTTGTTAGAAATGCGCATTCTTGGACCTCGTTCCAGATCTGCTGAAACTGAGGATCGGGTTCCACAAGCCCTCCAGGTGCTCTGATTCCTGCTGAAATATGAGAACTTCTCTCCTGCAGAAGAGATGTTCAGCCTTGGCTGAGTGTAGGAATCACGAGTGGAGCTTTAAAAATGTTGATGTGTGGATCTCATCTCCAGAGATTCTTAGTCAAGAGGTGGCATGGACCCTGAAATTTTTAAAATCTCTGGTGATTATAATGGATTACCAAGGTTGAAGACTGAGTTCTCCTTTTCAAATTTATTTTCCTTTTCTTTTTTACTGTCTCTCCCTTGGGTTTTCATTGCCTTGTACCTGTTATATCTAGGCAATAATCTATTCTCTATCACATGATTCCTCACACCTGGAAGCTAACCTGTGTAATAGGGCCATTCACATATCTTGATAATATTTTCCTCTGACCAAATCCTGCAAGAGTTTCTCATTACCTAGAGAAGAAATAGCAAACTCCTGACCATAGCCATTGAGAACTTTGCTTAGCCAGGCCTCCAACTTTACTTGAAGTTTCAGGTTGCAGTACACCTTATGCAGCAGCCAAACCAAAGCAAACCCACCCTGAATTTTCCTGTTTTCTTACCTTCATTCGTAATTCAGAAAAGGTTCCTTTGGCTTGGAATTTCTTTCACACTGTCAAATTCACATCTCTTAAAAGATGCTTTTTCCATGGAACTTCTCCAAAGTGGCTCCAAAGGTAGAAACCACTTTTATACACTTTAAGAGGTGCTTTGATGGCAATTTCCTTAATCACACTCTAACTTGTATTATAAACTTTTAAGAAGTCTTTGTTAAACTGTATGTGCCTGATGAGCTAGTAGGGCTGGTAGCTTTCACTACATACATTGATCTGCCTACATGGAGCCAGCTGGTATGTGGGCAAGCAAGGAAACAGAATAAAAAGCCCATCCCAGTCAGTCTCCCCTTCTACCAGTTCAGTTCAGTTGCTCATTCATGTCCGACTCTTTACGTCCCCATGGACTGCAGCACAGCAGGCCTCCTTGTCCATTGAATCTTGCTCAAACTCATGTCCATCGAGTTGGTGATGCCTTCCATCCATCTAATCCTCTGTCATCCCCTTCCCCTTCTATGGCTGTGCCTAAACCTTAAAGAGAGATAGCTACTGGTGAAGTCATTGAAAATTGCCTCTCTGAGTAGTCCTGAGATGCATGAAGCACGAGCAAGATTGTTTGGGGCTTAGGAAACAAGGGGCCACCGGAATAGGGAGAGTCTTTCTCCACCTGTACACCATACACGTGTGACTTCAGCTCAGGAGAGCCTGCAGGGACGCGGCTTGAACACCTGGTAGGGTTCCCAGATTTAGCAAATAAAAATACAGGACATTCAGTTAAATTTGAATTTGGGGTAAACAAAAATTTACGGTTTTAGTATAAGTATGTTCTAAATATTGCATTCTTCACTTATCTGAAATTCAGATTTAACTAGGCGTCCTGTATTCTATCTGGCAGCGTAGCACAGTGGGAACTCACTGAATCACATCTGAAGACCCACGCACAGACTTCAGAATGCCGGGGGACTAGCACCCGTTCTAATGCACAGGAGTCACCATCAGCCAGGGGGCCAAACAGCAGAGCGTGAAAGCCAATTTGGGAAATAATAAAGATATTAGGGGCTTCCCAGGTGGTGCTAGTGGTAAAGAACCTGCCTGCCAATGCAGGAGGTGTATGAGACGAAGGCTCAATCCCTGAGTTGGGAAGATCCCGTGGAGAAGGGCGTTGCAGCCTTCTCCAGTATTCTTGGCTGGAGAATCCTGTGGACAGAAGAGCCTGACAGGCTACAGTTCATGGGATGGCACAGAACAGGCCATGACTGAAGCGACTTATCACAACACAGCACAAAGATATTCTAAAGACCCCCAGAATGGGTAAAAGTTTTCAGGTGCCAGAGTTTCTGTCTTATTCAAGTAGGGATGCAAGCAGATGAAATTTAAGTTCCTTTTGATGTGACTTCATATGTGTATTCTGTCCTGAGGAAGCATATCTTACACTGGTCGTTTTAATAGTTCCAAGTCTTCATTTGCTAGTGAAATGAAAATTGAATGGATAAATGAAAGAAATCTATTCAAAACTGCACTAAATAAATATTCCATTTAGAAGATGTCTTTTGCTTTATATTTTATCTGTGAGAAGATGAAAATATTTATACATAAGTGGAACTATAATTAAAGAAACTAAGTTATAAGATAAATAAGTCTTGGGAGTACAAGTGTGCAGCATAGTGACTATAGTTAGCAATGCTCTATTGGATATTTGAAGCTTACTAAAACAGGGATGTTAACTAATGCAGTATTCAAACATATCAAATCATTAAATTGTATACCTAAACTAATATAGTGTGATGTAACTTCTATCTCAAATTTTAAAAATTTTAAAAAGAAAAAAAAAAACTGCCCACATTTGCCACAACCATATCTATATTGAAACATCAATGTACGATACATAAAATAATTTCGGTCAACAGTATGGTTTCAGAAGACTTTTGTTTGCTTCTTTTTAAAAAGGGTCCCTCAATTACTGAATTTTGAGAGTCATTAGATTGGAGAGAGAGATATTTATTTAGCTACCCATGCTAAATGTAGGACTGAGAGTATCATAAGCAGAAATTCATCTTCCTTAGTGGCTCAGATGGTAAAGAATCTGCCTGCGATGCTCGAGACCCAGGTTCGATTCCTGGATCAGGAAGATCCCCTGGAGAAGGGAATGGCTACCCACTCCAGTGTTCTTGCCTGGAGAATCCCATGGACAGAGGAGCCTGGAAGACCACAGTCCATGGGGTCGCCAAGAGTCAGACGTGTCTGAGAGACTGACACCTCACGCTTTCTAAGCGGAAACAAAAGGTCTTAACGTGTAAAGTAAGAGACTTTATCGTTTCTGTTCATGTGATGGTAAAGAGTGAAACTGATTTCTTAAAACTAAGGGGATTGGTTAAAGAAGTGAAGAGCAGAAGTCCTGTGTCAGAAAGAAAGGGAGGGAGGGAGAAAGAAAATAGATGATGCTGCAGGTTAGAGAAAATTTGTTCAATGAGAATATTAGCAAGCCAAAGCTAAACCCCTGGACAGGATCGGTTACCCTTTCTGTGTATGAAATGTGGCATTAAAATCAAAGATGAAGCATGCTCTTAAACGTCTGTGCCACAGCATGAAGCACATGGGCTATTTAGAACCCTTCTTATTTTTCTTTAAGATTATCAAGTTTTTTTTTAATAATCAGATATGTTTTTATTGGGCTGTTGTTATCCTCTCCTGTGACATATGTTCCACTCAGAAAAATAACAGTCTTTAAAAAAGGATCATTTGAACAAAACTGCTAAAATTACCCTCAAAAACAATTTAAAAATGGGTAGTGAGTCCCCCATCCCTGCAGTGATAAACTTTCTGTTTGTAATTTATCTGCAAGTCATCTTTTATTTGTAAAGCGAGAAATCACCATCCTGTTGTATATTTTAATCAATTTTTTGGGGGGTAAACTTATATAATTACATATGTAGAGTGAAAGTGAAGTTGCTCAGTCGTGTCTGACTCTTTGTGTCCCCATGGACTATAGCCTACCAGGCTCCATCCATCCATGGGATTTTCCAGGCAAGAATACTGGAGTGGGTTGCCATTGCCTTCTTCATTACATATGTGTATATGTACATATATTCTTTTTTTTTTTTTTTCTCATTTCACTTCTTGCTTAGAAAGAAATGGGAAGGATTTCCCTGGTGATGCAGAGGGTGCTGATTTGACATCCTGGTCGAAGAACTAAGATCCCATATGCCTCCTGGCCAAAAGACCAAAACCTAAAACAGAAGCAATATTGTAAAAGAAATGGGCGAAAAGTCTAGAGCGTCATTTCTCCCTTCCCGGGATCCAGCTCTTCTTGCACAATGCAGTTTGGGGGATGATTTCTCTAGAGCAGACTCCTGGGTGGGCAAGGCAGAGCCTGAACAATGAGCGTGAGGTTAGGGTCAGTGGGATTCAGTGAGTGCCCCTGGAGACAGACACCCTGCTAAGCTCCCCGGGGGCGTGAGCAGCTCAATGGCTGCTCTAGTTTAATGACCCCTTTTTGTAGATCAAGCATACCTCTCTAAGGGAATGGCACACAAAACTGCTACTAGCTGCTCGACTTTATTATCATTACATTCTTTTCAACCATTGTTCCCTTGGGGATTATTTTTAAGGGCTTAGATCCTTTCTAGGCTATGAAACTTGAGACATCTTTTATCAACTAATCACATCAGCATGTCTCTTGCTAAACAATGTTCACTTACATTTTTAGTTAATTTATCTCAAAATGTTGTTTATAAACTGATGTTACCCTACTCGTCTTCCTGGCAGAAAAAAATATTTTGGTAGTTGGTAACTAAATTGACATAAGATTTTTACTTCCCTTCTTGCCCTCAGCTCTGCATTCTTAAGTTATTGATGATGTTAAAGTTATAAGCACTGACAGTGTGGCCCATTTAGCTTAAAACAGCATTTTTTGTCTTTTTTAATTGAGGTGGGTCATAGTTGTTAATGGATTGAGGTGGGGGAGGCTCTAACTGATTGAGCCCCTCTTTTGAAATTATTAAATAATGATGAAGAGGGTAGTAAAAAGGAAATAGATCTATATGTGAATCTAATTCTATCATTTATTACTGTATGACCTTAGATGTGTTATTTAATGTTTTTGTCCCAGTTTTTCTATGTGAAAAAGTATTATGAATATTTTTTACATGACACTAAAAGTATTTTTAGTATCTGCTCTCCATATTTTGAATTTTTCAGACACTTAGTGGTTTCTTAATAAATTGTAACTTTTTAATCTAAATCAGCATCAAATCAACATCATAAAAACACCAAGTGAAAACTCGCTCACAATCCTACTGACCAATTTTATAAACAATTGATTTCTAGTCTTTGACTGTGAAGTATATCGATGCTATATAGAGTTCATGTCTTTCTTGAGACTGTTAAATTTTTCCATAAAAATTTACATAATTATTATTTTTTGTAGCTCAAAAGCTTGGCAAGTGATTATAGCATAATTTACTTAATTGTTCATTTACTGTTATCTTGAGAGTAGACTAGGGCTGTTTTTGGAGCTGATTTCCACATTCCTTAGCAGACAAAAGGAAGAAAGCAAAATATTCTGGCTTGTCAACAGAAGCTAGAGAAAAAGAGCATTTTCTTAAGTGATTTAAAATGTTGCTTTCATAAGTGTATGCACTTATGCAAGCACGATACAAATTTAGGTCAACAAGTTCCAGGGGAGCAGGTGTCCCAAGAAAAACCTTGGATAGAAATTAGAAGGACCTGATTTATTTATAGACCAACTACAAAATGCTGTAAATTGCTTTGTTAAGGACCACATCCAAGAGTAAGCTTATAAGAGTACCATGTGGCTTGTCCTATTACAAAGTAATTTTTAGTGCTTTTCATTTGGTATAGCTCAATCATTCTCAAAAGGAACACTTCAGGAACTTTCCTATTAAATGATGTCTGGGTCCCTTCCTCAGACCAACTGAATCAGAATCTCTGGAGAAGGGGCCTGAGAATTGGTGTTTTCTTAAGCTGTTTGTGTGATTCTAGTGGATAACCTGATTCTCAGGCTGAGAAACACTAAGAGACCTTAGACCAGAAAAAGATCCCCCTGTCCTACACACCTTCTTTACAGATTCGTAGGATGAAAAGATAAGGGAATGATACCGCTTCCTTTGACCTCCACTGCAAGTTCTTAATCTGGGGTCTCAAAAAAGAGAGGATTTGCCTTGACACAATCAATCACAGTACCATTTCCTTGGCATGTAAGCTGCCTCCACAAGAGCTCTGTAGCTAAAGTAAACAACTTCATTCTCTCTTGTAATTCCCTAATCTGGTATGGATTGGGCAGAAATATGATGTCTTAATCATTTTGCTCTGCTCCAAAGATGTCCAGGATTGCCAATCGTTGGGAAAATATATCCCTTGACACTTTAGAAGGCATCCTTTTTTAATACACATCTTCCAAGAGATTAATAAGAAAACCTGTAAATATTTATTATTATGGTGATAGAGCCAAAGGAAATGAATCTTGATAGCTCAAAGAAGTATATTTCAAGTATAGGCTTTCAATTCTTATTGTCATTAGCTCCTTGATTTCCATTAGGATGACCTAAATTCCTTCATATCCTAAGATAGTGTTTGCTACTTTGTAACCAGTTCATTAATACTATTCATTGTTAGCCCATTCTTGTAATAAGCGTGTGGTTTAGTCACTAAGGCGTGTTCGACTCTTGTGACCCCATGAACTGTAGCCTGCCAGGCTCCTCTGTCCCTGGGGTTTTCCAGGCAAGAATACTAGAGTGGCTTGCCACTTCCTTCTCCAGAGGATCTTCCCGACCCAGGAATCGAACCCGGGTCTCCCGCATTGCAGGCAGATTCTTTACCGACTGAACTATGAGGGAAGCCCTAAGGAAATAAAGAAATATGTATTGAATAAATGAAGGATCAAGTGAATTAACTATTTGGCTTTTTAATTGTCCCATATTAAGCTTTAAAGAGCTTCCCAGGTGGCGCTAGTGGTAAAGAAGCTAAATGAAGGAGATCAGAGATACAGGTTTGATCCCTGGGTCAGGAAGATCCTCTAGAGGAGGACACAGAAACCAACTCCAGTACTCTTGCCTGGAGAATTCCATGGACTGAGGAACCCAGCAGGCTCCAGTCCATGGGGTGGCAAATAGACACAACCGAAGTGCCTGAGCACACTCAAGCTTTGAGAGTATCATATTAAAGAATTTCAAAATACTCCCAGTCTTAACTTAGTCAACATTTACTTAATCTTCAACCAAATCCCACACCTTCTATCTTTTCATCTGTGAAAAGACTATTATCCTTTTCTAGATGAATGGGTTCTGGGAAGGCTAACTATCTCTAGTTTTAGCAAGCTTGAGACTTCTAACTCCTTCATAAACGTATCCTGGCACCCCCCAGATGAGTGTGGCAAGTCCATTCATATAAAACAGTATTAACACGATATCTAATTACAGAAAAAGTATGTTCATTAAAGTGCAATGAATATTTAAAGTAGTTCAAACTACAGAGGAGCCATAAAAAATCTAAGTGCCCTTCCTGGGTCAGTAGAAAGCTTTCCACTGGCATCCCAGTGGGTTCACAAATCTTATACTCCCTCTCTTATTATTTTTAAGTGGCAATTACAAATCACTTGATACAGTGAGGTTAAAGGATGTTTTCTGCATCAATCTGAATGATATGGGTATGCACCACTGGCCATCAGTAACTGGAAATTACACATTGCGAAAGGAAAGCCAAGCACTTGGTGTCCCCCTGTCACTTTCATATTAAATATCTTATCTTTAGCAAAAAGTAAACATATTTTACAGAGTTGAATCCATACTTATATTCTGCAGAACCATATATAATAAAATAAAGAATTGACTTTTCTTTTATTTACTGTTCTAGAAGAAAGTATTTTTTTACTTTTCTTACTTTTTCACAAATAGTTACTGTGACATGCCTTAAGGGAGTTTGATCTAATCCTTGTTTTGTGTGCCCATATTTTTACAAGACTTCACTGAAAGATATTTGGGAAGGTTATCTAACCTACATGTTTCAGATAGCCCTGTTATATATAAATTGCTTCAATAAACTACTCGCTATCTCTTCAGAAGAAAATTAGTTCTCATATCTATTAAAACAGGTATTTCTGTTTTTTCTTCCTTCAGTGAAAAAGAAAACTGGTCTTTGCTATCATTTTTTAACCATCCTATGACATTGGAAATGACTGTTACTTTCTCTTGGACTTCTGTTTAACTGAATACTCTCTTAAGCATAGCCCTCATTTGCTACTATGCAGTCTTTTTGTTTTTAGCAAACTTTTAAGTTTTGGGAAATTGATATCTCCTGAGTTTTGAACACCTATGTTGTGTTCGAAAGATATACAACTTATCTTCCCTGATCCAAACATTCTCTCCTTATTTGTCTTACCCCAATCAATAGCTTCTGTCAATAGAAATGTATGCTATGCTAATATTGCTTCAGACACTGGGCTAGGTGTTGGAGTTATAGAGAAAAGTTACAGACCCTCTTTTCTAGAAACCTACAGTCTAGTGAGGAAGGAGGGCAAGTAAATGAGAAAGTAGCAGTAGAGAATGGTAACTTGAATCTTAAAGGTTAGTTCAAAATGAGTCAGAGCCCAGAAAAGTCCAGAACTGGTATTGCATTAGATTCAGTATCCTCCAGGGCTCTATAATAAAAACAAATACTCTTTACTGGTGGGAGAGATCTTTCAGGAATGCTTATTTCAATTGGTAATACATGTTTTATTTTTTGAAATGTATTCATTAAAACTAAGGTCAGGGGAGAGCTGCTTTCCGTCAGCAGGGAAATGTTTTGCCATGATCGGTTACTCTGAAGGTTATGAAGTCAGCATAAAATCCCAATAATGCTGTAGACTTAAAAAATGAATACAAAGCAGAAAAATTTTATGGGTATGGACCAAGAAATATCAAAATGAAAAACATGAGGGTTATTCATCATCCACAAGATCTGGCCAGAAGATTGTGGGATACTGGAACTTTCCATGATACCCTCAAATCCTCCTACCCTTACTCTTTCTTCCTAAATGATAGTGACTGGTAAGGTAATTGTGCGATTATTTAACCAGCAAAAATAAAGGATCTATGGAAGTAACAAGAGGGTTGTTTCACGATTTATTAAAGATGTCTTATACATACATAGATGCATCATTTTGCTGGCTAAATAACCCCACAGTTACCTTAACAAAATCGTAAAACCACTATTAAAACGCTGAGCATTTTTAATAAGGACAAAGAATAGGTTAATTCTTACTTTGGAGTGGGAGGCATAATGTCTGATTTAATAAACATCTCTGACTTAATGCCTGCTTGGATGGTAAATCAGCATTTTTGTTTCCACTGATCAAATTAGTTAAATCTCTCTGGAACAGGATGGGTAAATAAAATCAACAAAATGTATCTCACATCTTTGCTGATCGAAAGGATGTTAGATGTATGCTTTGGAGAGTTAATGTTTATATTCAAATTCTAGGACTTTAAGTCTGTGTTAAGAAACATAAAATGAAAATGTGCCTTCTTTTTTCATAAGATTTTTTTTGTACAAACAAAGTGAAGTGGGGCATTAAAAAATCACCCAGTGAATTGAATCTTTATGGATAGAAAATCGAGACATAATTGTCTGACTGTCCTAAACCCACACTTATTTTGCTCTACTTATCTTAGTAATTACTAGTTCTCTGAGATTTTGTTGTTGTTTGTTGAATTCACACATAGTACGACTGAAAGTTGGCAACTCTCCTTCTTTGAATTTTTTGGAGGCAAGGACAGACCATGGTGTTTGTGATGAAGGTCCATGGGAACAGTTCCAACATACAATGTGAAAGAGCCAGGACTGTGTTATGTGGGGCTGCTACCCTTCCAGATAACAGGCAGGAATTCATTTGATTCTCACCAGCAGCCGAGTGAGGTGCTACCTTATATTATCTTTTATCTCTTCACAAGGAGGAAACTGAGGCACAGATCGTTAAGTAACTTGTCAAAATCCATTCAGACTACAGGGGAGCCTGTATCCTGGTTGTGGAGCCAGCCACTCTTACTGCCATAACCTCTGACCCCACGGTTGACCACTGATCACATGGGCCCCTCAATCTCTAGTTTGGTTGCCCATAATATTTTTAAAGTTATTCCTGACAGTTTTCATGGGAAACTCAAGATTAAAAGTGGAAAAGGACTCACAGTATCATCAAATCCATCCTCACCCAAAAGTAATAAAAGTATATTCCCCATAGCATTTCTTTTCTGAAGCAATTTAGGCAGTTTTATTAAGCTCAATTTATGTGCATCTCACTTAATTGATCAAATTTCTGCCACTTTCTTGGAATAGCTCTCTAAAGTCCTAATAAACCCAATATCATGACACTTTTCTATTAAGAAACTCTCTCTCTTTATTGTGACATTTCACTATTCCTTTTTCTATTAACAACTTAGATTGACCCTAAATAATTCTTCTTCTTCTAATAAGTCACGCTGATTCCCAGTTTTTTAAAAGACAAGAAATCAAAGCCCACATCCCAGTTTTGTGGAATAGGAACCATCATAAATAGAAACATATTTGATGTAGTTTTTAAATGACCTCTTCCTGCCCCAAATTTAGACTGGAGGAAACTGGTGGCTAAAGTTCTTCTGAATTTTATCTAGTAATCACTATGCTGAGAGTACCCATAGTATTTGAAGACATGATAAACATTGATAGAGTTCTTACTATGTGCAAAGTCATAGTTGACTGTGTGTTTCTGAAGCAATCTTCTGTCCCTTCCAGCAGGGAATTTGCAACCTCATTAACATGTCACACGTGGACACTGAGTGTATACGGCAGTAAGTGCCCCGTGAGAATGCAGACAGTGCTTGCCATAGAAATGAGTTCGGAAGAGTGATCACCTTTATCTTTTCCTAAACTTTAAGGATGAAGTAGGATTTGAGTTAGTTCCAAAAGCAGAAGTTAGAGTCAGCTGAAGAAGTTTAGGGATATCACTTGAAACAAAAGAAGAGCAAGTCTGCAGAGTGTGCCCACTGGGTGGTAAGTCAACAATTTTTTTTTTTTTTTGCATTAAGCAAATGAATTATTTTCTTTCCTCGAACTGGCCCTGGTAAGCTAATTAGACTTATAGAAAGCCCTTTTGAAACAGTGAATTATAGGACTCCCTGAGTATGCCAACATTTATGAGAACTGAAAAACTATAAGATTTCTAGGTACTCTTGACATTGAGTGTGATAATTCTTAGTTGTGCAGCAGTTCTGTACATCATAGGCTTCTCTGGTGACCCAGATGTTAAAAAAATCTGCCTGCAATGCAGGAGACTTGGGTTTGATCCCTGGGTTGGGAAGACCCCCTGGAGAAGAAAATGACAAACCCACTCCACTATTCTTGCCTGGGAAATCCCATGGATAGAGGAGCCTTCAGTCCATGGGGTTGCAAAGAGCTGAACACGGCAGAGCCACTAACCCTTTTTTCACTTTCTGTGTATCCTAGGGTGTTTAGGGGCATCCCTGCCGTTTATTCTGTAGCCTCTGGTAGTACTGGCCTTCTCTCCCAAGTTGTGACAGACAAAAACAGTGTCTCCAGATAGTAAGCACCCAAAGGGTGCAAAATTGCTCCCCACTGAGAACCAGTACTCTGATTCTTTGAATATGGAAGGAAGGAGTCCTCTTAGAAGTCTTCCCACCTTCTGTAACACAGACCATCAGGAACATAGTCTTTTATCTAACCTGAAGCTCTCATATTGGATGCTGTAAATCCTCTTCTTCAGTGGTCTGGGAGCATGTGCCTTGCATGTCAGGGGTAGTCAGCCCACTTGGAGGGGCATCAGGCTTTTATCTCCAGAGAATGTCTAGGATGCCTAGTGAAATCCACGAAGACATGCTCACCAATATCTCTTCTCGGAGGAGAAGAAGCTCTTCAGGCTTGTTCACTTGTCAAAATTGTAGTCCATTTTAGATTAGAAACCTATTTCAATTGTAAATTCCATTGGTGGGAGAAGCTCAGCATTTAGGAGCAAGCACAGCTGGTGCTTCCTGGATGTTAAATAATTCATCTTCCTCATTTTTGGAGAGTCAGAAGCAGCCGTGGTGAGATGCTAAATTGTCAAGGTAATATCGCAAAACCTAGTCATTGGCACCAAGGAGGGAAAAAGCCTCCTAAATCACAGAAGCCATCCTCCACGGCTTTAGGGGAAGCCGGAGAGAGGATGCGATTTGCTAACGTGATTTTTCCCCTTTTTGGTAACATGGGGAGGATAGGTTGCCCTGGGAGAATTTTATGAGGCTCCGTTAAGCAAAATCAGCCTTTCCACATTTTATACGTTGTCGTGCCTGTGTCATTCACACATATAGTTCATTTTTCAAGTGAAATACTTTGACCCTTCTAAAATGTATTTTCCCCAGAAATCAGAAACTAATAGTGGAATGGGGAAGCACTTGCTAGAAAATAGGTGACTTTGAACAATTGCCTAATGATAAATATTTCTCATTAATGGTTCTGTTCTCACAGTTGGCTATTTATTGCATAATTCATTTCAGTCAAAATTGCCCCTAGTACCTGTCCTGAGCTCATTCTGAGATTTTCATGTTATTTCTTTGAAGCTATGTTAAATCTTCCAAAATGCCCAGCTCCTTAAATAGTATTCCAGAGCAGTTCATTAATGCTTTTCAGCTAACTAGTAATCTTAGAACTTTTATTTATGTGCCCTGAAAGAAGTAGCATTCTAACCATAATGCTTTTTTTAACGTCTTAATGAGACAGTGTTCTTCTTCATATATGACAGGGTCTCCATGTGTTACTGCCCCCGTGTGCTCGATTCAACCAAGATTCTTGACTGTGGGATGCAAATGAGAATTTATAGTGCCTCAGGATTATAGATGGGCGTCCCTGATAGTTCGGTGGTAAAGAATCCACCTGTAATGCAGGAGAGGTGAGTTCATTCCCTGTTTCGGGAAGATCTCCTGGAGAAGGAAATGGCAACCCATTCCAGTTTTCTTGCCGGGAAAATCCCATGAACAGAGGAGCCTGATAGTCTACATACAGTTTGTAGGGTTGCAAAAGAGTCAGACATAACTTAGCGACTAAACAACAACAATGAGTACAGAAACCTTCATTTTAATCCAGGCTGCTTGAGTGGTTGATCCCACGTGATATAAATATCAAAACTACCAAACTTCCATTTTCTCCATTGGTTAGGGTCTAAGAGTATATTAGACAAAGGTAATAGAGGAAGTTTGCCTCCAACTGTTGTGATTATCAAGGCAAGACAGATTTATACTGTTCATTTAGTTCTTTATCCAGGGGCATTTCACAGAGTCCATAGCCAGACAAAAAATGGAATTTCCCGACTGGAAATTGGCCAGGTGTGATTTGTAGCAGCTATGTTCTTTTGAAAAAGTCATTGTAGTCATTAATGCAAGAGAGAGTTCTAGCAAAAACAATCTCATTTTGGGTTCATTTATTAAAGTCTTTCTTCATTGTACAAGAACAGAGAGGAAAAAACTATCCTGGTGATTGGGCCCTGGGCCAACTAACCCAGTATTTGAATCCAGGACATATCAAACAATGTTAAGTTTATGGCAGTGATGCCAGGGGACATATAGGAACATCTACTTTTTTCCTTCATGACATTTTCTTCAGAAGTTAAGAGTGTAACCTGATCTCCTCTAGCTTCTTAATAACTCATCTTGCTTTTATATACCCCAGAAAGGAGCATTTATTTCAAATAAGCCTTTGTTTTATTATGTTTCAAAGATATGTTCCAGGGGAAACCTCATTTTATGTGTGTTTTATTGCATTTGAAAATTAGCAACTTGTATCATAAGTCAGATGTTATATTGCATGTTTTAATAAAGACCTTTAAGAAGGCACAATTGAAAAAGCTGTTCTAATATATATTGTATCAGTAAACTTGGAAGCATACAATGGAAGGAAAATAAAAGTTGCTGAAGAAGTTTAAGGATCCCTAAATATAATAGAGTTAACACAGTTAAAATGCTAGTTTATGACTAATATTAAAAGGTATGAAAGAATAAACCTATACATATAATTTATAAACCTATGAATTAAATGTGTATTTGCTTAATTGAAATTGAAATCATGGTTCTGGGAATAAAACTGACGCTTTAAAATCTCCATTCAAAGGAGATTAGATTCTTCACTCAAAACACTTTGTAGGAATGGGCTTTCCCAACAGAACTACTTACATCTTGAATTCTTTTATTTCTGTAAAGGAACAACTCCAATAGGAAGGAGTGAGAGAAACAGATTTAAACATGGGTTTTTGTTGTTCAGTTGCTAAGTCTTGTCCAACTCTTTGCGACTCCATGGACTGCAGCACGCCAGACTTCCCTGTCCTTCACTATCTCTTGGAGTTTGCTCAAACCCATGTCCATTGAGTCAGTGATTTTATCTAGCCATCTCATCCTCTGCCACCCATAATCAGTTAATTAATGACCCAGCAGAATAGTCATAATGAGACATTTGAAAATTAAGCTAGAGATGGCAAGTTCTATTTTCTGATTTGTTCTCCCAAGTAACTTGTCTTTATTTGTTCCCTTGTATTGCTTAATTTCTAAGTGTGAGTATTTACTCTCTAATTTTTTGTTTTCTCTGAATGTCTGCTTCAGACCTGAAGAAAGTGAAGAAAGTGTTAGTTGCTCAGCCATGTCTGACTCTTCGGGATCCCATGGACTGTAGCCCTCCAGGTTCCTCTGTCCATGGAGTTCTCCAGGCAAGAATAGTGGAGTGGGTTGCCATTCCCTTCTTCAGGGGAGCTTCCCGACCCAGGGATTGAACCCAGTTCTCCTGCATCGCAGGCAGATTCTTTACTGTCTAAACCACTTCCTGACATTCAAACAAATTGTGAAGTAGCCAGGCTTGTTCGGTCACAGCAAAACCAAGACATGACAATGGCTAGAGATGCAGCGAAGATTTTATGTAAACATTCCACACTTTGTTTAGAGTTGGTTGAGTTCTCCTTTCATTCAGCGTACATTTGAATGAGATTCTCTTCTGTATCAGAGTCTGTGCTGGACTCTGGAGAAAAAAGAAGACTTAAAAACACAAACCCTGTCCTCCAGGTTGCAGAACTTAGTGGACAAAAGCCCCGCCTCTGGAGTCAGACAAATCTAGGATCTATCCTGATTTTGTGCCACACTTACTAGCAGTGTGATATTGGCAACAACAACAATTGAACTAATGACATTCTCTCTCTAAACGTTGGCTTCTTCACTTCAAAATGGGGTGATGATAGGAATGATCCTACGGTCACTGGAAGGACTGAAATGAGAAACACTTTTCAGTATATATAGCAAAATAAGCAATGAGTAAATGTCAGTGTTTATGCTCTAAACTGAAGCAATACATTTTTAAAATGTAAAACAATTATACTATAGAGGTCTCTAGAGGAGGGACACCAAGGATCTCTTGGCATCTCAGGAATAAGAAGAATGAAAATGAACCATCCTTTCTGAGTGGAGACGTGGTTTAGTCACTAAGTCATGTCTGACTCTTATAATTACATAGACAGTAGCCTGCCAAGCTCCTCTGTTCATGGGCTTCTCCAGGCAAGAATACTGGACTGAGTTTCCATTTCCTTCTCCAGGGGATCTTCCCAGCCCAGGGAGTGAACCCAGGTCTCCTGCATTGCAAGCAGATTCTTTACTGCTAAGCCATCAAGGAAGTGGAGGTATTGGTGGAATAATCAAAACCTGCAATTTTAGAAATATGACAATACAAACATTCTTAAGTGAGTTCAAGGAATTATTCTGCTGCTCATCTCTGCTGAGTTAAATAAAATAGAATAAAACCATAATAAAAGATTCTAGAGATTGTTAGTAAGATTTATCACCCCCCCCCCAAAAAAAATGTATTTTTAGAAATACGATGTGTAGCTGTCTTCCCTGGATGATTTGGGTGCGGTGCTGACTGAAGCCAGAGGGGTGGAATCTCTAGGATCTTCCTTTTCTCCTATGATTGATGCAGGAATGACACACAGAGTTGACAACGTGTAATAAACCATCCTGGCAGAGATGGAAGGGCTGTGGTAAAAGGTCAGAGAAAGAAGCAGCAGTTATATTTTTAATAAGGAATGGAGCAGGTTCTGTAATTTGTGGAATTGCATAGTCTTTCGAAGGTTTGATGTGGAAATATCAACATATAAATTCTGTTTGCAAATGTTGCTTAACATTGCAGCCTCCAAATCTTATGGTGCTGTTGCATAAAAGCCCAACAGCATTTCAGTTCGTAAGATGCTATTTGACAACATTTTGAGGACGGTGTCATCTGGAATGTGTCTCCAAATTATCTGTTAATTTAAACCTAAAATTTCCTCTGTTCCTTCATTTTCAAAATGCATGTCACTCATTTCAGCCAAAAAGAGATTCTAAGCACAACGAACCACGGGAATAAATAAAATAGGAACATACAGATATCTGTTTTGCATTCTCTAAAGTTTGTTCCACGTGCCAGCAAGCTTTTCTGTAAAATTCCAGAAAATGCATAAAGAGATGAGGATGACTTTTGTACCAGTTAAACTTTACTTACAGAAACTGGCAAGGGCTGGATTTGGTTGGTGGGCTGTAGTTTGCCAACCCCTAGTTTAGATTTTTTTAAGCTAGTTTTTCAAAATGATTAATAATATCTTCTTGTGCTGAGTATCAGAGGCCCCCCCACCTCAAATCTGGTTTACAAATCTGTTTTCTGCAGTAAAGTCTGCAGGATGCAGTGTCTAGAACTGCACTTAGACTAGGGAGTCTCAAGGAAAATTAGATAAATATACTGCAGGTCTGTATTATAAACTTACGTTCAGTTTAAAGAGAATTAGTGGACATTTAAAGGATGGCTGAGAAGAATCTAGTTCCAGTGACATGAAAATATCTTCATGGTGTATTAAAACTTTCTGGAAGCAGGGAAAATAAAATGTCATATTTCCCCTTTGCATGTTCAAAATTGCTCCCTTCATGAAAATGTCTCATGAGGCCAGTGCAAAAAATTAAAATATTAATGAAAATACATGAAAGAGCATTAAGCTCCCCTTGAAAAAGGTCTGATAAAATAAGACTTATGCTGGACCCTGCCTAAAATTTCAATGGGGAAGAATGTGGTTTCCCATTTTATTCCTTTTTTCTCTCCTTCCCGGCAGATCTCTGAGGTTTTGCCATTTTAATTCTCTCGTGAAAGTGAAAGTGTCGTCACTCAGTCGTGTCCAGCTCTTTGCATCCCCATGGACTGTAACCCACCAGGCTCCTCTGTCCCTGTAATTCTCTAGACAAGAATACCTTATTCTCTAGATAATAATCGCCATTCCCTTCTCCAGGGGATTTTCCTAACCCAGAGACTGAACCTGGGTCTCCCGCATTGCAGGTAGATTTTGTACTGCTTGAGCCACAAGGGGATCCTCGTTGAAGACAATTTTGCTTTAGATTTTAGATCGGGGTCTAAGCCTGAACACTGTCTATTTCTGCCTGCAAGTGAAATAGCATCTCATCCTTATATCCACAACAGTTTCATGTAACTGTTACAGTGCATCTGATGAGCTTCATATTCTCAAAGAGGCAGACAGCCTTACTTTAGAAATACTTGGCATCTGGAAGCACGTTTTTAATTTTTGAATATTGTTATGAGCTTGTCTACTATTTTTGGTGGCATTTCTTAGAGACATGCAGAGTGAGAATAGCAAACATTGGACTCCTTTGAATTTAAGGAGTGATAACATTTTGAGTTTAAGATTATATCCATGCCACACCATATATAAACCATGCTTTATAGCAAAATATAAGTTGCTATTTGGTTGGAGGTGCAAGCAAACTCGTATTAAAAAAAAATATTCACTTATATAACTGTGATATAAGTTATCACTCCAGTGGCTTAAACTAAAAGTGAAGAAATATACAGAAAGTACAAATGAGCTTGAGGCAGAACTTTGAGACTCAGATGAAAAAGTGAGAAAATAAAATCTGGGCATTTCAAGTCAGAGTCTTTTGATTTGGGGCAACAGAAAATGTTGCCTCTTAGCATGAAAAGACTAATTAAATTAGTTGATATCAACTAATTAAATAGTTGATAGGGAATACATCCTATGAGGTGTATATCTCAGATTGGCTTCTGGACATTTTTAACGTTGCTTTTGTTTAGTCACTAAGTCATGTCTGACTCTTTGTGATGCTGTGGACTGCAATACTGTTATAGATACTAAAAGAAGATTTTGGATCAGGAAATTGTAATTGTGGAAAAAACACTCTGGGAAGGTTTGGGATTAACATGGAAATTTATTGAAATGAAGGAAAATTTAAAGATAAATAGTACTTGTGCATATTTTTCGAATGTTTGTGCCTCCCTGGCAATGAGTAATTTTTAAAATGCGGGTTTGCTTGCACCTCCAGTCCTTTCTAAAAATGTATGTGTGATTGGGACTAATTTGTCTGAATTCTAATATTTGTTCCCTCACGTTTTCAACTTAGTCACTAATGTTGTTCCTCTGTTTGGTACACAGTAGAAACTCAACAAATTTGTTTGATACATTAACTGAGGAACTAGACCCAAAACTACTGATATTCATCAAAAATCAGAGCGGGCAGCAATTTGGCAGTCTTTCTTTTTTGGCTACTATTCCTTGGGTTAAAATTAAGCAAACGAGAAAATACAGGCAACTCTTTGTGGTGCTGGGTTTTGTTGGCAGTTGTTTCTGATTAATCCTTTTATTGATTGATGTGATATTTATTAAGTTTCCACAGCATCAGGTGTCTGTCTAAGTGCTTTGACTAAGGGAAGACCTAGAAACTGCAGAAGAGAGCTGCAGGGTGGAAAAATAAGAAGGAGGAAACTGCAATGCAGTGGCCTATGGAAGTTGCCTGAAAGTGCTTCCAGCCAATGGCATCCAGAAAAAACAAGATTGGGTCAGTGACTTGGTTGGAAGGGGCAGCTGTTTGCATCAGTTTCCATCTCCCTGTCCAGAATACTAAGCTGATAATTCTACCACACTTTTCTGCCTCTGTGAAGAACTTGTTTTATAAGGAACAGGGACTCCTCTGGCCTGGACATAGGTTGGAGTTTGTATTTCTGTTGTACTGAAGTGTATTGCATTAGCATCCTCAGTTAAAGATCAAATAACTAAGGTTCCTGAAAGGAAGTGATTTCTCCAAGGTTACAGAGCTGGGAAAGAATGAACTCAAATACAGGACTTTGGACTTCAGGCTAAAGTGTTTGCCTTTTTGCACATTGCCTGATAGGAAACTGTCAGGAGTCATTCTTACTCCCATGTAGGAAGCCCCTGTTTGTGGACCTATATTCGAGTTAAAAATTGCTCAGTATGGGTGATGATAATAAGCAAAAACATTAAAGAGTGACTTTCCCCCCCCCTCTTTTCTTGGAGTTAATCAATGAGAAGAAAAGAAAGTGCTTATACCTGACATATAATTGGTTAATATCCACACAGGTTGTGAACTTTAGGAGACTAGTCTCTGTTTTGTTCCTATAACTATGACCTTGAGCACCAAGATTCTAATCAATTTGTCAATATGTTTCTGTTCATGTCTTAAACTATACTAATCAAAAGGCATTTTATAGTGAGTTGCCCTTTCTTCCAGCAATCTAAACATTTTGAAACCTTTTACTAGTTACATAAATATTCACATATAATTTCAGGTGGCTTTTAAAAAGATAATGAAAACTGAAGAAAGACAAAAATGAAAATGTTACTACACATTTGCTAGCAACTGTGGCCAAATGGTTGCTAAGTTTCAACTTCAAATTTGGATGGTTTTCTAGATGCTAGGACATACAGCTAAAAATAGTATGACCCTCTCAACAGGAAGACTATAATTCTATCAGTTTTCCCATCACTAAATCTTAAAGAACTGATATCCTGGACAATAATCCCAGTGACATTTTGGCAAGCACAAAGGGAAATTGTATGTAGTTGTTGCTATCAGTGACCTGTGATAAAAATGGAAAGCATAGCATTAAAACATTTTAATGACAGAATCTCTGCAGAGCTCTCAAATTCTAATTGATATTAAGGAGAGATTTTAGCAAGTTCAACAGGGTTGGTGGGCAATATGTAGGCAGTCAAGTGTTACTTAGTTAAACATTTGGTAAGAGTTGAATTTCAGAATATTCCAAATTGCATGCTTTGATAGGGAACTTCAGAGCTGATGGCCTATATTCCTAAGTATGGAATGGTGAATGCTTTTGGAAACCAGAGGAAGTAGTAGCAGGGTTTATTATGAAAATTGAGAATTCAGTGAAGTTTTCAACTATCAGATAGAGAGCCACTTTCTCTCCTCTCTGTGATATAAATTAGTTTACTCACTAAATTGAACTTGTCATCGCTAAGTTACATGGGAAACAGTTTTTAAACAAAGCTCTTCTCACTGAAATTTAAAAAAAAAACAAAAACTGATATTTATATATAATGAATTGATTTCTGGATTTTAGTTAAAACTTGAGAATCAGAATGAATACCTGCCACGATCATCACCAGGAGTTTTTGTATATATCAAAGATACAAGTTCTTAGATGTTTCTGAATAACCTAATGTGCATGGTGAAGTGAAAGCATTAGTCAGTTGTGTCCGACTCTTTGTGACCCTATAGACTGTAGCCTACCAGGCTCCTCGGTCTTGGGATTTCCCAGGCAAGAATACCAGACTGGGTTGCCATTCCCTTCTCCAGAGGATCTTCCTGACCCAGGGCTTGAACCCGGGTCTCCTGCACTGCTGGCAGATTCTTTAACATCTAAGCCATCAGGGAAACCCAATGTGCATGGTATCTCTCATTTATGCTTTCCTAGAATGAGATTTTGCTCCTTTATAGAAGCTACAGGGAGGCAGTATGATGGGCCACAAAAGGACAGTGTCTTGGAAATTAGGTGATTCTCATTTGTACTCCATCTATCATGAGTTGTGTTGCTTTGGATAAGCCACTTGACTTCACCCTATAAAATGTGAAGAGTAATAATACTCATTTCACGACTTGTAGAGAGAATTAAAGCATAAGAAAGTACCTAGCAATGTATCCAGCATACAGTACAAACTTGATAGATTGGTTTTACTTTTTTCTTCCTTACTCTACACCCACTCTTTTCCATATTGTAAAGCCTCCACACTATAAAACACTTCACTGTTCATAATTTAGAACCATCCTCCATGCATGCTAAGTCACTTCAATCATGTTCGACTCTTTGCGACCCCATGGCCTGTAACCTACCAGGCTCCTCTGTCCATGAGGATTTTCCAGACAAGTATACTGTAGTGGGTTGTCATTTCCTTCTCTAGGGGACCTTCCCGACCCAGGGATCAAACCCACATCTCTTAAGTCTCTTGCACTGGCAGGCGGATTCTTTATCACTAGCGCCACTTCACTCACAATGATCCTATTGACCCTGAAATTTATAGCTAATCATTATAATCACTTAAGAAAACTAGAAAGCAAGTCATACTTGATAGTTTTTCCTTTCTTTTTGGTCACCCTGAGGCAAAACCTGACTTATTCACAGTTTAAATGCCATGAGGGAGGGAGGAAATTGCCTCTGGACCATGGTGGCTAGTCTTTAAGTTAGGATGAATACTTACTAGAAAAGGCCCTAATGCTGGGAAAGATTGAAGGCAGGAGGAGAAGAGGATGGCAGAGATTGAATGGCATCACCGACTCAATGGTGATGCCATACTAAAAGTATGGTTTTTGTGATGACTTCTTTCCTTGTTTTCTTTTACAGTTTTTTCATTTAAGTATACATGCTTAAATAATGATTGTGTTTCACCTTTTTTGACCACTATATAAATGGAATTTTATGGCATGTGTTCCTTGCTAATTCTGTTGGTTTTGTATTGTCGTGTCTGACATTTTGTGATCCCATGGACTGTAGCCCACCAGTCTCCCTGTCCATGGTATTTCCCAGGCAAGAATACTGAAATAGTTTGCCATTTCCTTCTTTAGGGGTTGCTCCTGACCCAAGGATCAAACCCACATCTTCTGCATTGGCAGGTGGGTTCTTTACCACTAAGTCACCAGGAAAGCCCTTGCTAATTTTACTCAAGCTTGTATTTGTATAAGGTATCCATTTTTTAGCTCTCATTGGTTTATTTTCATTGCTGTTGTAGTATTTCATTGACCACTGATCTCACAAGTTATTCTGATGTTGATGAACACTTGTGTTGCTTGCTCTTTGGAGCCGTTATGGACAATACCAACATGAACATTTGTGGACAGATCTCCTAGTACCTGTGTGCAAAGTTGATCCAGGCTACGTAGCTGAGAGAGGAATCCCAGAATCCTGGAGTCTCTGAATCTCCAATTTGACTTGATGATGCCGAGAGTTCTCCAAAGTGGTCCTGTCATTAACATTCACCTTTACATGACAGCCAGCAGAGGAGGCGAGAATCCGGTCACGGTCCAGAAGAGATGTTTTCAGATGCTGCCTTGGTAGAGACCAGTGCGCTAGGTCCTCTGTAATTCTTCACCTGTCTGTCTGTGATTGTTTTTTGCTTTAAAAACAAAACTCAAACCAACATTTCATTAACCCTGTCTCTTATCTTAAAATTGTTTACCCACTACTACCTGGAACGTTCGGTTTCCAATCAACATCAATCCTTATAGAAGCAGGTGGGAAATGTCTTTCCTTTTTTAAACCCAGATTACATTTGCTCATCCCCAGGCTCCTGATCCCACATCGTTCCCCATGGTTGCATCAACATCTGTTGGCAGCTCCTATTCTCTTGGAACCGTGGGTGGTAATTAACCCAGGTCAGGAGGCAGAGCCTTTAGAAGCACTGCTCAGCGATGTTTTCAGCATCTTCTGTCTGTTCCTTAGCTTAAATTCCTTTTTCCCCACATTCTTCCCACTCCTCCATTCTCATAGAAACAGAAGACAAAAACTAAGTCGTAGTTTTAGTCTTCAATTTTTTTTCCTCTTTGTTAACCACCAAGAGATACATTAGGAGCACAAAGCCATGGGCCTGTTTATTCTCTGAACTGCTCAGTCCAAAGAAAAACAAAACAAGTCAAACATTAACAACGACAAATAAAAAAAATAAACTCTTTTCTTCCTTTTAGTATTTTGGTGGCTTATTTTAAATGCAGCCTTCTGAAAATTATTCTTATAGATCCATGATGTTCTTTTAAATTACCTTCTTTTCACTATTTGGACTTCTCTTTTTAAAAGTTAACATCATTGGAGAACATTCTGTGCCATCTCATTCTCTGTAGGTTTTTTCTCTTTTCCCTCCTCAGCGCATTTTCCTCTATTAGCGCAGTCTAAGTGGCATTTAAAGACTTTTCCAATTTCTGAGTTTTCTTTTTCTGTTTTGGTGCTGCATGACATAGATTATGTCAGCTTTTTCTTTAAACCTTTGAAATTCTTTCTGAAATTCACAGTGTATGCCTGATTAAGCATACTTGATCAGAATGGGATTTTTTTTAAAAGAAGAAAAAAAAAAGACACAGATCTGTGTATACTTCCAGTATGATAAAAGGACCTTTGACTTCTAGAGTTTGTATACCTCTGTGTTTCTTCAGTATAACACACCATCATTAAGTACTTTCCTACCTCCTCACTTTAGTGTTTTCACTTTTTCTCCTGGCTGCCCATGAGCCTCAATCTGTCTTATTAGCATAAACTTTCTCTTTAAAATTTTTTTTGTCTTGTTCCCTTCTTTAAACCATCTCTCTGCTAATATACACATTCTTAAGTTCTGAAGAGCCCCTCCCTGCAAATAAATTACACTTCTAACCTGTTTCTGATGTGAAATTTGACTCATCATCACCCATCATGCTAATGGGAAGATCCCCTGGAGAAGGGAGTGGCTAGCCATTCCAATATTCTTGCCTGGAGAATTCCATGGACAGAGGAACCTGGCAGGTTATAGTCCATGGTGTTGCAAAGAGGCGGACACAACTGAAGCAGCTGAGCATCCATGCATGCAAGGGCTTATTAAAGTAAACATGACTCTAAAAAAGACCTCAATGGGAAAAGAACCTTAAAACAAAGTGGATATGTGTATATGTATAACCAATTCACTTTGCTGTACAAAAGGAATTAACAAAACATTGTAAATCAAATATCCTCCAATTAAAATTTTTAAAAAAACATAAAACTGAGCCATACTCCTAAGATTTTGATTCATAGAAACAGAATTTTATAGAATTTGTATTTCTATCAAGTTCCCAGGTGATGTTGATGCTGCTGGGTCCAGGGAAACACATTTTGAAAATCACTGTAGTCAAGTGAAATATTAGAATCTTCTGAAAGATTGATTTTCCTAATTCACAGAGATTCATCTGCATACTTTATTATTATATTATAAAGTCTGAGTTGTTAGTGTGGGTTCATGCATTGCCATCTTCTAAGTAAGTGTTTCAATGGAATATTATATGTATTAGGAAAAGGCATATTTTAATATCACATATTTCTCTGCAAAATGAAGAGGTCATTATCTGGCACAAAGAGAATAATAATTAAGAAAAGATTTAAAGAAGAAATGTAAGAAAAAAGCAGTTACATTTTGCCTTTGATACACAGTAAACAAGGACAGTAGTGCATCACGATGAAAGGGTCGCATTCTTTGAGAAATAAGTCTTCTTTTGGTAGGGGTGGTAAATACAAAATGTGTGCAACAACTATTCTGGAAGGTGCTTCACTGTCCCTGATAAGGTAGCTCACTGCCCAGATAGCTTTAACCAGCATTTTATTATTGTTCAGTTCTTCAAAACATTTTATCTTCTTCTCATTGTTTGGGGAGTGAGAAGATGAATGAATGAAAAGCAAAATTTTCATTGATTGCAAAGGGAGTTTATTCTGATAAGAGACGGTGCCTGCGGTAATCAGGTCTCGAGAGATAGACTTGCTGACAGATTTGGGAAAGTGCACAGGTTGCCAAGCCTTAGACGGGAGCAAGCAGCAAATGAACAGAAAACAGGTCTGAAGACACGCTTTCTCCCACCCCAGCACTCTGCCTGTTGCACTTTTGTGTTAGTCTCAGTCCTTTCTGACTCTTTGTGACCCCATGGACTATATCCTGCCAGGCTCCTCTGTCCATGGAATTTTCCAGGCAAGAATACTGGAGTGGATAGCCATTCTCTTCTCCAGGCAATCTTCCTGACCCAGGAATTGAAACTGGATCACCTGAATTGCAGGCAGATTCTTTACTATCTGAACCACCAGGGAAGCCCAGTATGCTTTATAATTGCAAACCTCTACTCAAATATTAATAATATTACAATTCTCTGAAATCATAAATGTTTTTGAATACTGTGCCACCCTCAGCTTTGTTCTATATGATGTAACCCAAAAGGTCATCAGGCAATCTTTAACTTTTTCAAAAGAAACTTAGAGAATGCGGTACAATTAACTTCTAATCTTTATCTATCGTCCTTAATTCTAGTTCCTTTTAGTGAGAACTTTGCCCAGAAATCTCACCTCTCAGGGTCTCCCCTGGCAACCATCCGCAGTCACCTAATCGCAATTTCCCTTCGCTCTCCTTATCCAAATGTGCCGTCATTCTGGTCTAAACCTGTCTGCTTAAAACCGACCATTTTAGGTTGTATGCACCTGTGGGCTTTCTTTGTTTTGGTTTTCATTTTTAGTAAAATAAAAAGGACTATTGCATCAATCTCACAAAAAAATCCCACAGCGAATCTTAGTTAAAAGGGTACAATATGCTCAAATTGCCTTTTCCTCACCCAGGGTTTCCTACGGTGACCTCAGTGTCCCCTTCGGTGGCCTTCAGGGCCCACAATTCCTCAGGCGGTGCTGCCTGTTTGATTCTTTAAAACCTATTTATTGAATCGGTCCTTCTTTCAGGCCCTTGCTCTGTGCCTTCCAAGGTAACAGACTGATACTCTGGGCTGACCTGAGAAAGAAGCTGTATCCAAGGTAACCATTCCCATCGGGAATTAATATTCTTAAGGTTGATCTTCTGGGGAATGTTGCCTCCACCCACTTTGTCCTATAACACACACCTATAGTGCCTGTGGTAAGAATTTGGCGCCCAGAGAATAGGTGAAGGCGAGGCTTGGAAATTAATGGAAAAGATATTTGAGAGAAGGCAGAAACCTTGTTGGTACCAGTCTGGCAACCATTGTGACGTAAAGAGAAAGCCATGACTTACCTGCACCCCATCCTTCTGCCTGCAAATGTAACATCCTATCCTTCTCTTCTGTTGTGATCTAGTGTCACAAGTCTTCACACAATTCAAAAAGAAGAGTTTTTAGCTGATAAGGCACACATCACTCTTGGTTCAGTAACAGATTTTTGAGGAGCTACTCTGTTGTAGGCAATTACACAAAACATAAAATTTATTCTGCCTGTGGTAAATTTCCAGTTTAAAAAGGGGAAGAACTAACATAATGAAAATACCATATAATGATTGTAAATGCCACGGGAGCAGTCCAGAACATATCATAAGACTTAAGAGGAAGCTTTCTTCCAGTTTAAATTTCTTGAAATGTTTTATATCAGTTCTAACTTTTTATTTACCACTGATTAAAAGAAAATTATCTTACAGATGCTATCTCAGAGAGTTCTGAGGTTTCCTAAGAAATATTGTGGCTTTAATGGTCGTATTGATTCAACTTGAAAATCTGTCCATTTTATTATTTAGTTATAAGCAGCACATGTAGCAAGTTGCTAAAGTTATTCTTATTGTAAATATGCTATTGCTTCATAAATAAGAGCTCATTTTTTAAATTTCCTTATTATTTAAACTAATGTCTGTCTCTTGAAGATGTTGCTATGGCAAATTAAATTAAAATTTTGGACCCCTCTCCCCTTTGCACACTCACACACTGCTATGTTCTTGCTTAAAATGTACTGCTGACTCATGTTGCCCTGAGTGAGCAAAACTCTTTTACAAATAACTCTTAGTATATTCAATGACCTAACCTAACTTGAGTCTATTTCTGACCTGTTCAGTCTTCACAGATCCCTGACTGTGAAACCGGAAATTCATGAGGTCACTTCTAAGGATTTTCTTTGTATTATGCACAGCAGAGAGGAGGGTGGTGTTTTTTATACTTATTTTCTTTTAAATCTGCTTTTTAAAGAATTTCTGAATCTGTCATTGCTATATGCTAAGCATATGGTCCAGAGAAGTTTCTGCTTCTGTGGAGAGTAACCAAGTCAAGGACAGAGGGTACATTGTAATAATGAAATGCAAAGTTTTCATTAAAAGGCAAATCCTTCATCTCGAAAGATTGAACAGGATGCAACCTCAGTTGACTGATGGGAATCTCCTATTAAAGCACTAAAAAAGTATTCCAACTGAAGACTATTTTTCAGATCCGTACCACTTTCAATGAATTGAAATATTTGAGTGCACTTGAAGCGCACATCCTATAAAAATTTATTCAGGGATAAATAAATGTCAGCAAATGGGTTGCCAGCCATTATAATTCCTTCTTTGTTTAATACGTATTTTCCCATCAGGGATTGTGACATGTTTCATCATTATAGACTCTACAAGAAATGTTGCCAGTTTTCTGCATTGTTGGGCCTCTTCATGAAATTTCCTGACCTCATTGTTCTCATTCTGGTGGAATCTCACCATAACTTCCTTGTCTTCCTGTAGTCTGTTAGCCGCATAATAATTTTGGAAATGTTCATCTCTAGCCTGTCTTAAACACTCTACCCATAACTTTACTCATTTCTAAATATCTCCATCTTGATGTTTTTCAGGTGCCTAATAAAGCTCAAAGCCCATTCCCCTCATCCCAAATAAATGTGATCTTCAGCTAGGGTAGGACCACTATTGTCTACAGGGCTGCTAAGCCACCAATGTGGAATCACCACCTCCTTCTCCCCCCTTCCATTTCTCACCTTCAGTCAGGCACCAAGTTCCATTCATGTGCTTCTTAAGTACCCTTTTATTAACTCTCCTCTCTGTTGCCATTTGCTCCATTTAGGGATTCATTCTCTCTCCTGGATTTCTACAGGAATTTACTCATCTTCTGCTGCCCTGTCAATATTGTCCTAAAATCCTGACATCAGTTTAATTAGGTCCCACTTGTTTATTTTTGTTTTTATTTTTGTGGCTAACAAGAACCTACCATGTCGCACAGGGAACTCTTTTCAGTGCTCTGTGGTGACCTAAATGGGGAGGGAATCCAAAAAAGAGGGAATGTATGTATATTACAGTTGATTCACTTTGCCATACAGCAGAAACTAACATGGCATTGTAAAGCTATTATCCTCCAATTAAAAAAATGTTTAAAAAAACAAGAAAAAGAAATAGAAGGAATCCAAATTGGAAAAATAAAATCTTGACACACACACACAAGCATAAATAAATACGCACAGGCATTTCAGACTATCCCTCAAATTGCTACCAGAGGGAACTTCTAACATATACGTCTCACCAGGTCACTTCTAATTTTACAGATTTTTCAATGGCAACTCTTCCCAGTGACTCAGATGGTAAAGAGTCCGCCCATAGGGTGGGAGACCTGCGTTCGATCCCTGGGTTGGGAAGGTCCCCTGCGAGAGGGAAAGGCCACCCACTCCAGTATTCTGGCCTGGAGAATTCCATGGACTGTGTAGTCCATGAGGTTGCAAAGAGTCGGACAGGACTGAGCGACTTTCACTTTCACTTTCAAGCCCCTTTTGAAGTCTGTCTTGGGGTGGGATCATCCTTTTCTATCCTAGGTGAGCAATAACAAACATCATTGCTCAAGCTGCTATTGGAGGGATAGTGGCCCTCATTGTCCTTCCAGGCAGGGGTCCTTTATTATTCCAAACTGGGTAGCCCTGAGTGCCATTTTATTCCCTTAGAACCTCACTCAAGATTTCCTTGTAAAAAGCCCCAAACTGGTGCAGACAGCTGTCAGCCCCAGTTCTCAGGAGTGCTGTTTTGTGTGTGTGTGTTATGACCAGTGTTTCTAACAGTGCATTGATAGCAATGTTGTTTGGAAAGCCTCCCCTAAAAACCTGCTTATGTAACTGATTGCAGTGGCTTCAAGTAGCCCTGATCTTTTCAGCCAAGTCAGACACCCACTTACCAAGTTAACTCTGCTACCACAAAGTACCTCCATGTAAACGAAAGATGTTAGACTTCTTTACATAAGCTCTGTAGAAAAGAGAACCTCTCACCTTTTTTATAAGGAGGCCTGACATATTCACCGTGAATTCTCTCACTACTTGAAAAATTACAGGGAATTAATCTCTGTTGCAGTAAAGGAAAATGACGGTGAACAGTCTTAAGGAGAATGAACCAGCCTTTTATATTTTTGTGTCTGTAAAGCAGCTTCATTTGTAGCAGGTGCTTTAAAAGAAAAAAAAAGACTAGTTCTTTGTTGAATGTGCTTTGTTGAAAGCCATGTCTGTGTCCCCTTTTTGTATTTGCACTTCTCTGTAGGCATTTTTTTTCCCTTCTCTTTACTTAGATGTAATGGACTCATTTGAATGAAGATATCTGTGATCAATGGGGAAGATGAATTACATGGAATTTTTATTGACACTGCATTAGACACTGTTCTTGGCGCCCTTTGAACAAACATCAGTGAAGCCTGTGACATGTGATAGAATATTGGAGAGAACACTGAATATCTGTAGCAAGCATGAGAACTGGTACTCAAACAAATACATTAAAATCAAAGTTTCATCAGATATTTGGATGAGATTATATCCCTTGGAACGATCCAGTAGGGTGCTCAGATAGCACGTCAGAAAACACAAAATGAAACCATGTGAGTGTAGGGTCACTTCATCTGTCTTTTGTCTGCTGCCATGTTATATGTGAAATTTAAAGACAGGTGGTAAAGTAGGGGAGTTAAGTGAGGTGCCTGCATGATTTCACCGGGTGCTTTTAGTTACAGGGACAGGCAGTGGGATCTGTCTGTATTGTGCAATCTGGGGGTTTGATTCTTATTTCCATCGTAGTCTTGGCTGCAAAGAAAGCCCCAGAGCTGCAGCAGGCCCTCTTCTCACCGTGGAGTTTGTCACATCCAGAAGTTCACCTGTTTGGTGCCTAAAATAATAGCACATGGCAGTGAGATGCATGGGCCTGACTCAATGTCTGACCCCGGTGGATGCTGGGAGCCCCACAATGAAGGGGCAGAAACTTCCCAAGCTCAGTTGACCCCGAAAGTTTGCTTTGACAATAGGTTGTTTCTGGATTAGATAAATCCTATGCTCAGGTGATCATTTGACCACCTAAAAAAAATTTTGAGCCAACTCTTCTAGATTTCTCCTAAAAATACCAGGTATATTTTGTCTTCTGAACTTGGAGCAAGCTCTCAGTCATATGGTGAGTAGAACCCCAGGATTGGAACACCAGGACAGGATCTTTTCGTTGCTCCTTTTAGCTAAATATACCCTACTTAGGGAGCCCTGGAAACTTCCTGTATTTGTACTGTAGGCTGGGGGTGGATGGAATATCTTTGGTACCAAGGGTCATGGTCTGTTTTTAATTCATTTTAAAATCACAGAATCCCTCAACCTTCATTTTGTAATTAGATAACGACTGTCAATAGAGCCCTTACAAAATAAACACAGGGTGCCATCCCTCTTTCAATATCATAAAACATTTCTCATAATAAAGCTTATGAGCTAGGCAGTCCTATTTCATAACTGAAGATAGAGGCTCAGAGAACCTAAGTAACTTTCTAAAAGTCACAGAGGTTCTAAGTGGCTAAATCAGCACTCAAACCCAAGTTCTTCAAACTTTAAAGTCAAGCCGTTCTTTCCAGCCCTGTGGCCCTTGATGCTGAAGTGGTTTTTGCTTCACCATCACCATCACGGCAACCAGGCAACCATGACCTGTAATATGTGCTATAAGTCTTTCCTCTGAAGAACAGGAGGGAACCTCAGTCCATTTTGTACTAAGAGCTTTGGAAAAAATTCTCTCTGCCAAAGGTTTATAGTTTGAAAAGGAAGGTAGTGATTTGTTAAAGGGGAAAAAAAAATTATTGTCAGTTTATGAGAAGCTGGGCTGCTGAAACTTGGCCCTATTTTGAAAAATCCAGAAGCATATTGAAACCAACCTGAAAGAGGACTGCAATTTTGATTAGAAGCCTTGTCTCCAGACTCCGTGAAATAGGGCTAGGTGACCTAAGAAGTGACACAACGAAGAGGGAGATTCATGTCTGGCTAGAAACAGCAATCATGTTTATGTAGTGAAGGCAATTAAACTCCCAAAGGCTGGAGTGTGGGTTGGCTCACTTAAAATTGGCCTAATTTTGAATAGTAAATTTACAGTGATGATTACTTTCATTATAATGAGACTGTCTGTCTTCATATTTTTCCCTGTTGCCTAAAATCTAAGTAAATCAATTGTCATACCTTCTAGCATTATACATTCTTATTTACCCATCATAACTTTCTACCACTTAACTTACTCAGGTTACCATGTGATCCAAGCCAAAAGGGATATGCAATCAAATTAAGGACTCTAGTTTGTGTTATTATTAATTAAAAAGCCTCATATAGGTATAAGACTAAAAACACACACCTATAAGTGTTCCATGAATTGCTCTTGTTTAAATAATAAATTACTGAGTTTTATCTGCCTTACTAAAACTAAAGTCTGCTGTCATTAGACATAACTTAAGTGCTTCTGACTTACTCCCATGCTTAACACTCTGAACTTTATGAGTCATTTTTTCCTACATCAGACAAGCATTTATAAATGGAATGCCAACAAACTTTAATTAGCCTTAAACGAAAACAACCAGAAAGGCAACAAACCACCAGAAAAATTAAAGCAGAAATTTATTTTATAAACCTTTAAAGATTTTTGGATAATCTTTTCTTGGAAGTTAAGTTATCCAGGAAAAAAAAGCGGGCACTTTACTTTTGAGTTAATTTTTCATTCAAGTGTTTTCAAAGTTTTAATTAATTTTTATTTTTATTATTTGCTATTTTTACCTTGTGGCTATGCCACGCAGCGTGTGGGATCTTATTTCCCGACCAGGGATCAAACCCTCACCTCCTAGATTGGAAGCATGGAGGCTTAACCACTGGACAGTCCAGGGAAATCCCAAAAGTTTTAATTAATTTTTAAAAGTTTATCTCCCAAGACAGCCAGAGGCTCCTCTGTTAAACATCCAGGAGTATAGCCCATATATTTGACTAAAATATGTCCCATCAACTTGGAAAATGTTAACATAGTTGCAAAGTCAGTCATGGCAGCCTCATCTCCTCATGACACCCTCATCTCCTAGAAGTAATATTGAGCTCCCTCATGGAGCTGTGAGCTAGGAGAATATATACTTTCTTGGGTTTATCAAAAGGCTTTCAATTATTTTAATATCTTTGAGACTGAATAGGTTGGTAGTGGTAAAGAGCAATTGCATGGATCTCATTAGAATGTATATCACACACAATACTTCCAAAGCATGTCTGTCCTTTCAGAGATTAAAAAGAAAAGGTAATTTAGGGAAGATAAAATGGACTTAAGCAAGCGTTGTATTCTTTATCTGGCATTTTACTGACATAGTTCAATAATTATTCCTCGCTGTGGCTTTGTGGTAGTTGTCTTTCAAATAAAGGAAGGACAGAGCTGGGAGGGGAAGAGGAGCAAAAGGAGGGGGAAAGGTCAGAGCGGAAGGAACTGAGAATGAGAAAAATAGAGAGCACGCCGGAGAAAGAGAGAGATAGGAGGGGTAGGGAGAAAGGAGGTGGGATCAGGAGGGAGGATGTTGATACAAGACCATGAGATACTGTGTTAAGGTCTGATTCATCTTCAGGACAAGTCAAAAAGAGAAAAACAAATATAGTATAATAACATATATATAGGGAATCTAGAAAAATGGTCCTGATGAACCTATTTGCAGAGCAGGAATAGAGATGCAGATATAGAGAATGGACTTGTGGATATAGCCCGGGAAAGAAAGGGTGGGAGGAATTGAGAGGAGCGTTGACATATATACACTTTGTTGTTTAGTTGCTAAGTCACGTCCAACTCCTTTTCGACCCCATAGACTTTGGCCCGCCAGTCTCCTCTGTCCTTGGGACTCCCCAGGCAGGAATAGCGGAGTGGGTTGCCATTTACTTCTCCAATATGTATACTGCCATTATAGAAAACAGATAGCTAGTGGGAAGCCGCTGAATAACATAGCTCTGTGATGACCCAGAGTGGTCGGATGGGGGCCAGAGAAGGGAGGCTCAAGAGGAAGGGAATATATGCATACTTACAGCTGATTCACGTCGTTGTGCAGCAGCAACTAACACCATAGTGTAAAACCATTATCCTCCTACTAAAACATAATACTTGAAAAAAAAAAAAAAAGATCTGATTCATCTTCAGTGAGATACAAAGGTGCACCTTCATTTTATTAAAAGATTAAGACACAGGTAACCTCACCCGCAGCTGCAAATAAAGGCTACTCCACTGGTTTCTTCTTTCTTAGTATGTCAGTTTCTCTACATTTTGTTGAGATATGGGCCCCAAATTAATTTCCTTTAGCTGGAAAAAGGTCCTACCTTCATTTCCTATCCTCAGTGAATTTGGAAATCTAATTGGAGTGATAAACAACAATGGAAAAAAAAAACAATGCATATTAATTATCGGAAGAGGCCCTTTGAATGAAAATTTTATACAACCTTGGAAAACAAAGGAAAATAGAAATTAGTAAAATGGAACCCATAAGTGGCAACATTGTTTTCAAACTGCCTAAATCAAATGGCCTGTCTCCTGGAAGTTTTAATCAATCTGATAGTGAAGACCTCTATCATTACAGTTATCTGAATAATTTAAGAAAAAGAAATCAGCTTTTGCTTAGCTTGATGTTTTATGTGTATCAAATCCTCCAAAAATATTTTTAATTTGATTGGTCAAATAATTTGGGTTTGTTTTCAGATGAAAGAAAAATGCATGGGAAGGAAAGGTACAAAGACAAAAATTAAAGAGAACCTCATAAGGACCATTTCTGAACTCAAGTTCAATACAAGGAAAATTATATTGAGCTACCAAGGTCCTCATGGTCTTTTCTCTGAAAACATCATTTAGCCAAAGGCAAGGTCAGATCAGCTTGAGAGCTAAGTGAATGTTAGTGCTGTCCTCTACCCTTAGAAGCCAGGAATCTGCTGTTACTCTAAGCCGAATACCATCATTCCTTCCGTCTCAGTGGGCAGAACCACAGTCCTTCATGAGAATGAATGAACCACCATACCTCGTTTCCTTAGAAGCTTAGAACTTGAATTCAAGTTTAGAACTTGAATCTGGGACTAAAGGACTCTTGATTCTTGGCCTTCCTCCTCTCCCACTCCCTGTTTGAGTGAAATTTGAAATCTTACCTAGTTTATCCCTCTCACTCCCATCTACCCTTTATTCAGTTCCCTTCACGTGCTTATTTTTATTCTTTTTGTGGGTGAGTCAATAGGTTTTTAAAAGGATAATATAAAATAGCATAATTTAAAAAAAAATAGCATTATTAGCCAAGGAGGTAGACATGAACTATAATTTTATACCAGATAAGAGCCAATATTAAAATTTTGATAATTTCCTTTGAATAATGATATGTGCATATCTAGTTTTACATGGTTGAGTTCATGCTCTGTGTGCATCATTTTGCAGCCCTCAGCAGTTACCTTGATTCTTCAATGGATGTCTCCTGAATTCTAATGTTGTATGCAGTTTTATTTTGTTACCATCCTAATGGGCTTTGTTTTCATAACAACAACATAAACTCTTCTAAGGAGGATACTTTATTTTCCAATTATTTGTCCTTGTTTTGCTTTCTACACGTGCCTTCCTAAGCACTCAAAACATGTCTTGTTTTAATTCATTAGATTTATGGAAATCATTAAAATAAGTAGATCCCTTTCAGCAACCCCTTCACCTCTAGAAAGTAAGCTTTCCTCCAAGAATCCCTCAGCACTCCAAAATGAGTTGTTCTTTGGGAAAAGGACCTGGGTATGGGGAAAATTTATTTTCAGACAATGTGCATGCCATAAAATCTGAAAAATCTTTTTTTGATGCTCATTTGATCAGTTAGATAAGTTTGGATTCGATAGAGCTGTGAGGAAGGCAAAAAACAAAAAAATGGTCCCATGGACCCTCTCTAGTGTCCATCTCCTTCCTTAAGGTCATGCATAAAGTTCATTTTTCACATTGCAGTTAAAGAGAACTTTTGAATAAGCGAATCTCCATACTCACTACCTGTACGCATCTCTGCATCACCCTTTCTTGCCCCGCCACTGTATATTCTGGTCATTATCAAATTGCCAATAATGCAGTATCTTACTCTCCTCTCTAGGCCTTTGCACATGGTGGTCCCTCTGCCTAGAAGACCACACCTCCCCATGTCCACCAACCAAATCCCTCATCTTCACTTGGGGAATTGTTACTCGTGTTTCAGGTCTCGGCTAAGAGGCCACCTTCTTTGGGAAGTCTTCTTAGTCCTCGCTAGGCTAGTGATTCCATCTAATGGTACCTTAACACCTTGTGTTAACACCTTGTGTTAATTAGTATCATAATATATAAAATGCCTGCCTGCTTACTTATCTTCCTCCATCTCCCACTGCACCCCAGAGCCATGAGATCTTTGAGGATAAAAATTGTATGTGTTCATGATTCTGTCCTCAGTAGCTGGCTCTCATAGAGCAGGTCCTCACTGAATATTTCCGGAATGAAAGAATGACTTCCCTTCTTACCTGTTTCCACCTATGCCATGTCCTTGGTACCCCATCAGTTTACCGCACTACTGCCTGCAGTACCTACAACTTTGATCTTCCCTAACTTTCCCCTTTATGGGAGGATGTCCTGGGCTCTACACTGAGGTTTGCCTCTGCAGTTTGTTAATCTGATCTGCTGTTCCTCTCACGGTGCTAACATCACACTCCTTACAAAGCATGCATGCATGTGTGCTAAGTTGCTTTAGTCGTGTTAGACTCTTTGTGACCCTGTGGACTATTATCCGTCAGGCTCCTCTGTCCATAGGGATTCTTCAGGCAAGAATACTGGAGTGGGTTGCCATGCCCTCCTCCAGGGAATCTTCCCGACCCAGGGATTGAACCCATGTCTCCTTCGGCTCCTGCACTGCCGGCAGATTCTTTACAGCTGAGCCACCCAGGAAACATGGTTATAAACTAGAGTCTTCGCCCAAAAGAAAGCCTATCACAGCAGACTTTTCAATCCTTCTCTGGAAGGGAGCTTTCTGCATTCCTCAAACGCTGACGTGAGTGACAGCCAACTTCTTTTGTGTAGACCAGTGTCAGCACTAAATCTCTTTTAACAGTGGATACTTGCCCTGAGTGGTCATTTCATTTTGTGAAAGACTAATTTAAAATGAAATTTAAATGAATCCTTTTAAAGGAAACGTGGGGGATAGGGTCACTAATGACTTACAGAGAAATAAAAAGGTCATTGTTACATGCTTCACATTTAATGTAGATATTAACTCCACTTCCACATGTTACTTACACGTTTGTGTAAAGATTTTGTTTGAGTTGAGGAGAAATTAAATGTATTTATTTTACTATCTGAATAAGTGGGGATGATATTCAAGACATAGAGATCTGAAGAAAACATGAATTTTACTATCTAAGAAATAAATGAATTCATCTGAGCTACTGAGAGATGATTTCCATCTAGGTAAAATGGGGCAGTCTTGATTTTTTACCATTTGAGAAAAACTCTCTCTGGAAATTCCTCAAAGAGGAGAAAAAGCTACTTGGTTCAGATTTAAGAGAAGATAAAAAGCTTCTTGTTTCTATGGAAATGAACATGGGTCATCTTGCGTTTTTCCTTTCTTCTTATTTATTTTTTTCCTTAGGGCAGATTTCTCTAGCCTGCTTTGTAGAATCTGACAACTTTACCATGGATGAATCATTAAATACAGAGCTAGTGAAATCTTTAGAGATTATATAAGCCAAATCTTTTATTTTGGAGATGATATAGTTGGCATTCAGACAAGGCAAGTAGTCTGTCCTCTGTCACCATCCTATAGAGCAGCAGACTTGGAATTCACAACCAGTCTGGGCCCTGGACCCTGTGTTCTTTCTATCACATCACAGATATTTACTGGGAAAAGTGAAATAATGCTAGATGACTAAGTAAATAAACAGTCCCATTCAAATATTTAATTGATGCCATGTTAACAATTTCCAACATTTTCTGACTACTACTCTAAGTGTTTTATGTATATTAACACACCTGGTCCTCATAATACCTTATAAATCTCATTTTAGCCAATAATAAAGCTGATGTGCCCAGAGCTCAGGAGACTTCCACAGCTTGATGGTGATGACATTGGAACTTTAAGTGAGATAGTGGCCTCTTGAATCTGTGTACCAAACTGCTACCTTGTATTTCCTTTCATTCAAGTATATTCACAGATTATTCAAACATATGTGCAGATGTGTTAAGAACATGAGCACTGGCATTAAAAGCAAGAGTCAGATGACTGGCTATGCCACTTAGCTGTGTCACCCTACTTTTCTTCCTCTTGCTAGGTCCCCGTGTCCCAGGGGGTGACCTGAGGCTACTCCAGAATAGCACTTCCTCTGAGAGTGGCTGGAGAGTTACCTAGAACACAAATAAAGTGCTTGCATCTAGAAACCGAGTCTGCCACATGTGTTAAAAATTAATATGCTAGAGTGTTTGGTTAGACTTACTTTACATTCTCATTGGCTAAAGCTCACATTTTATTTCAACACCGAAACCTTACTTTTTTTAACCTTCCTCTTTGAAAAAAATTTAAAAATTTACACCACTTAGTAATTTCAAGCTTAGTAAGGTCACATAAGAAGTTTAATTTATTCTTTATTAGTGCATTTTAACACTTTAAAGTCTTCCTTCTGAAAATGGCGTTTTTTAAAAAAGTCCAAGTACCTTGTGGGAACTTACTTTCTCATTATTTGCTTGTTTCTACTAAACATAAGGCTCTAGAGAAGAAATTCAAGATAACTGAAGATTTTATTTTATCCTACTTTTTGTGTATAATCAGTATTGAGAATAAAACAGAGATATGTTAAGAAATAAATATAAGAAAGAAATCTTACTTAAACAAACAACAAGAACAACAAAATGTACCATTCTTTTAGAAATGTCACTATCTGTACCATACATAGTGGTCTTTCTTTTCAGCAATTAAAGACTATCGACCATCTAAAAATTTCCAGTATCCTTGCAGTGTCTACCTTATTGAAAATCAATGAGATCAAAAGTACAGTTGTTCTGGACAGAAGCTATGCTGCCAAATTATCCTGTACAGAAAGTATCTTAAGATCAACCTAGCACGTATACTGAGCAGATATGAGACTTGGTCCCCTATAATTTCAAAGTGTCATTGAATAATTTGTTTCTCTGCACAACAGTTTAACATCTCTTTCCTCTTGTATTTCTTTGAGAATTTATTCTTTGATTTTGTCTCTAAAGAGTTTAATTTCATTTGCTACTGCAGAGGTGTGGATTGGGTAGGAGTAATTTTAAAAGCTACAAAGTAGTAACCATAAACAAAATAAGACAGGAAGAATGGAAGTGTGTTTTTTTGTTTTTTTTTTTCTGGCATTGCTGCTCCTGGAGAGGTAATGTGATAATGTGATGAGCTTCCTGGCTGTGAGATAGCATCGTGACCTGTAATTCTATTGATTCACCTTGGAACCATTCACCTACCAGAGACATTTTTTTTTTCATGCTGCATCGAGAAACTGAAATACTGCAGGGAGTTCCTAACTGACCTCCTTCGTTTAGAGTCACCCCAACTCCCTAAATCATTTCCCACAGTTCAGTGAAAGAGTACTCCAGAAAGCAAATCATGTCATCCCCTGCTTAGAGTTCACCAGTGGTTTCCTATTACAAGACAGTAACTCCAACTCCTTTAATAAAGCTTTCACGGTCTTTACAGAAGAGAGCCTGCTTTCTTGTCTAATCTCAAATCCCATCACTTACTCTGGTTCCTTAAACATCATTTGCTGTTCCATGATGTATGTAATCCATGATCCAGCCCCATGATGTGAGTAAATGCCTTTTCCAGGGACTCCCCAAGTCCCCTGTCTGTTCGCTAGCTTATGACACATGCTTGCTTGTGCAGAGCAAAATAGAAGAGGAAACATATTTTGGACTAAGGTCACACTAGATAAAAGAGATTGAAACAAGGATAAAGTTTGTTTTCTTCTCTACCAACTTCTATTCTCTGTATATGCTATACCTCTCTATATCTGACTGCCTACTAATCTCAGACACTTATACTATCTCTTACTTTCCCTGTTTTTAGAGAAGCAGCCTCTAAAAAATAACCTGTGATTAGTTAAATACACTCAACATGAATCACTGAGTCAAATATTATGAAGTGTTTATTATATATCAGGCTTTGTTTTGGCTCAGAGAGATTACCAGCAAATAGGATGGTGTCAGCTCCAACAACCAGGCATTCTAATGAAGGAAACTGAGGAGGAGCAACTAAATGATTAAATAAGATTGTTTCAGGTAGAAATAGTAGGGAGAAGACAAAATATTTCTGTTACATCTGGAAAAATCTGAATGAGCTTTTGGGCCAAGCCAGTAGGACTAAGTGCTGGGAAGAAGGTGTCTAGTTTAGATTACGTGGTTCAAAGGGTCCCTTTGAAGCTAAGCCCTCTGTGAGGAAGAAGCCCGGGCCATAGAAGAATAGAAGCATCGGGCAGAGGGGTGAGTAGTGCAAAGGCCATGAGTTGAAAATTAGTTCAGGAGAGTAGTAGGAGAGGAAGCCTGAGGGCTTAGCCAGCAGCAAGCCACGCAGGGCCTGGCAGACCTAGCAAGGGGCTCTTGTTTTACACCCAGTGCAAGCGGAAGCCAGTAGCAGGTTTTCGGTGCCTAAATGATGTGAGCTTATTTAGAACTGTCCAGGCAGGCTCTGGCTTCCATATGAAGTATACATTGAGACAGAGCAGAAGTGGACCCAAGGATATGGATTAGAGACCTAAATGAAGAGTTTGACTGCAACTCAGGAGACCCAGGTTCTATCCTTGGGTCAGGAAGATCCTCTGGAGAAGGGAATGGCAACCCACTCCAGTATTCTTGCCTGGAAGTTTCCATGGACAGAGGAGCCGGGCAAGCTACTGTCCATGGGGTCGCAAAGACTCAGACACAACTGAGTGACTAATGCTCACTACTTTCACTTTCCCTTAATGATATTAGTTCAATTCATGATAGACCTGAAAAAGTTTTTCAGTATCATGCAAACATTTTTACTCATATCACTCTTTTTATAGATGAGAAAACTGAAACTTAGAAGGGGAAATGAACCAGCCAAGGATTTCTTATCCAGTTTTTAGGAGATGTACACTGCAGCCCAGGTCACATGATTAAATGTTCCCTCCATGAATCCAACCTGACTCCTTACAAACCCAGGGAAGTTCTGCCCAGAGAATAATTATTGTATTCATTCTTTGTTTCTCTTACATAGAAGCACTCATGTGTTGGGAAACTAATTGACTCTTCTACCACAAAAGAGTAGAATTATCTCTTGCAAATAATGTACAGAAGTGTATTTCTGGAGTGTATTGAGTAGATTTGATTGGGCCAATGGTTTGTACAAGATGGTTCATTCAATAGAGCTTTCGATTCAAGGATGTGCAAAGACTGTTTATTTTATCCTAGTGTGTGAAGTAGAGCAGGTTAAGAGAGAGAAATGCATTCAATTTGTTACATTCATTTACATATAATGAGATGAAAGCATATCTTTTATGAAGTCATTTTTTTTAATGGATATTAGACAATTTTAAAAGAAGCAGTGAGCAGCTAGCCAAACCCGGTATAGACCAGCTATTTAAAAATCTGCATTTTGCCTTCTTCAAAATTTTGACTTTTGTCCAGACAATTATCAGCACCCTCTTTGATCCAGAATAATCTCCAAATGAGACCCGAGGGAGACATAAATCTTTGTTCTGCTGCTAACAATCCCTCAGAAATCTTTTTGATGACAGAAATGAGTAAAGACAGAACTGCACTTTCTTAAGTGAATAAATAAAGCCTTTAAAATACATTTTTTTTTCAAATAATTTGAAGAACAAGTCAACATCGCAGACAGGATTTCAAAGAAGTGGAAACAAGGGCGGAGCTAAAACCTATACCAAGCTTAAAGCAAAAATAAATAAGCCCCAAAGAGGAGCAAATTGACCTGTACTGAAGGAAACAGAAGCCATCCTTGCAAAACCTCTCAGTGCCAGGGCAGGATTTCCCACCTCCTCCCTCAATGCTGCCCACCTTTCCACCTGCAGCTCATTGAAGGACTCCAGAGAGTTTACGAAAGACAGAGCATTGGGAACCTACAGCCAGAATTTCAGTTTGATTTACATGGAAAAAAGATGGGGACATTGCAGAGATGCCATAGAGAGTGGGAAATAATGTGAAATGAAGGGGAAATACTTTCACAACTCTATTTAGCAATACATTGTTCATTTAGAGTTAGGTTGAGTTAAATAAAAAAATTGTTTTTTTTATTAATTTTTATTGGAGTATAGTTGCTTGACAATGTTGTGTTAGTTTCTACTGTATAGCAAAGTGAATCAGTCATACATATGCATATATCCACTTCATTTTGAACTTCCTTCCCATTCAGGTGTCTGTTGTTCATTAAGTTAAGTTTCCTGTGCTATACTGTATTCTTTCATTAGTTATCTATTTTATATATATGATCTATAGTGTTTATATGTCAATCCAAATCTCTCAATTCCTCTCACACCCATCCCCTTTGGTATCCATATGTTATAGTGAAGTAAGTCAGACTGAGAAAAATACTGTATATTAATGTATATATGTGGAATCTAGAAAAATGGTATCAGTTCAGTTCAGTTCAGTCACTCAGTCGTGTCCGACTCTTTGCGACCCCAGGAATCGCAGCACGCCAGGCCTCCCTGTCCATCACCAACTCCCGGAGTTTACACAAACTCATGTCCATCGAGTCAAAAAATGGTATAGGTGATCTTATTTGCAAAGCAGAAATAGAGACAGACATAGACTGTTTTTATTTCAAATGTTTGGAGGAAATGGGTATATGGAGTGACTATAAAATTTTTCTTACAATTCTTGGTGATCTTTACTAATAATATTTGTTGCTGTTCTGTCTCAGTTGTGTCCAACTCTTTGCAACCCCATGGACTGCAGCACACCAGGCTTCCCCTTCCTTCACTATCTCCTGGAGTTTGCTCAAATTCATGTCCATTGAATCCATGATGCCATCCAACCATCTCATCCTCTGTTGTTGTCTTCTCCTCCTGCCCTCAGTCTTTCCCAGCATCAGGGTCTTTTCCAGTGAATCGGCTCTTCATATCACGTGGCCGAAATATTGGAGCTTCAGTTTCAGCATCAGCCCTTCTAATGAATGTTCAGGGTTGATTTCGTTTAGGATTGACTGATTTGATCTCCTTGCAGTCCAAGGTACTCTCAAGAGTCTTCTCCAACACCACAGTTCAAAAGCATCAGTTCTTCGGCACTCAGACTTCTTTATGGTCTAACTCTCACATCCTTATATGACTACTGGAAAAACCATAGCTTTGACTGTTGGCAAAGTGATGTCTCTACTTTTTAATATGCTGTCTAGGTTTGTCATGGTTTTTCTTCCAAGGAGCAAGTGTCTTTTAATTTGTGGCTACATCCACCATCCACAATGATTTTGGAGCCCAATTACATAAAGTCTGTCACTGTTTCCATTGTTTCTCCAGCTATTTCCCGTGAGGTGATGGAACTGAATGCCATGATCTTAGTTTTTTGAATGTTGAGTTTTAAGCTAATTTTTTCACTCTCCTCTTTCACCTTCATCAAGAGGCTCTTTAGTTCCTCTTCACTTTCTGCTATTAAGGTGGTGTCATCTGCATATCTGATGTTATTGATATTTCTCTCAGCAATCTTGATTCCAGCTTGAGCTTCATCCAGCCCAGCATTTTGCATGATGTACTCTGCATATAAGATGAATAAGCAGGGTGACAATATACAGCCTTGATGCGTTCCTTTCCCAGTTTTGAACCAGTCCATTGTTCCATGTCAGATTCTAACTGTTGCTTCTTGACCTGCATAATAATATTTGTACTCTCTGTAAATTTCTCAAGTATTTTGTGTTTCAACACATTCTCAAGTTCTAGGGCTGCTTTGGTATATAAACAAATACTTCAGATATAAGTATCTGATCTAACAAGTCCACAATAATGTCCCTTGAGTACACAGCGCCTCACAGCCCTGTGAAAATAGCAGTGGTGACCACAGAGTTGGATTTGTGGCCCTTATCTACTGCCTTTCTATTTCCTGTTCTGACTCTACACCTTTATATCTTCACAAGATAAACGTCTTGCCTGATGGAGCAAGTGCACAATCTATTCATGACATAAATTCACCTTTGTACCTGTGTCTCCTCCAGGACCTGATGCACATTTTCAGAACCAGAATCCATTCTGCAACCTGCCACTGGGTCCGATATTCCATCTAACAACCACAGCCATGAAAGTACATGACAGTTGTGGCAAAATTAATTAATATTTGATGATGGCTGTCTGGGATTTCTTTCTGAATGTACAACACACTGGTTGAGAATTAATGGCTGTGAATCTGGCTAAGCAACTCAGTGTCCACCTTTTGAATACTCTACTCTTTTGGTGGGCTTGCCTTGTGGCTCAGCTAGTAAAGAATCTGCCTGCAGTGCAGGAGACCTGGGTTTGATCCTTGGGTTGGGAAGATCCCCTGGAGAAAGGAAAGGTCACCCACTCCAGTATTCTGACCTGGAGAATTCCATGGACTGTATAGGTCGGACATAACTGAGTGACTTTCACTTCACTCTTGATTTTGTCCACTCTACTTCATGTGAAATTCTGAAATGACTTTTGACAATCCCACCTGAAGTCTTATCCATCTCATCTGGAGGGTCTGTCCACTGTGTTTTCTGGTCAATGTACAAGTGGTGTGTTAGGTTGTAATGAGTGAACAAATGCTCACATCATAGTTAGTAAACATTTCAATGCTATTAAGTTATTTGTTAAAAAGCAGTATTTTCTTCTACTTGTTCTGCAGTACACAGCTGTACCCCCAAAATATAAACAAGGAGGGATGCTTGTAACGCTTGGCTGTGTTAGTGTATGTGTGTGTGTTAATGTGGGTGTGTGCATTAATGTAGATGCGTGTGTTAGCCTTAGAAAGTTTAGCATATATTTTTAAAATACATTACTATTATAATTTTTTAAAGATTGTTAACTTCATGCCATGCTTCACTTTTGGCCAAAACTGAATAATTAAACTTGATCATGCATAAAAGTTGTTACAATTGATTATTACAAAAGGAAATGGTAAGAATGAGGTTATGGATGAGATCAACATAATCTGTATATACATTTTCCTATGCATGCGGCGAGTCTTGTATAACTTCATGATACTCTTTGCATCCTTTCTAATCCCAGTCATCTTGCATGGTATCTCATGGAGCTCCAAAAGGTTGAATATAAACTCATCACATGCCACACCACCCGCATCAGTTCCACAACTGCTAGAGCCTACCTCTGCCTTTTGTTCCCTTTCACTTAGAGTAAGAATCTGTTCTCTGGAATTTGCATCCCCCTAGTAACTTCAGTCTCCCCTCTTTCTGTTTTTAAGGATGGGAGGAACAGTTTTATTGGACACCAGCTGGGCGGGGTAGTGGAAGTTCCAAACAGCAAGGACCAGCGGGTCAAGTCAGCCAGAGCCATTCAAATCACCTACTACCTCCAGACCTATGGCTCTGCCATTCAAGACCTCATAGGGGAGAAGTGGGAGAATGAGTTCTGTAAACTTATGCGGAAGCTCCAGGAGGAGCACCAGGACCTCCAGCTCTACTCATTAGCATCCTTTAGTCTCTGGAGAGACTTTCATAAGACCAGCATCCTGGCCAAGAGCAAGGTCCTAGTGAGCCTCATGCTGATCCTGACCACAGCCACCCTCTCCAGCTCCATGAAGGACTGTTTGCGTGGCAAGCCCTTCCTGGGCCTCCTGGGGGTGCTCACCGTGTGCATCTCCATCATCACTGCAGCTGGGATCTTCTTCATCACCGACGGAAAGTACAATTCCACCCTGCTGGGAATCCCATTCTTCGCCATGGGTAACTATTCATCCTTGTGGTAATTGGCTTCTTACCAGTGTGGGGCAAGGTAGAACTTTTCTTGAATTCTCAGGTGGAAATCTGCTTTATTTTTGCATTGGTATATCTGTGTGATGATGTGAAATTTGACTCAGGGTGGTGTCTGTTTTCCTTTAGTCCTTTTTCAGTCAATTGTAGACTGACCAAGCCATCTTCCCCTTTATGCCAGGGACTTTAATGCTGTTCAATGTTATTTTTTTTAAGTACACACTACTGGAATTCTCTACTCAACTTCTTCAAAGATTATAGGATGAAGATCATGGGGTGCAAATTTAAAGAGATCCCAGATCTGCTTCACATAAAACTTTATGGTTCATACTTGTCTTGAATCCTCAAATTAATGGTGGTGAAGAGGGGATATCATGGCATGAAAATTCTGAGAGCCACCAATAAGTTCTAATCTCAAAAAACTTCTTCATGAACTTTGTCTATTAATTCATTTCAAATATTTTGCAAAAATATACTCAATTTCCCCACCTCTATTTAAAATTTTCCTGCAACCACTTAAAGATGTGCTGTGTTATGCTAAGTCGCTTCAGTTGTGTCTGACCCTCTGTGACGCCATGAACTGTAGCCTGCCAGGAGTCTGGGATTGCCCATGGGATTCTCCAGGCCAGAATACTGGAGTGTGTTGACATGCCCTCCTCTAGGGGATCTTCCCAATCCAGGGATCAAACCCATGTCTCTTAAATCTCCTGCTCTGGCAGGCAGATTCTTTACCACTAGCACCATTTGGGAAACCCACTTAAAGATGAGTCCTCTAATTTTTTGATACCTGGGTGAAAACAATTCATGAGTAGCCTCAGTCAAGGTTATTCCTTCTTATGTGTTTTCCCCAGACAAACATAAACAGTGTAGAAAGTGAAATGTGCATGTGTGTGTGTTTCTTGCAGAGACTATCAAGTCTGAAAGAAAACTGAGTGATGGTTCATCAACAAGATTGATGGAGTTTATCAGAATAGAGATGATAATGGTGATATTGTGGTACTGCAGAAGAGATCTGTCCCTTGTGATACAATTCCCTACATAAAGCAAAGGATAAGCTGTGAAAATGGTCTCTAGATGGTGAACCAATATTCACAGGAGAGTTTTCAGCTATAAAATGATTGCTTTGCACTTCCTGGCTTAACATCAGCCCTAAATTATAGTTTCATCATTAAGTAACAAAGATGTAGGTGTGTGGTTTAAGTCTTCAAGGTGATATGGACTCTTTTCTTATTGACTGAAACGAACATTGTTGAAAACAGCCCTGCAAAGCTGATTTATCTGGAAACACATCTTCACTGCAGCCCTGTTAGCTCATTGCCTTCTCAGTTTCCTCTTGTGTAAGAAGAGGATAAACAAAAAGTCAGTTCCAATTTGACCACCGTGGTACAATAGAATTCCTACTTAAAACTAAATAATAATAATACTGATAATTATAATAGTAATAAAGCTTTGATTATCAGTTTAAAAATGAGGCTAATGATTGAATAAAGTAATGAGGATAAAAAATAAGTCAAAGAATTGTTTTCTGAACATAATAGAATATCCTAAAGGTATTAGTACAGAGTAGCAGAGTAGACACTCAGTAAGAATTATCGTGTTAGTTTTTAACCAGTAGTGTTAAGTGCAGTGTATTCAATGATGAATAGGAAGCAGTCCATGGCTTCAAGAAATTGAAAGTCTTTCTTGCATTCTGTGTATCATCTTTAAATCTGTGTTCATCTTGTTAACAAAAGGAATTTTTCTATTTCCTGAAGGAATATATGAAATTTTTTTCCACCAGTGACAAGGATAGGTCTAGATTTGAACCATTTATACTTGTTATGTTTGGGAGCTCAGTGTTTGAACTTAATACAGGATTCTTATACATCATGCAACATGATTCATAAATGAAACATGAATCATTCAAGATGGACAAATTAGACACCTTAGAGCTGAGAAGGCTTTTTCTAAAACTGGTGGCAATCTAATTAGGTAGTGGAAAGATTTATCAGGAAAATTCTATAAAGTATGCAATTACATATTTTATATAAATAAGGAGAAAAATTGTCCTTAGTGGTGCTGAGTTGTATCCTACATTCAGACACAAAATCAGAGTGGTGTTTTCATTCCTTAAAGAAAGAATAAGAACACTGAAAGCCACAGTGAGGAAAATGTTCAAAACCTAAAACCCACACCTTTCTCATTTTCTTCTCTCTCGGTCATCTTTATAACCACAAATCAGCCCTGGATTGGATTGCTACAGACTCCAGAAGCCCGGTGAATGGTTCCTCTTCAGTATTTCTGTAGTTCAAGTTCTTAAAATATTCTTAAAGGAAATTTTCTGCTATGTTCTGAAAACATGGCACCAGTAGATCCATAAACATATTATTGAAGATATTTACTCCCTCAAGGAGCTGTTGGTTTTGTTGTGTCTTGTTTTGCTTGTAAATGGATCCTAATATTAATAGTAAAGATGCCAAGATGGAAATCTAGTGAAATGAAAAGGACATGCCACAGAGCTTGGACATCTGACTTTCCATCCCAGCTTTTTCACTAACTTTGTATGTTTTGTTGGGCAAGTTATGTATAATTCCTTTGTCCCAGTTCTTCATCTATGAAATGAAGGATTTGGACTCTTCAGTCATAAATGTTGAAGATCCCATAATATTATTCATTTAATTTCTCAATTGAAGTTTTTTTTCATTCTTTTGTAAAAAATCTTGAAGGTATGTATCATCCTCAGACTTCTTATCTCCATTCTGCTTTGTTGACTTGCACGTGCACGTGTGTGTGGGGGTGTGTGTGTGTGTGTGAAAGAAAGAGAGAGAGAAAGAGATGGAAGGGGACTTTAGGATAGAAAAATCACAGCCTTGCACACAGAGCCTCAGATCCACAAAGCGCATCTTGGTGACAGTGGTGAGATGTATGTTATGTCAAGCATCCATAAGCTGAGTCTGGCAGATATGTACCTACTGGTGGTACACACAGCATTGTTTAATAGTAGTCCTTTGATGAATTAGTTTACATGGTGTCAAAACTGCACAATCCAATGTTAGTTGAATATAAGGGAAAGAAGCCCAGCTCCCAGCTCTTTTTATAAGCCTCTATTTCTGGGTTCCTTCACAGATTTCTTTAAGGTTGTGAATATTTGCTCTTTTACGCTCTAGGATTCAAGCCATTCATCCTCATTAGAACTTATCCTTAAAGCTGAGTATGTCACTGAGGTGTTCTACACTTCAACCATTTTATTTTCGACTGCCTGTCTTCCTTTTATACTTCATCTTCGTGTTCTTTTTTCTGACTATTCATCCACTTAATGTCCCCAATGTCATTTCAGAAGCTTATGTACAATACTTCTGTATCCTGTATTTTTTAAGCCTGTACCAATTTTCATATTTTGTCCTGGTGTCCACATTAGTAGGGTTTCCCAGGTGGTGCTAGTGATAAAGAACCTGCCTGCCAGTTCAGGAGACATAAGAGATGCAGGTTCCATCCTTGGGTGGGGAAGATCCCCTGGAGGAAGGCATGGCAACCCACTCCAGTATTCTTACCTGGAGAATCCCATGGACAGAGGAGCCTGGGGGGCTACGGTCCATGTGGTTGCAAAGAGACACGACTGAAGCAGCTTAGCACATGCGTGTGCCCTGTAAGTAAATACACATTTGTGAAGTTGTACATGCAAGATTTAGGTATGGAAAGAAGTTAAAAATAAGCATTTGTATTCTTTCTAGAAAAGATTTCAGAGAGAGAAATCCAGACTTAATTTCTTTAAAAATGCCTAAAATGACCCCTTTTAGCTCCAGCCTAATGTCCTTTCTCTGCACAAGCATAAACCAATGAGAATGCCACTAATTTAATTTATAGCTCATTGTCAGCTTTTTTTTCACCTCATTTGCTTTATGTGGATGGGTTTCCTCTTTCTGGAAGGAGAAATATGGGCTAATATCACACACAGACGCCAAGCTGGCTCCTGCTGTATCTCTTGCTGATCTTCTGTGGATAGCTGCCAAGGACATTAAGAGCCTTGGTTCACTATTATTTTTGCTGTCCATCCTGAGCTTGTTTTATATGCCAAGAGTCTTAACTTTAGTCAGTTTGATTCTACTGGACATGTGCAGATGACTTGTGTTTTTTTTGTTTTTTTGGGGGGTCAGGTGAACCCAGGGTTTTCAGATAGAAGACTTTTTCATTCATTATCCAAAATTGAGTTCCATATTCATTTGAATTCATTCAAATATTTGTTGAGCACCTATCATGTCCTAGAGTAAAAGGTATTGAACAGATCTGATCAAGTTGTCACCCAAATGGATCCTACATTCTAAGCCTGCTAAGGCAAGATGCGGGGCAATAAACAAATAAATATAAATATAAACTGTTATATTATTGATAAGTAACATAAAGTATAGTCGTAAAACAGGGTAAGAGATAAAGAGCATAGATGGACAGAGAAAAGCCTTTTTAAACAAGTGAAATTGAAACAGAAAGCTAAATAAAATGAAGTAGGAGCCATATACTGATAAAAGAGTGTCTCTAACAGAGAAAACTATCCATGCAAAGGATCTAAAATAGACCTTACCTGGTGAAGTTAAGGAAAAGTATGAAAGAGCATGTGGCTGGAGCAGAGTGGGCACCTGTCTTGAGTTTTATGCAAAGTAGCATGGAGCCATGCCATATAGGGCACTGAGAACTTAAAACTTAAGATGCTAAGCTATCTGAAGCATTTTGAGATGAGAGTGTGATCTGACTTACATTTTATGGAAATGAGTCTCAATGGAGCAAGAATGGTTATGGGTTATACCTCATACATACGTAAGAGGTTATTGCAAAGTCTTCATGGGCTATAATGGTGACTTGAAATAGCACGGAAGCAGTGACAGTGGTAAAAAGGGATTAGACTCAGGATAGATTCTGGAAAATAGAATTGACAGGATTTGCTGACAGACTGGATATGGTATGTAAGAGAAAGAGGAGTCACAGATGACCCCAAGCTTTGAGGACTGAATAATTAAGTGAAAGCAGTTGTCATTTACTGTCATAGGGGGATCGTGGGAGGAATACATTGTGGGGGAAAATATAAGAATTTAGCTCTCTATCTACTAAGTTAGATGCCTCTTAAGTATCCAAGTAGGAAAATGTGGGATTGGCTATATAAGACAGTATACAGATCAAGTTCAAAAGTAAAATCTCTTCAGCTGGAGCAGAAAATATAAACTTTGGATTCATCATAACATAGCTAATAACAAAAGCCATTGAATCTGATAAGATCAACTGGAAGGATAAATATTGATGAAAAGTAAAAGAAATCTAAGAATCAAGCCCGGGAGTCTTCCAATGCTTGTAGACTGGGCAAATGAAGATAATTCAGAAAAGAACATAAAAAAGGATCAGACTATCAAGTGAGCTACAAAGAGAATCAAGAGAGAATAGACTCCTAGCAGCCAAGTCAAGAAGATATTTCATGAAGGTGCAAGAGATCAACTGCTCCAATAGCTGTTATGAAATTGTGTCTAGTGAGAACTGGTCATTTGATTTAGAAACTTGAAGGTTATTGGTGATTTGACAAGAGTTGCTTTAGAGGAGAGCTGGGGGTAATTTAAAGAGATTCAACAAAGCTGGGAAGATAGAAAGTGAAGACAGTGAGTAAAGCTAATCCTTCCAAGGGATTTTGCCCTAAAAGGAAATAATGATTGTGTGCTGTTGACCTGCAGTAGAAACAGCTTTATAGTAAAGCGGAGAGAAGAGATGGCAGAAGCAATGTCAGTGAGTAGAAGAGATAGGATGAGATTCAGAGCACAACTAGTCGTTGACTTTATATAAGAGCCTAGACAGCTCATCTACAGTTAAGAAAAGGGAAGGTAAAATATATGGACAGATTCAGACAGATTGGTACATGCGGGGGTGGAAATTCTCTTCTGTGGCTTCAACTTTGTCAGTAAAAGAGGAAGCAAGTCATCAGCTGAGAATAAATTTGGGGAAGGAGGCATTAATGTGAGGAAAGTAAAGGCATTTTGAAGCGTCACTTCAGAAAACTGGAGAATGAATTAAAGAAGAAAATTTAGGGGAACAAGCTAGGAAGCTCAAGGGACCCCTTGAAATTACTGTGCATGAATTAAAAAAAAAAAAAATCAATCAGAGAGGTTGCTGAGTCAGTACTTTCCTCCAACCATATATAGCTGCTTTTGGGAGGAGTTGAGTAGGCATTGAGTTGAATTTAATTTGATAGAAACTCCCAGAAAAAAAACAAAACACAGAGACAGAGTTTATAGTGTATGTAAAAGAATGACTATAATGACAGATCATGAAAATTGTAATAGTTAGATCAGCTAGACCATGTTGCAATAACAAAAAATGTGTTGAATCCATTAGCTTAACAGAACAAAGATCAATTTCTTGCTCCTATCACAGTTTGGTGTGGGTTAGGAAGCTCTCTTTGGCAACTCTTTTCCAACAGAGATTCAGGGAAGTCAACATCTTGACTTCTCAGAGTTTGTGTTCCAGCGCAAGAGAGAATACACAAGAGAGAATAATTAGAGAAATCACACCTACTTAGAACTACCATGTCTGTGAAGTGATTTAATTACTTCTTATCACATTCTGTTGGTCCAGAACTAGATACATGGCCATAAACCGACTGCCGGGGAGGAAAGAAAATGTAGGAGAGCAAATGGATTATTTTAAGAGCACCAAATGTCTCTTCCACATAAACCAAGCCAAACAATAAAGGTAATGAGGATTTACTCTGCCATAGCATCATGGCAAAACACTGGCAGCATCAAATCAGTATGATTCTTTGTGGGGTCAGAGAACTACCTTAGGTTAGAGTCTGTTCTGCTTATCTATTGCTATGTAGTAAACACCACAAGGGGACTTCCCAGGTGATACTAGAGGTAAAGAACCTGCCTGTCAATGCAGGAGACATAAGAGACACAGGTTCGATCCCTGGGTTGGAAAGATCCCCTAGAGGAGGGTATGGCTACCCACTCCTGTATTCTTGCCTGGAGAATCCTCATGGACAGAGGAGCCTGGCAGGCTATAGCCCATAGGGTCACAAAGAGTCAGACACGACTGAAGCAGCTTAGCACAAGCGCACGTAAACACCACAAAACTGGGCAGTATAAAACAGTAACCATTATGTTACGCTCATGGAGTCCGTGCGTCAGTAATTTGGAAACAGTGCAATGAGATGAGCTCCTCCCCACCTCTAAACTGTGTAGAGCCTCAGCTAAAAGTGATTTGAATATCTGAGATCTGGAATAGCTGAGGCTAGAACAACAGTTTTCAATACAGGTTCTTTGCTCACAGGGCTGGTAACAAGTCTGGGATTTCTGAAGGAGAATCTCAGATGGGATCGTTGAACACAGCATCTAAATGGGACCTCTCCAGCAGGGTGATCCCAGGGTAGTCAGACTTCTTATATGGTGGTTCAGGGCTCCAAGGAAAAGTGTTGCACAAGAGCGAGACAAAAGTCCTAGGGCTGGCCTAGACATAGGCGTCACATAGCATCATATCAGTCCTGTTCTACTGCCTGAGTATTGGTCCCAGAGGAGGGCACTGGAACCCCACTTATTGAGACAGTGGCAGAGAATTGAGAGGGTGGCAAAGTTACATTGCAGAAGAGCGTGTGGCGTGGGACCTACTGTTGTGGCCATCTTGGGGAAATGCAGTCACCGGACAGTCATGATGGGAGTGAGAGATAGAGGCAGATTCTAGAGCTGCTTGTGACAAAGGTTTTGAGATGAGATTATTGCTAATGAAAATGGCTATGATTTGACCATCTGGAATTGGAAGACAAATGCTAGATTAAAGACATTAGATGTTCAAAGGTCCAAATTTAACAGACTTGGGTATTCCGGGATCTCCAAGGATCAACAAATGCGGCACCTGCTGCCCCTCTGACCTCAGGTCTAACCTATCTCTCTCTCCCCTCTCCCTGGAAGGCTCCTCATAGATGTTTCCTTACCTCCTGCAGATCTTTACACAAATGTCACCTTTCTAGTTGGGACATTCCTGGTCATGCTATTCAAAACCACAAGGGCCTCAATAGTACTTCCTATCCCCCCTTCTGCTTCAATTGTCTCCTTAAAGTTCACCATTATCTAACATACAGTGTATTTTATATTTTTACGTGTTCTCCCTGCAATACAATGTAAGCTCCCAAAGGATGTAAATTTCCATTTGTTCCCTTCACTACTGTTTTCCAAATACTTCAAACAGTGCTGGTCTTGGGTAGTTCAGTTCAGTTCAGTTCAGTCGCTAAGTCGTGGTCTTGGGTAGGCTCTCAGTAAATATATGGGGAATTAATGAATGGATGATTTCTTAGCATTTCTCAAATGGGTTATGATCTATTGTGTACATGCTCAGTCGCTCAGTCCTGTTGGGCTCTTTGTGACTCCATGGACTGCAGCCCATTAGGCTCTCTGTACATGGAATTTTCCAGGCAAGAATATTTTCATGGGTTGCCATTTCCTCTTCCAGGGGCTCTTCCCAACCCAGGGATTGAACCCCCATCTCCTGCAGCTCCTGCATTGGCAGAAAGATTCTTTACCACTGCGCCACCTGAGAAGTCTTATGATCCATTAGAGTCATTAAACTAATTTAACATATCATGATCCACATTTATATGTAACTTATGAGAAAAAAGAGAGTAGAAAGGGATGGGAAAGATCAAAAGATGTTGCACATCATAGTGTATTATTGCATCATATTTCTGCTATAATTTAGTATACATGTGTATACTAGATATTATATAAAATGTATTTCTTAATATGGGCCAGAGTCAAAATTTTTAGAAAAAACACGGTCTAAATACTTCTTTGGACTAATGTCTTAAGCCTACATGGTGATAGGTAAGGATTTATCAATGAGGAGGCAATTGGGAAAACTCATTAAAAGCATAGGTAGCTTCTCTTCTTGATTCTTCTGGAGATAGGATCTGGATATAGGAAGCAGAAAGTATTACCAGGGATATAATGCGTTACTTCTTGGGCACTTTTATTTTCCTCAGTTTGAACCAGTACAATGTTTAACACATAATGAATACTCTAAGGTTTGATAGTTGACCAAAGTTTTTTTTAACAATTGTATTACGTTTTGAAGTGTTTCTCAATAAGCTGGTTTTGCCCCAGGACCTAATTTACTCAGGGTCATTAAACCCGTCAAAGGCTTTCCCACAATAACCCCATTCTTGAAGCTTTCTCATTGGAGCTCTTTTTCAGCCATGTCTGTTGCAGCCATCCTGCTCTTGGTGATAATTATCCCCTTGGGAAAAGGTTGGCCAATGATGTGAAACTATCTCTATGTTTAGAAGCTTGGAGTCCAAAGACCTGGGGTCCAGCCAAGTGTCTGTCAGTTCAGGTGACTGCTTCTGGAGCCATATTTTCTCTTGCTTAGGATGAGGGAGTTGGACCCATTGGTGCTTGATGTCTTTTCCACCTTTACTCTTTAATCAACGAATCATTCATTTGACATTTAGGCTATATATATTCTCATCTAGATTTTTGGCTTGTTGGGGGTTGAAAGTGGGTCTCTTTAGCATCTTTTCAAGTGTCTACTCAAAGTGCCCATAGAATACCTTTTACAAATGCTAACTTTTGCAAGGGAAGGCTTAACTTTGGTTGTCTATCTTAATGTCTTTTTTTTTGTTGTTATTTCCTTAGTTTTCATTTCTTTATATCGATCTCTGTTCTTTTTGTAGCTGTGAAATGAACCTCCTGGGACCGAAGTTTTTAATAAGTTAAAATGTTTTCCAAATACCTGGGATTTGTAGATATTTTGAAGGAGGTGGGAAGGGAGCAGATCTTGGCATAAGAAGTAGGAAGCTGAATTTTATGCCAAGCATTTTAGATAGCATTGAATATGTACTTTGTATTGTGTAGCACTGTCTAACATTGCTAATAATTATGTCCTTACTCCTTAAGATTCTTATGTTCTTTGGAATCTGCCTCCATCTATTGCACTTTTTACTGCTAATGAGCTCCTTCCAGTGGTAGATGGAGTTTAGGAATGAGGAAGAATACTGTTATGTAACAATTTTACCCAGAGTAAAGAGGATATGGGCCCATTTTGGTGATCAATTTTATCTCAAGGGTAGCTGATATGCTAGTTTAGATTTTTTAAATGGAAAAATTTGTAAATAAGCCTCATGCTTTCTAATATGTTGTGCCCTTATCTTTTTACTTCTTAAATCAGATAATGAATCAGGCTTGAATATTTAAGCAGACAGGGAAAGGAAAGAGCATCAATTTATCCAGGATATGATAGAACTATTCCTCTGTCAACTCACACTTCTCGGAGAGTCTGGACATCTAAGCTTTTCTAAAATACACATCTATCACCAGCAACCCTAACCATTTTCATTGATTGGAGTTGACTGTCATATCAGAATGTTCGAAGAAAAAATATTTTCCTAATGCAGGAGAGCTGCAGTTGCCAACGAGATCGGGATTTTCTGCAGTGCTACCTCAAGGTAAACACTGCAATTCAAACCCTTGAAACGTGAAGGGTAAAAACGCACTAAGCCCATGCCATTGCTTTTCTGAGGAAAGACAAAGTCTCATCCAGATAAAAATCATTTTACAAACTGGAGGCTTACTTCTGAGATTCAGTTCATTTTCAAGTCAGCATTTTTCATACTCCAATAATGAACAAAAAGGAAAATTAGCAGAGAAAAATGAGATAAATCCTGCATTGATGTGAAGATCCTAGAGACTAGCCTTAGGTCTCTGAGAATTGAAGAATGCTTGTACACTGATTTTCACCTGCCTTTCTGGAACATGGTGATTTATGTATGCATCAAATATCAGTGTGTCATCGTTGTTGATTTCCTCTATAATGAGAAAGTCATACCTTCATCCAGACCAAGGTAAAACTCTGCTATTCAAGCCTTGGCTTATGGATATCACTATGTGCACTTCAGTTCAGTTCAGTTGCTCAGTCGTGTCTGACTCTTTGCGACCCCATGAATTGCAGCACGCCAGGCCTCCCTGTCCATCACCAACTCCTAGAGTTTACCCAAACTCATGTCCATTGAGTCGGTGATGCCATCCAGCCATCTCATCCTCTGTCGTCCCCTTCTCCTCCTGCCCCCAATCCCTCCCACCATCAGGGTCTTTTCCAATGAGTCAACTCTTCGCATGAGATGGCCAAAGTATTGGAGTTTCAGTTTCAACAACAGTCCTTCCAATGAACACCCAGGACTGATCTCCTTTAAGATGGACTGATTGGATCTCCTTGCAGTCCAAGGGACTCTTGAGAGTCTTCTCCAACACCACAGTTCAAAAGCAACAATTCTTCTGTGCTGAACTTTCTTTATAATCCAACTCTCACATCCATATATGACCACTGGAAAAACCATAGCCTTGACTAGACAGACCTTTGTTGGCAAAGTAATGTCTCTGCTTTTTAATATGCTATCTAGGTTGGTCATAACTTTCCTTCCAAGAAGTAAGCATCTTTTAATTTCATGGCTGCAATCACCATCTGCAGTGATTTTGGAGCCCAAAAAAATAAAGTCTGACACTGTTTCCACTGTTTCCCCATCTCTTTCCCATGAAGTGATGGGACCAGGTGTCATGATCTTAGTTTTCTGAATGTTGAGCTTTAAGCCAACTTTTTCACTCTCCTCTTTCACATTCATCAAGAGGCTCTTTAGTTCTTCTTCACTTTCTGCCATAAGGGTAGTGTCATCTGCATATCTGAGGTTATTGATATTTCCCCCAGCAATCTTGATTCCAGCTTGTGCTTCTTCCAGCCCAGAATTTCTCATGAGGTACTCTGCATATAAGTTAAACAAGGAGGGTGACAATATACAGCCTTGACATACTCCTTTTTCTATTTGGAACCAGTCTGTTGTTCCATGTCCAGCTCTAACTGTTGCTTCCTGACCTGCATACAGGTTTCTCAAGAGGCAGGTCAGGTGGTCTGATATTCCCATCTCTTTCAGAATTTTCCAGTTTATTGTCATCCACATAGTCAAAGGCTTTGGCATAATCAATAAAGCAGAAATAAATGTCTTTCTGGAACTCTCTTGCTTTTTCAGTGAACCAGCTGATGTTAGCAATTTAATCTCTGGTTCCTCTGCCTTTTCTAAAACCAGCTTGAACATCTGGAAGTTCACAGTTTATGTATTGCTGAAGCCTGGCTTGGAGAATTTTGAGCATTACTTTGCTAGCGTGTGAGATGAGTGCAATTGTGCGGTAGTTTGAGCATTCTTTGGGATTGCCTTTCTTAGAGATTGGAATGAAAACGGACCTTTTCCAGTCCTGTGGCCACTGCTAAGTTTTCCAAATTTGCTGGCAGATTGAGTGCAGCACTTTCACAGCATCATCTTTCAGGATTTGAAATAGCTCAACTGAAATTCCATCACCTCCACTAGCTTTGTTCATAGTAATGCTTTCTAAGGCCCGTTTGACTTCACATACCAGGATGTCTGTGCCCTTAAAGAAATTCAAACTCTGAGTTTGAATTTATTATAAAGTAGAAACTACTACTTTTTCTACTGCTTCCTCATGTTAACTTGGCCTAAAAGGAATAAGAATACATCCTGGCCAGTGATATTTCCAGGTATTATTCCCAATTTAAGTGGAACATCCTAAACTAAGTATGACACTTAATAATATAAATCAGCAAATAATTAGTTAATAATATTTACTAATAGTGTTTGAGATGACATAATAAAAATCACAGAGTATAACCATGATGGTCAATGATATAAATCAAATAATGAAGGAAAAAGATAATTTTATCAGACAGAATTGGACATAAGAGTAGGTTAAACTATATTTTAGCAAAAAATAAAAAAGGAGAAAAAGATTAGATGGCTCATTTCATTGAATTAAAACCAATCGAAATCAGAAATACATACACACACTCAAGGAGAAACCAGTGAAAGGCTCCTAACTTGTGGATTTTGGGGTGAAACTATGATTATGTATAGTAAGGACTCGTAATAATTAACAGCAAATTGACAAATTCACTTTGTAATTCAATCACCTTCCTTTTCCTTTCCTCTGTCAAAGTCAAGGACCAGGGAAACTTCGTATAGTTTACTGTGTTGGTACAATGTTTTGTAACCAAGAAGTGCTCAATAATTATTTACTGAAGGAATGACTTGTAATTTCACTAGCTCACAACAGAGATAAAGAAGATTTTTAAGAAATAGATGACAAGCTGTGTTTGAAATTGTACATGTTCTTTGAAAAATTTTAGAACCATGGCTTTTAAACAAAGCCTGTGAAATGATTGTGTAATGAGGAGACTGGATTTCCAAACATGAGTGTATAGTCTAAATGTTTTCTCTTTTGTTGCTGCATTCTGCATCTTCAAGGGGCTTCCCATACGGTGCAGTGGTAAAGAATCTGTAAAGAATCCTCTTTTCAGCGAGCCTCCCATTTCCTGCCTCCTAAAGTACCACTTGGGCTTCCCTGGTAGCTCAGCGGTAAAGAATCCACCTGCTAATGCAGGCGACATGGGTTCGATCCCTGGCTTGGCAAGATCAGTTGGAGAAGAAAATAACAATGCACTCTAGTATTCTTGCCTGGGAGATCTCATGGAATGGACAGAGGATCCTGGCAAGCTACAGTCCATGAGTCATAGACATGAGTCAGACATGACTGAGGGACTGAGCAGGTGTGAACACTCCTTCAAAGTATCCCTCTGGCCACATGATCATCAAAATGGCTTCCTTCTGGGCCCAGAGGACAGTGGGCCCATTTCCATTAAATGAGGAGGTAGAGTCGTGAGCCCTAGTCTCAAACCTGATGTGGAGCCAAGATCAGAACTTTTATTATTTGAGTTTTCCTCTGTGATTCCTTGACACTATTTGCAGTTCTCAAACTCAGCTCCAGGGGCTCCCCAGAATGGGCTGAGGGTGCCGTGGGCCTGGAAAAGAAGCCAGCAGAACTCCTGGCTACTCCTTCCTGCTTCCAAACATGCACTTTACTCTGATATTTTTACATTACAAATCCCCATAGAGACTGAGTTTGAGGAAAACTTCTTATGAATTAAAAAAAAAGTTTGACAACTGCCCATCCTCTACCTTCCCATAGTGCCTCCTTCATAATAAAATGGAAGATAGAAACTAAATTTGAGATGAATTAAGTATATTTTATAATCTAGGTGGCTGTACTTTGATCACCTGTTGTATCCACAGACAAGTTGTTGTCTTTTTGCTGAAGTATTTCTAGAGGTGGGATGCCTATTTAACACCTTACCTTTATCTCTTACAGATGAGTCAAGCTATTTTTAAGATGCAGAAAATACAAAAGGATGGAGGCAGTGAGATTGTATGGTTGCCAGAACAGAGTAGGACTGCCAAGAGACTCCAAAGGGTAGAATTAATTGTAATTTTACTGTATTCTGGGGTTAGGATGGCTGTCTTACAGGTCAGGAAAATGCATTATAAAAACACAGTGGCAAAACTAGATTCTCAGGGAAAGAATCCCATTAAGTAAGTTGACAAGGGTAATATGTTAGCCAGAATCTCTGCTCTGATAACCTTTTTAAAAAGTGATTTACATTGGCAAGGCTTCCCTTTCTCAAAATGTATTAAAAAGACCAACTATTGCTCAGAAGGCTATGTGATGAGCATAAAGTGAAACTCTGATGTCTGATGAATTTTCTTGTTTCCCCCAAAGAACACTGACAAAATGCCTACCCATGCCTCCCAGATTCAATGTCATCCTCCCCTGAGAAGTTCTGTGTATACAAAACTCACATTGCTAGACCTTCCATTCTATGTTGGCCACCACCATTGATAAGCTTTCTCTCTAAGATGACTCAATATTGCTGACCATGATAGTAAATGAAGTATGTAAATAGTGGTTCTGTTGGGAGTAGGAGACATTCTTTCGCCTTTGATTATTGACGAAATGGGTTTGATCCTCAGAGAAGGACCATCTTTCTATGATTTCCAAGTGTTTGAAGTTCCTCCTTTCTGTTCCCCCTGTGAACTTTCTTTTTGGTTTTTTTTTTTTTTTAATATTTGTATATTTTTTATATTTTATTTTTAATATTTCTTTTCAGTTGTGCTATTTATTCCAGTCTGTTTATCCCTTTGCCCATTCTGTTCATTCTTTTTCACCTTATCCTGAAAGATGAGAACCATAAAGGAGTAGCAGGTTAGGTGAGTCCCGATATTTCCCCAGCCTCTCCAAAGATGGTTACCAACACCCCATCTACTCACTCAGCTCAGCACTGCTGTGTGTCTGTAGGAGTCTGGCCAAGGGGGACTTGTCTGTCAAAGGACCCAATGGGCTTCATCTCCTTGCAGCTTCTAATTCCAATTTCCTTCACATTCTTTGCTCAGATCAAAACAAAACTGCTGTGTGCCCACAAATACAAGGCTGCTCCTTGTCTCCTGATGTTCCTTTTCCTAGAGAGTCCCTTCTTTCTCGGCTTTGTTCTGATTTTCATAGCTTAAGTATCTCTTGCTTTATGGGAATTTTAATGATTTCCAGACCCCTAAATACCTGATTTCCTTTTTTGCCTATCCTTTTTTGCCTTTTTGCCTATCATCTGATTTCCAAACCCCCAAATAAATGATTTCCTTTTTTGCGTGTCATCACGTTCATGTTAGGTTGCAAAGCTTTCATTAGAAAGAATCCATTTACTGCTTTTTATCCTTAGCAACTAATAGTGGGTCTAGCACCAGATAGAGGACTTGCCAGCTGGCCCACAGGTAAAGAATCTGTCAGCCAGTGCAGGAGACACAAGAGATGCAGATTCGATCCCTGGATCGGGAAGATCCCCTGGAGGAGGAAATGGCAACCCATTCCAGTATTCTTGCCTGGAGAATCCCATGAACAAAGGAGCCTGGTGGGCTACAGTCCATGGGGGTCACAGAAAGTCGGATATGACTCAGCAGAGCACAGCAGCACACTACAGGAAGTATTTATAAGTTATTTTTGGGCTGAGCTGCCATATTGGTCCACTATGCCTAACTGGTCTTCACCTTGGATTCCTCGAAAAGCGTTTGTGCCTGTAACCTTGTTTGCACTTATCATCATCACCAACGGATTTTCTTCTCTGCCTTTCTCTTCCCTGGTCTTTGTTCTGGAAGGCTGATTATCCTATGAACTGTGTCACCTAAGCTCTGTTGTCCTCTGGCTTTGGCCAATAAGAGGCATCACCAGGAGACAGTAGGACAGAGGGAGAAAGAGGTCAAGGTCTTTCTGCCCTGCTCCCTCCCGCTCTGCACTGGCACTGTTTCTCTGGCAACAGCTGCCGTCTCTGACAGATAGCCATTCTTCTTATCTGTAGCTCTTTCTGGACCCTGGAAATACTATTTCCTTCCTTTATTCCTTTAGATTTAAAAGTGGTAGCAGCTTCCCGACCTTGATAGTCTCTTGTTAGCTCAACATACCTTGTTGTTTTTTTTTTTTCCTTTGACCTTGCCTGTATCTCTGTAAGTAGTCTTTCAGTTGAGGCCTTCTTATTTATACCATCAGAGGGATCTCTACATGTCCTGCCAAGCCTTTTAGTTTCTCGCAAGATATATAGCATCTCAGTATCTTGTTGGATCTGATATCCTGCCCTCAAGTCCATCTGCCTGCCTTAATTCTCTGCTTAATTCTTGTCAAGCAACCTTATCTTTAAGGGTACTGACTACTACGCTCTACCATCCTCACTCCTGGCCATTAGTAGACCTATGGAGCGTCTGCCTTGTCTATCTGAATTTGCTTCCCAGTTGACATCTGGACATCTGCTGTCATGTTCTGCCTGCCATTTGGACCTCTCAAGTTCCCAATGTCCCTTGGATACTGGGCAGTGTATCTCCTTTTAAAGGTGAGTCTTGTGTGAGGATTCCTTTCTCCTACGCTTATAATTCCTGTACTTTGCTCCCTCTAGTGAGCCGAAGTCTTGAGGGCATGTAAGCTTCTTGTGGTTCATGGCTATTATGATATCTCTTTTGAGAAAGATTCTGCAGAGAAAAATTAAACATACGTGTTTTTACCATCACCCTTGGTAAAATTTCAGGCTGGCATTGACAAAGGTTATGCCCTCTACAAAGCAAGAATGACAAATTATCTCGTTGGAGAATTCCATAAAACCATAGTCATTTTTAGGTCATGGTGGCTATTTTCCTCCTTGTACCTAGTTTAAGCTAAAAGTAGTTTGATATAAAATTGTTGCCTTACAGTCAGATTTTCCAAAATATATATAAAAAGAGGCTGTGTGTCCTTGTTTTGTGCCACGGGACCTGTACTTTTGCAGCTGAAAATAGCATTGTTGCTCATTCTTGGCACATTTTACTGCAAGCTTCTACCTAATTTGCTGTCCACACTCACTCCAAAGTCCTTTTCAGCACTGCTGCTTTCCAAGTATTTCCTTCCCATTGCCTATCTGTGTCTCACTTTCCACAAAGCTATTCATTTTCCAGTTTTGAGGTTGATACACATCCTTCTACCAACCTCTTTTCTCGCTAGAAACTTTATTTTCTTATTCCTGGGTAGAAAGGTTTTTTTAAATTGATTTTTTTCCATTATTACAAAAACAATGCATTTTTAGGAAAATACAGAAAGGCAAAGAAAGTCTAAAACTTTCATCCAGAGATAATTGTTGATAAAAATTTCATGTTTATCTTTTAACTATATCTGGACATAGATAAATATGTCAGTGTGTAAAACAAAATGAGATGACTTTTTATATATACTATTATGCAGCCTATTTATCTTAACTCAGTGACCGAACAATTTCTATAAGTGCAAAAAGGTAAAAAGGAGTGGGTAGCCTTTCTCTTCTCCAGGGGATCTTTTAAACCCAGGTCTCCAGTATTTTAGGTGGATTCTTTACCAACTGAGCCACAAGAGAAGCTCAAGAATACTGGAGTGGGTAGCCTAGAGATAGATAAATATGTCAATGTATAAAACAAAATGAGATGACTTTTATACATACTATTATGCAGCCTGTTTATCTTAATGCAATAACTGAACAATTTCCATATGTGCAAAAAGGTATGCAACCTGAATGTATACTATTTTCACTAGTAATTGTATTTTAGCACATGTATGAATACTGCTCAGATTAAAACATGGAACATTACCATCATTCCAGAAGCCTCCTTCTAATCAAGTCATCTGCTTTGCAATTCTGTAATCATTATCCTGACTTTTAAGATAATCAGCTCTTACCTTTTCTTTATAGTTTCACAACCTATGTTATAGCATACGTACAAATATGTATTATTATCTCTTCTTGGTAAACTAAATACTTTATCAATGTAAACTAAATGCTTTATCAATGTAAACTAACTTTCTATTCTCTAAAGACTTTTGCTTTAAAGTCTTTTCTTGCACTAATATAGGTTCATCAGAATATTTTCTTTATACTTTTAAAATACGTATTTTTCCATTATTTAAGTATCAACCTTTTGTTTTCTTAGGTTTTCTGTGTGTGTCTTGTAAGTTACATATCATTGGTTGTGGAGATTTTTCCTGTCTAATCATATTTGGCTTTCAGCTGAAGAACTTAGTCCCTTGAGCTCTTTTAATATAATTTTATGTATTTGGGAGTTTACATTTACCATTTTATTTTGTGTTTCCTATTTGTTTCATACTTCCCATGTAGGTTCCTATCTGTTTGTCTGTCTCTCTCATATATGTGTATTTGTGTTTGTGTGTGTGCGCGCATGCTCATGTGCGAGTGAAGATCCTTGAGCTTACAGTTTAAAAAGTATCCGTCTTTGACATGCTCTGGGTTCAAGTTTCATTAGACCAGATTGACAGAAAACACAATTCATCTCTACTAGTCAAAACAGATCCAGTGACTTGATGATAGCAAACATACAAAGCATCTCATTTAAAGTCTGTGAAAACAGTTAACAGATACATATAACTCTTTATCAAAAGGTTCTGAACTTAAATTCTTCAGGGGACAACTTGCTAATACTGGTGTGTTTATACCATAGTTGTTGTTCAGTCGTTAAGTTGTGTGCGACTCTTTGTGACCTCGTGGGCTGTAGCCCACCAGGCTCCTCTGTCCGTGCGGTTTCTCAGGCAAGAATACCGACGTGGATTGCCATTTCCTTCTCCTATGTTTACACAGATGGGTGCAATAGACTACTATAGGACGGTAAAGAATGCTGGGGATTGGTGCATGATAGAATATATAGGCAACCAAACTCTTTGAAATTTAATTTTTAAAAAATCCTCTATGTATATGAGATACTTCTGCAGGCAAGACTGTATGTTCAAGAAGTCAGGAAAACTCACAGTAGAGATTTAATAGTAACTAATGAAAAAGTTGGCTTAAAGCTCAACATTCAGAAAACTAAGATCATGGTACCCAGTCCCATCACTTTATGGAAAATAGATGGGGAAACAGTGGAAACAGTGGCTGACTTTATTTTTGGGGGGCTCCAAAATCACTGCAGATGTTGACTGCAGCCATGAATTTAAAAGACACTTACTCTTTGGAAGGAAAGTTATCACCATCCTAGACAGCATATTAAAAAGCAGAGACATTACTTTGCCAACAAAGGTCTGTCTAGTTAAGATTATGGTTTTTCCAGTAGTCACATATGGATGTGAGAGTTGGACTGTGAAGACAGCTGAGCACCAAAGAATTGATGCTTTTGAACTGTGGTGTTGGAGAAGACTCTCGAGAGTCCCTTGGACTGCAAGGAGATCCAACCAGTCCATCTTAAAGGAAATCAGTCCTGGGTGTTCATTGAAAGGACTGATGTTGAAGCTGAAACTCCAATACTTTGGCCACCTGATGAGAAGAGCTGGCTCAGTTGAAAAGACCCTGATGCTGGGAAAGATTGAGGGCAAGAGGAGAAGGGGACGACAGGATGAGATGGTTGGATGGCATCACTGACTCAATGGACATGGGTTTGGGTGAACTCCAGGAGTTGTTGATGGACAGGGAGGCCTGACATGCTACGGTTCATGGGGTTGCAAAGAGTCGGACATGACTGAGTGACTGAACTGAACTGAACTGAATATGTATTCAACACTTGGTATGTCTCAATAATAACATTTTAGAGGTGGTGATTTGCCTAATCCTCACAATAATCCATTGTATCAATGTATGAATTTTGTTATAGATCAGAACAATGAGACAGAATTTTACTAATTGGCTGAAAGTCATATCAGATTATAGGTGTTAGAGCCAAGGTACAAACACAGGACTTCTGGCTCTATCCACACTCTCTGTCACTAAGCGTATGTTCTCTCCAAATCTTGATAAGTAGCTAATTATTAGACAAATTAACATTCTAGAAACAAAATTAATACTCTCTGCCAGATTCTCTCAAAACTCTGATGTATTTTCCATCTGATAAAAAGAAAAAATGTATGTAATATTAATATAATATGTTATATTAATATATTAATTATGTACAAATACACATAATTACTCAGTTAAGTATAGTTTGAAATTGTAGTATAATGTAGGTCTGCTTTGATCTCTGCTCAGAAACAATTTGGATATTGAAAAATCAAACAAGCCAAAAAAAGCAAACATAATTTTAAAAGGAAAAAAGTCACCTCAGTATAAGAGAATATCACCATAAGTTTTTCTCCCCATTTAGACTCCTTGCTAAAAATTGGATATTTGCTAAAATATTGCTAAAAATATCAGTGTGTTTGAGTGAAAAATGTCATGTTGAAATGTTAAGCTTTCTATACCTGAAATGAATGGTAAAAATAAGGCGGAGTAATAAAAAGTTATCTGAATATGGATATCCAACATAAATGGTAATTGAATCAGCATTAATTTTATTTACTTAAAACTAGATTTTTCACCTTCCATTAAATGAAAGATTTCTTCTAAGACAAGAATGTTAAATGGGAATAGAGAGTATACACACACACACACACACATACACACACACACACACACATATATATATAGAATATATGTGTATATAGAATATATATATGTCTCTATCATAAATTTATCTTCCTCCCCTTTTTATACATTTCTAACTTCATAATACCAAAAATATTTTGACTAAGTAAATGGCTTTCAAACAACATCTCACTATATTGGCAAGTCCTTTGTTACTACAAATAATTTTATTGCTGTGCAGAAATATTAGACCATTCTAGCTAGTTACTTGGCAGAATTCCATGTGTCCTCATGTCTGTCTCTGTACCATGCTATGCTCAGTCACTAAGCTGTGTCTGACTCTTTGTGACCCCGTGGACTGTAGCATACCAGGCTCCTCTGTCCATGAAATTCTCCAGGCAAAAATACTAGAGTGGGTTGCCATTTTATCCTCCAGAGGATCTTCCTGACCCAGGTATTAACCTTGTGTCTCCTGCATTGGCAGGAGGATTCTTTACCACTGAGCCACTTGGGAAGCTCCTGTCTTTGTACCACTTGTAAATTTTGAGCATGACCTTCATTTTATGCTGTGTGGCTTTTTCCAATATTTACTTAAGGCATAGAGAACCAATCCTCTCACTATGATAATTTTTATTCAACTGTGTCAGCCTAAAGGAGCAGTCAGAATGGCAGCTATGTACAAGGAAGGCAGGAGTTGGTAAGAAGTTAGGGCCTGAGAATCATTCCCAGGAATCACATGAAGAGATATATTATGTTTTATGAATAAAAATCAGTTTTGAAAATTAAATGGAAATGTGTTAGAATGGTCACAATTTAAATTAGAAATTCCTATATTATTCATTTCACTGCAGAGAGCTCAATTAACCCTATACTCATGCTAGTCACAGGGACAATTGTAACACAATTGAAAACAGGAAAATTTGTCTTCAACCACAAACTTAAAGAAAATCTTAAATTATAAATTATTTAATTACTTTTCCTACCTTTGAAATTCCTCCAATCTATGTTATATTTCACATCTATTTTAATTTACATTGTAGGTATGCTGGGTTCAGGGCAAGATTTCCCACACTGGGCCACAGTGGCATATTGATTATTTTGAATTGAAGTTGCTTAAGAAACAGCTGATGAAGGAAACTCTGACCATTCTCTGTCTCTCTGAAAGAAGGAAATAAATCTCCCATATGAAAGATGCCCTAGTTATATCTGGAATTAGAAGGATACCCTATTGCCATAGACTGGGAATTTGGGGCTGAGATGCACGTGTAAACAAATCTCATTAGTTCTTTACTATCCCACCTAAAGGAAATCAGTCCTAAATATTCACTGGAAGGACTGATGCTGAAGCTGAAGCTCCCTACTTTGGCCATCGGATTCAAAGAACTGACTCACTGGAAAAGACCCTGATGCTGGGAAGGGTTGAAGGCAGGAGGAGAAGGGGATGATGGAGGATGAGATGGTTGGATGGCATCATTGACTCAATGGACATGAGCTTGAGCAAGCTCTGGGAGCTGGTGATGGACAGGGAAGCCTGGCATGCTGCAGACCATGGGGTTGCAAAGAGTCAGACACAACTGAAGGACTGAACTGAAACTCTGTTTAGATTTTTCAGCAATTAAGTACTTAAAACCTAAGTTTCTTTTTCTTGTCAATTTCTCACAAATTTATCTCTTTCTTTGTCTAAAAAGAACAATAGCTGCCTGCTTTGGCCATTTCTTTAGTCCTTAAGCCTTCTATGAAAGCTCCATGAACACAAATTAAAATTTGTTTCCTTTTCTCCTGTTAACCAGTCTGTGTCAATTTTATTATTAGTCCAGCCACAGACTGAGGTAAAGGGAAAAATTTGCCTTCCCTGATGGGTGCAATTATGACACACTACATGTGCATTAAATTGTTAATTAAAACATACTCATAAAGTATTCATAGTTATTTTCCTTTCTGATGCATAACCATTCATAAATATCTTCTGAAACTGTACCCATGTATGCTGTTCAGTCCAGGTCACGTCTGACTCTTTGTGACCCCATGGACTGCAGCGTGAAAGGACTCCCTATCCACCTCCCAAAGTTTGCCCAAGTTCATGTCCATTGAATCGGTAATGCCATCCAACCATCTCAGACTCTGTCGCCCTCTTCTCCTCTTGCCCTCAGTCTTCCCCAGAATCAGGGTCTTTTCCAATGAGTCAGCTCTTCTTATCAGATGGCCAAATTATCATTGGAGCTTCAGCTTCAGCATCAGTCATTGCACAGAGTATTCAGGGTTGATTTCTTTTAAGATTGACTGGTTTGATCTCCTTGCTTTCCAGGGGACTCTCAAGGGTCTTCTCCAGCACTACAGTTCAAAAGCATCAATTCCTCGGCGCTCTGCCTTTCTTATTGTCCAGCTCTCATATCTGTACATCACTACAGGAAAGACCATAGCCTTGACTATATGGACCTTTGTCAGCAAAGTGATGTCTTTGCTTTTTAACACACTGTTTATCATAATTTTCCTTCCAAGAAAGGAGCAATTGTCTTCTGATTTCATGGCTACAGTCACCATCCGCAGTGATTTTTAGAGCCCAAGGAAAGGAATCTGTCACTGCTTCCACCTTTTCCCCTTCTGTTTGCCATGAAGTGATGGGCCCAAATGCCATGATCTTAGTTTTTTTTTTAATACTGAGTTTTAAGCTGGCTTTTTCACTCTCCTTCTTCACCCTCATCAAGAGGCTCTTTAGTTCCTCTTTGCTTTGTGCCGTTAGAGTGGTATCATCCACATACCTGAGGTTGTTCATGTTTCTTCCGGCAATCGTGATTACAGCTTGTAATTCATCAAACCTGGCATTTCATATGATGAGCTCACCCATATATGTACCTTCGGTATTTTTTTTTAAGTATCTATTGATTTGCATGGAAACTCTATATGAAATAGTAGCTTTCTATTTAAAAGAATCATTTCTACCCTTTAATCATTGTTCTGAAAGTTTAATTTAATATATGGCAAAGCAGGGAATCCTTTTTGTAGTTTTAGTAATTATGAAGTCAATTATAATTGTCAACTTATATAGTTAGGTAGAAATATTACTAGTGAAAAGATATTCATAATAAAAGACTTATTGACTATTAATGTTGCTATTCATAAACAGCCTCTCATTTCTATTTAAATGTACCATAATCCAAGATGAAGGAACTATGTCATTCTTTTTGTTTAAAAATTATATCGTGGAGGGGAGGAGCCAAGATGGCGGAGGAGTAGGACGGAGAGACCACTTTCTCTCCTAGAAATTCATCAAAAAAATAACTGAACGCAGAGCAAACTTCACAAAACAACTTCTGATCGCTAGCTGAGGTCATCAGGCGCCCAGAAAAGCAGCCCATTGTCTTCGAAAGGAGGTAGGACAAAATATAAAAGATAAAAAGCGAAACAAAAGAGCTAAGGACGGAGATCCGTCCCGGGAAGGGACTTAATAGAGGACGTTCCCAGACACCGGGAAACCCTCGCTCTGGCGGGCCTGGGGGAAGTGTTGGAATCTCAAGAGTTTGAATCTGACTGGGAGGGATACAATAAATAAAACCCACAGATTAAGAGCCTAAAAGCAACTCCCAGCAGAAAAGTACCCCAGACGCCCGCATCCGCCACCAGCAAGTGGGGACGGAACGGTGAGGAGCGGGCGGCTTTACTTGGGGCTGGATCCGGGCCTGAGCACCCTGAGGACAATCAGAGGGAGCTTTTGTGAGTTGCCAACTTGAACTGTGGGACAGCAAAAGAGACAGAAAATTAACCGGCCCGAACACACTGCCGGCCGTTCGCAGAACAAAGGGACCGAGATTCTGGGCGGCCGAAGCCCGCCGGGAGGGTCGTGGCGAGACGGAGGGCGCGGGCGCCCGACCGGCGCGGGCGGGAACTGCGGCTGGGGACACGGAGGGCAGAGGGCGCGCGCTCCCGACTGGCGCCGGCGGGGACTGAGACTGGGACCGCGCGGGGCAGAGGACGCGCCGCACCCGGGGAGAGAGCGCCCGTCAAGCGCCTGGCTGCCTGGGCCGCTCGGGCGGCGTGGGGACGGAGCGCGGGCCCGGCTTTGTGTGCCGCGCTTTTGTGAATCGCCCGAGGGCTGGAGCCGCGCGCAGCGTGGCGCGCGCTTCAGACGGAGCAGCCCGGAGCCTGAGCAGCGCAGACCGAGAAAAGAGCGCAAGCCTCTCCCGGGAGCGCCGGTCCCTCCCCGCACAGCCCCTCGCCGCAGCGCGACGGAACTAGCTACCTGAATAAGAATCCACCTCCGCCCCGTGTGTCAGGGCGGAAATTAGGCGCGGAAGAGAGACCGGCAACAGAACCCAAATAAACAAAGGGACCGGTGTAACAGATTAAAATCCCTGAAGAAACCACGGACTGACTACACCGGAAGGGCCTGTAGATATCGAGAAGTGTAAGTTGGAACGAGGAGCTATCTGAAGCTGAGCCGAACCCACACTGACCGCAACAGCTCCAGGGAAACTCCTAGATATATTTTTTCTTTTTCTTTTTTTTTTTTTTTTTTTAAGTAAGGAAAAAAAAAATTTTTTTTTTCTTTCTTTTTTCTTGGTTCTCTTTTATTTTCCTTTAAAAATTCCTTATTACTCCCCCATTACTCCTTAACTTTCATTTTCATAGATTTTTACGATTTTTTTTAATTACGCAAAACAATTTTTTTTCTCATTCTTTTTTCTTTTTTTTTTTTTTTCTTCTTTTTTTCTTTTCTTTTTTCTTCTCTTCTATTTTCTTTTTCTTTTTCTCTTATTTCTTTTAAAGCCCTCTAGCACTCCTTTTACTACGCCTTAATTTTCATTTTCAATCCACTATAACCTTACAGAAGAAAGAGAAAGGGAAGAAAAAAAAAAAAAAAAAAAGAAGAGAAGCCCTATTTTTATACCAAACTTCATATATATTTCTAAAATTTCTTTTGTGTGTTTTGGTTTTTGTTTTTAATATAGTATTTTTAAGAGTCTAACCTCTACTCTAGATTTTTAATTTTTGTTTTTCAGTATATGATATAAATTGTGAACATTTAAGAATCCAATATTCAGCTCCCATTTTTATTCACGAGTGTGTTGATTATTCTCTCCCAATCTTGACTCTGTTTTCTACCTCAGAACACCTCTATTTCCTCCTTCCCCCTTCTCTTCCCAATCCAATTCTGTGAATCTTTGTGGGTGTCTGGGCTACGGAGAACACTCTGGGATCAGACAACTTCATAGATCTGTCTCTCTCCTCTTGAGTCCCCCTCTTTCTCCTCCTGCCCATCTCTATCTCCCTCCTCCCTCTCCTCTTCTCCATGTAACTCGGTGAACCTCTCTGGGTATCCCTAACGGGGGAGAAACTTTCCACCATTAACATAGAAGTTTTATTATCAGTGCTGTATAGTTGGAGAAGTCCTGAGACTATAGGAAGAATAAAACTGAAATCCAGAAGCAGGAGACTTAAGCCCAAAACCTGAGAACACCAGAAAACTCCTGACTACATGAATCTTTAAGTAATAAGTGACCCTACAAAAGCCTCCATACCTGCAACGAAACCAACCACCACCCAAGAGCCAATAAGTTCTAGAGCACGACATACCACGCAAATTCTCCAGCAACGCAGGAACATTGCCCTGAACGTCAACATACAGACTGCCCAAGGTCACACCTAACACATAGACCCATCTCAAAACTCATTACTGGGCACTCCATTGCTATCCAAAGAGAAGAAATCAAGATCCGCACACCAGAACACTGACGCAAGCTTCGCTAATCAGGAAACCTTGACAAGCCAATCGTCTAACCCCACCCACTGGGTAAAACCTCCACAATAAAAAGGAACCACAGACCTCCAGAATACAGAAAGCCCACTCCAGACACAGCAATCTAAACAAGATGAAAAGGCAGAGAAATACCCAACAGGTAAAGGAACATGAAAAGGGCCCACCAAGTCAAACAAAAGAGGAGGAGATAGGGAATCTACCTGAAAAAGAATTTAGAATAATGATAATAAAAATGATCCAAAATCTTGAAAGCAAAATGGAGGTACAGATAAATAGCCTGGAGACAAAGATTGAAAAGATGCAAGAAATGTTTAATAAAGATCTAGAAGAAATAAAAAAGAGTCAATTGAAAATGAATAATGCAATGAATGAGATCAAAAACACTCTGGAGGGAACCAAGAGTAGAATAACGGAGACAGAAAATAGAATAAGTGAGGTAGAAGATAAAATGGTGGAAATAAATGAAGCAGAGAGGAAAAAAGAAAAAAGGATCAAAAGAAATGAGGACAACCTCAGGGACCTCTGGGACAATGTGAAACGCCCCAACATTCGAATCATAGGAGTTCCAGAAGAAGAAGACAAAAAGAAAGGCCATGAGAAAATACTCGAGGAGATAATAGCTGAAAACTTCCCTAAAATGGGGAAGGAAATAGCCACCCAAGTCCAAGAAACCCAGAGAGTCCCAAACAGGATAAACCCAAGGCGAAACACCCCAAGACACATATTAATCAAATTAACAAAGATCAAACACAAAGAACAAATACTAAAAGCAGCAAGGGAGAAACAACAAATAACACACAAAGGGATTCCTATAAGGATAACAGCTGATCTATCAATAGAAACCCTCCAGGCCAGAAGGGAATGGCAGGACATACTGAAAGTAATGAAAGAGAATAACCTACAACCTAGATTACTGTACCCAGCAAGGATCTCATTCAGATATGAAGGAGAATTCAAAAGCTTTACAGACAAGCAAAAGCTGAGAGAATTCAGCACCACCAAACCAGCTCTTCAACAAATGCTAAAGGATCTTCTCTAGACAGGAAATGCAGAAAGGTTGTATAAACGTGAACCCAAAACAACAAAGTAAATGACAACGGGACCACACCTATCAATAATTACCTTAAATGTAAATGGGTTGAATGCCCCAACCAAAAGACAAAGATTGGCTGAATGGATACAAAAACAAGACCCCTATATATGCTGTCTACAAGAGACCCACCTCAAAACAAGGGACACATACAGACTCAAAGTGAAGGGCTGGAAAAAAATATTTCACGCAAACGGAGACCAAAAGAAAGCAGGAGTCGCAATACTCATATCAGATAAAATAGACTTCCAAATAAAGGATGTGAAAAGAGACAAAGAAGGTCACTACATAATGATCAAAGGATCAATCCAAGAAGAAGATATAACAATTATAAATATATATGCACCCAACATAGGAGCACCGCAATATGTACGGCAAACACTAACGAGTATGAAAGAGGAAATTAATAGTAACACAATAATAGTGGGAGACTTTAATACCCCACTCACAACCATGGATAGATCAACTAAACAGAAAATCAACAAGGAAACACAAACCTTAAATGATACAATGGACCAGCTAGACCTAATTGATATCTATAGGACATTTCACCCCAAAACAATCAACTTCACCTTTTTCTCAAGTGCACACGGAACCTTCTCCAGAATAGATCACATCCTGGGCCATAAATCTGGTCTTGGAAAATTCAAAAAAATTGAAATCATTCCAGTCATCTTTTCTGACCACAGTGCAGTAAGATTAGATCTCAATTACAGGAAAAAAATTGTTAAAAATTCCAACATATGGAGGCTAAATAACACGCTTCTGAATAACCAACAAATCATAGAAGAAATCAAAAAAGAAATCAAAGTATGTATAGAAATAAATGAAAATGAAAACACAACAACCCAAAACCTATGGGACACTGTAAAAGCAGTGCTAAGGGGAAGGTTCATAGCATTACAGGCACACATCAAGAAACAAGAAAAAAGCCAAATAAATAACCTAACTCTACACCTAAAACAATTAGAGAAGGAAGAAATGAAGAACCCCAGGGTTAGCAGAAGGAAAGAAATCTTAAAAATTAGGGCAGAAATAAATGCAAAAGAAACTAAAGAGACCATAGCAAAAATCAACAAAGCTAAAAGCTGGTTTTTTGAAAAAATAAACAAAATTGACAAACCATTAGCAAGACTCATTAAGAAACAAAGAGAGAAGAACCAAATTAACAAAATAAGAAATGAAAAGGGTGAGATCACAACAGACAACACTGAAATACAAAGGATCATAAGAGACTACTACCAGCAGCTCTATGCCAATAAAATGGACAACTTGGATGAAATGGACAAATTCTTAGAAAAGTATAACTTTCCAAAACTGAACCAGGAAGAAATAGAAGATCTTAACAGAGCCATCACAAGCAAGGAAATCGAAACTGTAATCAGAAATCTTCCAGCAAACAAAAGCCCAGGACCAGATGGCTTCACAGCTGAATTCTACCAAAAATTTAGAGAAGAGCTAACACCTATCTTACTCAAACTCTTCCAGAAAATTGCAGAAGAAGGTAAACTTCCAAACTCATTCTATGAGGCCACCATCACCCTAATTCCAAAACCAGACAAAGATGCCACAAAAAAAGAAAACTACAGGCCAATATCACTGATGAACATAGATGCAAAAATCCTTAACAAAATTCTAGCAAACAGAATCCAACAACATATTAAAAAAATCATACACCATGACCAAGTGGGCTTTATCCCAGGAATGCAAGGATTCTTTAATATCCGCAAATCAATCAACGTAATACACCACATTAACAAATTGAAAGATAAAAAACATATGATTATCTCAATAGATGCAGAGAAAGCCTTTGACAAAATTCAACACTCATTTATGATTAAAACTCTCCAGAAAGCAGGAATAGAAGGAACATACCTCAACATAATAAAAGCTATATATGACAAACCCACAGCAAGCATCACCCTCAATGGTGAAAAATTGAAAGCATTTCCTCTGAAATCAGGAACAAGACAAGGATGCCCACTCTCACCACTACTATTCAACATAGTGTTGGAAGTTTTGGCCACAGCAATCAGAGCAGAAAAAGACATAAAAGGAATCCAGATAGGAAAAGAAGAAGTGAAACTCTCGCTGTTTGCAGATGACATGATCCTCTACATAGAAAACCCTAAAGACTCTACCAGAAAATTACTAGAGCTAATTAATGAATATAGTAAAGTTGCAGGATATAAAATTAACACACAGAAATCCCTTGCATTCCTATACACTAACAAGGAGAAAACAGAAAGAGAAATTAAGGAAACAATACCATTCACCATTGCAACAAAAAGAATAAAATACTTAGGAGTATATCTACCTAAAGAAACAAAAGACCTATACATAGAAAACTATAAAACACTGATGAAAGAAATCAAAGAGGACACAAACAGTTGGAGAAACATACCGTGTTCATGGATTGGAAGAATCAATATTGTCAAAATGGCTATTCTACCCAAAGCAATCTATAGATTCAATGCAATCCCTATCAAGCTACCAACGGTATTTTTCACAGAATTAGAACAAATAATTTCACAATTTGTATGGAAATACAAAAAACCTCGAATAGCCAAAGTAATCTTGAGAAAGAAGAATGGAACTGGAGGAATCAACCTGCCTGACTTCAGACTCTACTACAAAGCCACAGTCATCAAGACAGTATGGTACTGGCACAAAGACAGAAATATAGATCAATGGAACAGAATAGAAAGCCCAGAGATAAATCCACGAACCTATGGACAGCTTATCTTTGACAAAGGAGGCAAGGATATACAATGGAAAAAAGACAATCTCTTTAACAAGTGGTGCTGGGAAAACTGGTTAACCACTTGTAAAAGAATGAAACTAGAACACTTCCTAACACCACACACAAAAATAAACTCAAAATGGATTAAAGATCTAAATGTAAGACCAGAAACTATAAAACTCCTAGAGGAGAACATAGGCAAAACACTCTCCGACATAAATCACAGCAAGATCTTCTATGACCCACCTCCCAGAATATTGGAAATAAAAGCAAAAATAAACAAATGGGACTTAATGAAAATTAAAAGCTTTTGCACAACAAAGGAAACTATAAGTAAGGTGAAAAGACAGCCCTCAGATTGGGAGAAAATAATAACAAATGAGGAAACAGACAAAGGATTAATCTCAAAAATATACAAGCAACTCCTGAAGCTCAATTCCAGAAAAATAAACGACCCAATCAAAAAATGGGCCAAAGAACTAAACAGACATTTCTCCAAAGAAGACATACAGATGGCTAACAAACACATGAAAAGATGCTCAACATCACTCATCATCAGAGAAATGCAAATCAAAACCACAATGAGGTACCATTACACGCCAGTCAGGATGGCTGCTATCCAAAAGTCTACAAGCAATAAATGCTGGAGAGGGTGTGGAGAAAAGGGAACCCTCTTACACTGTTGGTGGGAATGCAAACTAGTACAGCCACTATGGAAAACAGTGTGGAGATTTCTTAAAAAACTGGAAATAGAACTGCCATATGACCCAGCAATACCACTTCTGGGCATACACACTGAGGAATCCAGATCTGAAAGAGACACGTGCACCCCAATGTTCATCGCAGCACTGTTTATAATAGCCAGGACATGGAAGCAACCTAGATGCCCATCAGCAGATGAATGGATAAGGAAGCTGTGGTACATATACACCATGGAATATTACTCAGCCGTTAAAAAGAATTCATTTGAATCAGTTCTAATGAGATGGATGAAACTGGAGCCCATTATACAGAGTGAAGTAAGTCAGAAAGATAAAGAACATTACAGTATACTAACACATATATACGGAATTTAGATAGATGGTGGCGATAACCCTATATGCAAAACAGAAAAAGAGACACAGAAATACAGAACAGA